>NC_140002.1:3481974-3734474 GCF_964263955.1 Coregonus lavaretus | reverse complement strand
CTGCAATTATTCCATCGCTCAGGTGATTTAGAGCCAGGAACGCTCTGACCACACAGAGCACCTCCAATCAGCAACAGTGGCGAGTCACTGCAGCGCAGAGCCATGGCTCTGTGTTTCTCCCAGACAGGCTGGTGAAAAGGGAATTAAAAAAGGTTGAGGCCACTGTTGGTTAATAGAAAGCGGATGGTTCTGTGCCCGGTTCAGAGTACACAGCTTTATAATTTAGCTCTCTTTAAGCGGCTGTGCCTCTGAAAGCCCGCTCCCCAGGACTTTACTGCAGTTTAGCGCCATAGAAGTGAGTGCCTGGGAAAGCATCACATATTAATATTACTCAAAGCGAATCAAAATCAATTTATTTCAGGCCAGCTTATCTAATATTATTCCGCATTTTGAATTAAGTGCTGGCGTATTTGATGAAGTAATTCAAATAAATTGGTAACTATGTCTAAGAGCTACTTGTGGAACAGTAGTATGTTTCATTACTGGGCTCCGAAAGAGGTGTGAGCTAAATCATAATGAATTGGTTACTTAGAGGCTAAGAGCACAGCGAGTGAGTCTACCACGTTCTCAGAATGAGTAATTAAGGTGTTTATTTTTCTTCTTACCCCTAATGTCATGTTAGTGACGGTATCGAGCAAATAATTTGTGGCTTTAAAGTCATAATCCCTGCAATAAAGAGTAGGTGTGGCCTTATTAGGTTTGCATGCTTCAACACAGAATTTAGTAATGATACAGGTGAAAAATAATTGCTACTTAATTTGAAGTTGTCAACCGTATCAAATACCTCTGGCATGCTAAGAATGTATTACAGTTACAGTACAAACACCTCTTAATCATGTCTCTGTATGGAGACGTGTGTTTTAATAGTGTGTCAAATTAGCAGCTCCCAGGTCAAGATGAAAGTGACCTGGGAAACAAAGGAAGAAAACAAATGTCATAAGACAGGCTGTTTAAATAATTACAGGTTGAGAGGTTGGAACGATTCATTGGTTTAGGAACTTGCTAAATCCTGACACATTCTGGACTAAAGAGGTGTTTCCACAAATGTTTTTCTTTGGCTGCCATGTCTTGTTTCCGAGCTCTGGGCGGACATGACATTTTCTGGCCCTGTGTTCCTCATTGGCGGATGTCTCCCCAACTGCCTGATCAAAGAGTTGAATTAAACATATGACTGCGCTGCTGGTGGAATGTGTCTACTCTGGCATTCCTAGCAACAGGCTTAGCAACTGAAAGAGAGGTTTCAATTTAGTCAAGCACAATTAATTTAATCTCAAAGCAGTTTAGAGAGGACTTAACTGTATCAAACTATATATTAGTGGTCTTCCTGTAGTGCGGTATGAATAATGTTATTCAGTCCGGAAGCATCATAAAACAATGGCCTGCCATCATGTATTTAACAACTTCCTCAACTTATCCCTGGATATCAGAGTTGGGCTAAAATATTCCATGAAATATTCAACAGGTTATTAAAATGCCAGTCTGTGCATTCTTCTAGCAACAGCCACTTCAAAATTACATCATGATGCCAACTGCCAACCTAGCGACAGCAGCCTAGCTCAATTCAGTTTATTGGGCTGGAAAGGGTGGCGTAGAGTAGACAGTACTCTGTAGTGATTGACAGCAAATTGAAATATTGACACCACTCATTGTTTATAACTCACTCCTGCCTTAGTGGACTGATACTGATTCATTGTAACCTGAAGGATGCTAGTCCAGAGAAGATGATCCTTTAAAGGCCCAGAGCAGTCAAATATGTGATTTTCCTCTCTCGCTCTCTCTCTCTCTCTCTCTCTCTCTCACTCTCTCTCTCTCTCTCTCTCTCTCTCTCTCTCCTCTCTCTCTCTCTCTCTCTCTCTCTCTCTCTCTCTCTCTCTCCCTCCATCCCTCCCTCCCCCTCTCTCTCTCTCTCTCTCTTTCTCTCTCTCTCTCTCTCTATATATATATATATATATATATATATATATATATATATATATATATATATATATATATATTTCCTCACTATGAGGTTGGAATAGTACTTTTAAATTGTGAAAAGGATGATAATGCCCTTTTAGTGTAAGAGCTGTTTGAAAAGATTGCTTGAAATTTCAGTCTGTTTTGGTGGGATGGAGTTTTGACCTGCCTAGTGACATCACCAGGAGGTAAATGATTTAATAGACGAATAAGAAAGAGTTCCAAACCTGCTAATAGCAGCATATTTTCAGTTTTCCCCACTCAGACCACTCCCAGACAGTTCTAGCAAAATTCTTGCTTGAGAAATATCTCTTGCTAAGATTATATTTTAGTTTCTTTTTGGCCATTTTAATAGAAAACAGTTACAGTAAGGTACTTAATTGTTACCCAGAAATGATTTGAAATTGTGATAAAAACAGCTGCATTGGACCTTTAAGTGTCTTCCATTTTCTTCCATGCCACACTAATAGTCAATGATGTCAGCATTGGAATGAGCTGATCTGACAATGTAATGGAAAAGTTGTATTGATCCTCTCCGTGAGGGGCTCCTTTTTTCAAAATCCCTATTGAAAGCCTGTCATTAAGTGTCAGTCTCATGTTTCACTCTCTGGGAGTGACAGGACTACCCGCAAAACATTCAGGCAGTGCCCTTGAGCTCCCAACTGAATCCAACAGCCGAATGGTTCAGAACATTTGGGCAGGTCATGTGATCTATTGTCAGGGTAAGAATCTGGCACCAGAGTTCTGTGAGATGAGCCGCAACATTATGTCAATTACACAAACAGTGAAATACACACTTCATGCCAGCTTAAAATTGTCACCTGTCAATGATGAGGGATGCCAGAGAGTGTGACGTGGAGCCTGTCTGACCAATGGGATCGGAGCAATACTACCTTATGGGAAATGCAAGCAACTGAAGGGAAAATGTGTTGACAACAGATAATTAAGACGTAACAGAGATGGAGAGCCTCTTTTTGATGTTTTCATTGAGATCCATTATGGTTGGCTGTTCACTGTCAAGGAGTGTCTCCCACAAAATGTTGTTGAAGTCAATCTTATCCTGTTAAGATTTAAACATTGTTGAATTGCTCCTATCAGAGAGCCTTCTAATGAAACGAAGAAAGATACATTTGCTAACTTTCTGAGCTAACTAACTGTCAGATAGTGCCCGATTGAAGAGCGCTTTCTAATTAAATAACTTTGGACCTAAAGACTTGACTACACTGAGATTTCTCTACTTGAATATTTCAGTTTGACAAGTCGTTCTGCTCCTGCCAGCGTGACGGAGAGGCCTGACATCGAGTAACAGACAGAAATGACAGAGGAGAAATAGACAGAAAGTCTGTGAAGGCAACACTTCCCCCCGCTCTGTTTAATTAAATTAGGTGCCCTGGCTAACTAAACCTTGTGGGTAATCAAACGCTGGAATTTCATTGTTCAATCTCCCAGAGCTGGTTTGATTAATGAAGGCGATCCCTAGTCCCCATGTGCTCTGACATGTGTTCTTATGGGCTTAACCAGTCCCTAGCAGGCCACTGGCAGGCCCCTGGTAGCAGCTTGCCAGCATGCTGAAGTCATTTGAACACTAATTTAAGGAGTTATTAGGAATCTAAAACCATATCCGATTTCACCAGGGAGCCATGGGGGGAAAATAGATTAATATTCAAAGCTCGCAGCTTGATGGTTTTATGTTTAACATTTCATATTTAATGTTGACATGACGGTTTGGACATACATAAAGGTGAAGTATCAGTGTTGTACAGAACACTGTATAAATACACAACTGTACATACAGTAGTTTAGAAAAGGATTGCCTACTGCAGATTATTGTTGTAAATGCTTTGGGTTTGCCTAATCTTAAAGTATTGTTGACAGGAATTTGGCAAGGGTTGAATGATTTAATAAGATGTCATTGTTTTATTTATTTAGTCCATTGAGTCCAGCAAGGAAATAACTCTGCTCAGTCATGGCACCTGTCCAGTTCACATTATTACAGTTTGAACAACTTTAGTGCTGATTAGAGGTAAACATGGTCTTCCTGTTTACACTGGATCCTGTGGCCTTTTCTCTTACTACTTCATCACAATACTGTCTTTCCCTGTAACATATAATCAATTGATGTTATCTGGTAGAAGATTTGTGTACTGTATAACCTGGAAAAATCCCTGTTAAAATATTACATTAAATAGTTTATTTTACCTCCGAGTTCCTCTCTCCTGCTTTATGGGAGGTCATGGCCAAAATCACTGGAGAGATGTATTGAGTGTTGTTAAAAGACAAACAGCCATCTTGAGTGTACTGTATGTAAAGTAACCTTGCTATGCTCTGTGAGAAGTGCAAAGATGTCCTCAAGCGCTTTCCAAATTGAGCACACTAATAGACTACAACAGGGGATTGGAAACGGCTCTTAGTTGTTCATCCAAACACTCAAGCAAGGTTATGTCCTCTTTATGTGATGCTTTAAACGTCATTTAGTAGGTCATTATGGATGTACCATCGCAAGGGACGTTTGTAATGTACCATTCTTATCTCATTAGTGATCAATGCAGTTAGAAATTTGTCACGAAAAACATCACACCTCTCTCCGGGAACATTTGGTTCTGTACAGTATGGTGCCTAGGCCTATGTGCAGATGGTCTCCATTATATTATACACAGCATGTGTAACCCTATATGTTATTATAACACCACACACACACAATAATTATGCACCTATAGTGCAAAATAGTTCATCGAAGATTCCCCCTTTACTCTCTGACTCAGTGCCATAGTAATGAACATATAATGTGAGCCATATTTGTTGCTCCCCATTAAAATATAATATACTGGCGTGTTACATTAAGGTCACTTGTGGACATGTTGTTGTTGAGTATCTGCACCGGATGAACTAAGCGTACTGTAGAGGCTTTTCAGGGAACCAAAGTGCCCGCCAGGGCCCCAGCCAGTCCTGTTCTGCCTGCATAAATACGGCTTCATGTAAACACTGAGAAAGCCACAGAACTCTGAGAGACTCAACAGCATTATGGGGAGACAGGGAGCTGAAGATGGAAAAGGACCTTTACACCAGTCCAGACCACAAGTGTGATTAAAAAGCCCTTTTAGAGTTGTAATCGCATCTACTAAATATGTGTTTATACTTGCAGCTTAATTGCAAATTGGTTATTTATTTAGTTAGAAAGTCATTATGCTACAAAGCTTGAAAAATAAAGATAAATCAATATGATTAATGTCGAACCCCATCACTGGACTGTAATTAACTCAATCAAACATGAAAGTACTGAACACAAAATATGTTTTTGGGAGGGGTATGTTTATTGTTAGAAAATGTGTTGGATCAATTGTAAGTGCATCATCATTTTGTACTTCCATTTTACACGAAGTCAAACCTTTCCACAACAGTCAACTGTTCTTTATATGATCACAGTCTATGGGCACAACTTACCTAATTTCATTGGTATTGTCCTATCTATCAACATAAAGCATTAGCTGAGGAGCCAAACGCATCCAAGTAAACGCCTGTATCAAGTTCCAGAGAGAGGGAGCCTGAAATAGAGAGATCATCAACACAGATAAGTCAAACAGCTCTGTGCCAAAAGAAATGTTTCATTGACTGAACAATATCCAAACTGCGTCCCATTATTATAGGTTAGTCATAACGATGCCGTCTCAGTTTCAAACAGACCAGTTTTGTCCCTTTGTGTGGCTGTCACTGGACCTTCTGTTTTTGTCCCATTAGTAATCTCTCAGGAGCTGGATAGGGGACTTTAAAATAAAACAGCCTTTTATTTCCTTTGTTTGTTGTTCAAGCCCCAAACATAAAAGCTGACTATCTGAGAAATATATGGCCTGTACATCATCACTGTCTGACGACCTTGCCAGTCACTTTCCCAGCTCTTCAGGAACAGAGAACAGCTTTGAATGGAGAGAGTGATTGATGATTGAAGAATCCATAGAATCAAATCACTTCTGGGGAAATTGCAACACACTAAACAAACAGCACGAAGAGCTATCTATCAATAATATGGAGATAAACCACTTCTCCAACATTTTCGACCATATAACAAAGAACCAAGAGCAATCACATATACATGATCATTTGCAAAACTTAGAATCAGCTATTAAAGATGACCAGAACCCACTGGATTATCCAATTACATTTGGACAAGCTACAGGACAAAATACAAACCCTCCAACCCAAAAAGGCCTGTTGTGCTGATGGTATACTAAACAAAATGATCAAATATACAGACCACAAATTCAAATGGGCTATTCTTAAACTCTTCAACGTTACGGATAATCTTGAATGAATTGTGAATAATGATGAGTGAGACAGTTACAGACACACAAATATCATACCTCCCCAATACATGCTAATCTCCCCTGAACTGCAAAATTCTCTGAAGCTGGAGACTCTTATCTCCCTCACTAACTTTAAGCATCAGTTGTCAGAGCAGCTTACCGGTCACTGCACCTGTTCACAGCCCATCTGTAATTAGCCCACCCAACTACCTCATCCCCATATTGTTATTTATTTTGCTCATTTGCACCCCAGTATCTCGATTTGCACATCATCTTCTGCACATCTATCACTCCAGTGTTAATACTAAATTCTAATTATTTTGGACTATGGCCTATTTATTGCCCTACCTCCATAACTTACTACATTTGCACACACTGTATATATATTTTCTGTTGTATTTTTGACTTTATGTTTTGTTTACCCCATATGTAACTCTGTGTTGTTATTTTTATCTCACTGCTTTGCTTTATCTTGGCCAGGTCGCAGTTGTAAATGAGAACATGTTCTCAACTGGCTTACCTGGTTAAATAAAGGTGAAATAAATAAAATAAAATAAAATGTGTAATGGTGAGAGGTTAGCATGTCTGGGGGTATAATATTTGTGCGTCTGTAATTTTCTCTCATAATTATTCACGATTTATTTAAGATTATCTGTAATCACGGTAGCATCGACATTAATGTAGAAGCGTTTAGAAACATATTATATTCTTATTTACAATAAAAGTGACTCCAAAATGACAATAAATTATTTACCATTCATTTCTATTGGGCACAAAATAATCTGAAACACAACAAAAACAAATAGCAAATGCATCGAACAAATTTGGAGAGTCACAAGCTTGATGTAGTCATTGTGTGCTATGAATATGAGACTAAATACTTAACTTTTTACTACTTTAATACACATGAAAGTGAATTTGTCCCTGTAATTTTGTTCCCCTAAAATGAGGGGACTATGTACAAAATAATAATAATAAGCCATTTAGCAGACGCTTTTATCCAAAGCGACTTACAGTCATGCGTGCATATATTTTTTGTGTATGAGTGGTCCCGGGGATCAAACCCACTACCTTGGCGTTACAAGCGCCGTGCTCTACCAGCTGAGCTACAGAGGACCACCAAAAAGTGTTGTAATTTCTAAACGGTTCATCCGTTATGGATGAAAATACCCTCAAATTAAAGCTGACAGTCTGCACTTTCACCTCATAGTCATTCAAAGTCTATCATTTCAAATCCAAAGTGCTGGAGTACAGAGCCAAAACAACAAATAATGTGTCACTGTCCCAATACTTTTGGAGCTCACTGTATATAGTGTGTGACATAGTTTTTCATTAATGTTTTCCATAATCTATGGCAGGTTGCTAATCCCTGATCTATATGGTTTGTAGGGGGGAGTGGGGTAAATTGAACCAAAGGGGTAAGTTGAGCCAAAGGGGTAAGCGATTGTGATTGTATTGAATCTAAAGATAGACATGGTTTTAAAAAGGTAGTGGTAATATTTCATTCAGTACAGAAGTTTGTAGGCGGCTTAACTTACCCTGTCCCGGGGCTCAACTCACCCCATACCCGTGTGCCAAGAGACTATGTTTTCAAAACTGTCATGTTTACATGAATTCTGATTATTTCCAGGGATACACAACATTCTGAAATATGTAGATATCTTTGTTAGAAAGAATGCTATATTCCCCTTGACGTAGTGATGCTGAATGTAAAAAATGGCTCAATTTACCCCACTCTCCCCTATAGGTAACTTCCAAAATAAAGGAAACACCAACTTTAAGTGTCTTAATAGGGCGTTGGGCCACCACGAGCCAGAACAGCTTCAATGTACCTTGGCATAGATTCTGCAAGTGTCTGGAACCCTATTGGAGGGATGTGACACCATTCTTCAACAAGAAATTCCATAATTTGGTATTTTGTTGATGGTGGTGGAAAACACTGTCTCAGGTGCCGCTCCAGAATCTCCCTGTTAGTGTTCAATTGGGTTGAGATCTGGTGACTGAGACGGCCATGGCATATGGTTTACATCGTTTTCATGCTCATCAAACCATTCAGTGGCCACTGGTGCCCTGTGGATGGGTGCATTGTCATCCTATGGGGGCATAGCCATGGTAGCCAAAATAATGGCCTGCCCAGCATTTTTATACAGACCCTAAGCATGATGGGATGTTCATTGTATAATTAACTCAGGAACCACACCTGTGTGGAAACACCTGCCTTCAATATACTTTGTATCCCTCAATTATTCTAGTGTTTCCATTATTTTGTCAGTGACCTGTATTTGATATGAAAGTCAAAAGCATGATTTATAATAGGAAATATCTCCCTCTTGTGACCATAACGTTGATGTGCAACGACAGGCATGTCCCTAGTTTTACCTCCGAGGGGCACTGTGTGCTTTCTGTGGTTTTGGTGACTTTATTCTGAAACCTTGTTTTGATGGAACATTTTAAGCATGGAATTATGATAACATGTATGGCAGATAATCTTAGCCAGTAAACTGATTAAATACTCCTGCTCTATGGAAGATTATGTAGACCATGTATGTGTTAGTCATCACTATCTCACTGTAAGTTCTGTTCCATACCCCAAGGCAATAAAGTCCTACACATCTTCTTGGCAGAAACTCAATGGGGACGCAAAAACACCAACCAGCCCAGGCCTAACTACAAACCTGGCAAAATGTTGTTGACCTCTATACTTTTTTTTACCCCAATTGGTAGTTACAATCTTGTCCCGTCGCTGCAACTGATGAAGGTCAAGAGCCATGCATCCTCCGAAACACAACCCTGCCAAGCCACACTGCTTGCTTAACCCGGAAGCCAGCCACATCAATGTGTTGGAGGAAACACCATCCAGCTGGCAACCGCAGTCAGCTTGCAGGCGCCCGGCCAGCCACAAGGATTCACTAGAGCGCGATGGAACAAGGAAATGCTGGCCAGCCATACCCTCCCCTAACCCGGACGACGCTGGGCCAATTGTGCACCGCCTCATGGGTCTCCCGGTCACGGCCGTCTGTGACACAGCCTGGGATCGAACTTGGGTCTGTAGTGACGCCTCAAGCACTGCAATGCAGTGCCTTAGACTGCTGCACCACTCGGGAGGCCCTATACTTTGTTTCTGAGATGAAATGACAAACATGTCTAAATACAGTAGGACTATATGTTTTTTGTAACATACATTTTCACCCCAGACTTTTCCAGACACACACAACGTTTATCCTCTGCGCTGTCCTTCTCAGCACCAGTAGGTGTCAGTCCGTTCCTGAGGACGTGTAGTTAATTCAGCCAGTCGCAACCAAGTCTTCCAGTCCACATCATACCAGCCAAAAAAAGAGGCACCTCTGCTTATTTCTTGATTTCTTGATGTATTTGTTGCTAAAGAGTCATTTGCTCATTTCTAGATCCCTCATTACGCTATCAGGTGGTACACTGTTGTACAGCACAGTATACAGTATTACAACAGTGATGACGGATTATCTCTGACATGTCTGAAAGCCAGGCAGGCAGCAGATGGTCGTTCAGTTTTCAGATCAGGGATCAAAATGGCCCCCAGCCTCTAGGAGACCAACTCTATGAGACGGACTCTCTCTGATGATCCCGTCTCCCTTGACGACAGTGCACTGGCTTTAAGACAGCAGAGTCACTCACCACCTTCCGGAGACACTTGAAACCCCACCTCTTTAAGGAATACCTGGGATAGGATAAAGTAATCCTTCTACCCCCCCTTACCCCACCCCAAAAAAAAAATTTGTAAAGTGGTTGTCCCACTAGCTATCATATGGTGAATGCACCCATTTGTAAGTCGCTCTGAATAAGAGCGTCTGCTAAATGACGAAAATGTAAATGTAAAATGTAAGTATCCACTTCACTAAATATTACAGAAGTCCCACATGTTGGGAGCTGCACATTGCTGTGCCACAGTGACTTGAGTTTGCTTGTCACATACAAGGTCGTCGGGTAAGCTTGGCTTTATACATAGTTTGGGCTTTGTCGAGTAAAGCTTAAACTATGTATTTAGATTGTAGTTAGGTATTGTAGGTAGTTATCGTGGGTTGTTGTATGTAATTATTGTAGGTTAGTATTGTATTCGGCTGAGCCCGGTGAAGCACGAAGCTAGCTAGCTAACCCACTACCTGGACTAGCTGGCAGGTAGCTACTGGCAACTATTAGCAACGGTATAGTTGTTTCACGCCTGAGAGTGCCTGTAATTACGCCAGCTGGCTGCCTACAATAATTACATACAATAATGCCTACCATTCAGCTGTTTTCTAACCTCATTGTCTGAACCGTTAACGTTAGGTAGTAAGTGGCTACTGTGCTTGAAATTTAGCTAGCTTGTTGCTACCTGGATAGCTACAAGTAAACAATAGCTGGAACGACCTAGCGAACAGACGCGAACTGGCTGAGTCAATTAAGTGGCTAGCTTTGCACTTGGCTAGCTAACAGTAGCTGCTAGGGGTAAGTTATAACCTACATTTGTGTTTTGTTTTTACATATTGGTAGCCAGAGTCGTTCAAGGAATTCGGGACATGGGTGACTAGTTAACGTTAGCTTGGCTCTCTCTGTGTGTTCGTGCCGTGAAAGGAGGGGTTTGTCTGAAAGCAATGGCTAGCTAGTATGCTAACTATTCTAGCTAACTAACTGGCTGAATAAGTTGACGACGGACTCGCTCAAGCTGTCGGGACTAACCCACAATGTTAGACACGGACACGAATGATCTGCTTGGCGTGTTGACACACTGGTGGTTTGTTGTGGCCGAGTATTGGTGCTAAACCGTGTTGTTGGAGTCCGGCATGCTAGCTGGCTGTGGCGTCTTATGACTAGGTGCCCTGGATGGTTTTCACGGAAGAATACTGTACCAAGTTAGCTAGCTGAATAAACTAAGTTAGTCTATTCCTAGAAAACATTGAACCACTGTAGTTTACAACAATTATAGTTTCTGAGGTGGAAGTTGGGAGAATTATATTTGGGTGTTGTGGTGAGGGAGGCCCCGCTCTCTCCTTTCCCAGATGTTTAGTTCATTTCATTCCGATCTCCTTTGCATTATTGTAGCCATTTTCTGTAGCCTGTCAACTATGCCTCTGTCTATCCCTGTTCTCTCCTCTCCGCACAGGCTATACAAACACCTCACACCGCGTGGCTGCTGCCTCTCTAGCCTGGTGGTCCCTGCACACACCACCCACGTGGAGTTCCAGGTCTCAGGCAGCCTCTGGAACTGCCGTTCTGCTGCCAACAAGGCAGAGTTCATCTCAGCCTATGCTACCCTCCAGTCCCTCGACTTCTTGGCGCTGACGGAAACATGGATTACCACTGAAAACACTGCTACTCCTACTGCTCTCTCCTCGTCTGACCATGTGTTCTCGCATACCCCGAGAGCATCTGGTCAGCGGGGTGGTGGCACAGGAATCCTCATCTCTCCCAAGTGGACATTCTCTATTTTTCCCCTGACCCATCTGTCTATCTCCTCATTTGAATTCCATGCTGTCACAGTCACTAGCCCATTCAAGCTTAACATCCTTGTCATTTATCGCCCTCCAGGTTCCCTCGGAGAGTTCATCAATGAGCTTGACGCCTTGATAAGTTCCTTTCCTGAGGATGGCTCACCCCTCACAGTTCTGGGGGACTTCAACCTCCCTACGTCTACCTTTGACTAATTTCTCTCTGCCTCCTTCTTTCCACTCCTCTCCTCTTTTGACCTCACCCTCTCACTGTCCCCCCTACTCACCAGGCAGGCAATACGCTTGACCTCATCTTTACTAGATGCTGTTCTTCTACTAATCTCACTGCAACTCCCCTCCATGTCTCCGACCACTACTTTGTATCCTTTTCTCTCTCGCTCTCCTCCAACACTACTCACTCTGCCCCTACTCAGATGGTAATGCGCCGTCGCAACCTTCACTCTCTCTCTCCCGCTTCTCTCTCCTCTTCCATCCTATCATCTCTTCCCTCTGCTCAATCCTTCTCCCTCCAATCTCCTGATTCTGCCTCCTCAACCCTCCTCTCCTCCCTTTCTGCATCCTTTGACTCTCTATGTCCCCTATCCTCCCGGCCGGCTCGGTCCTCTCCTCCAGCTCCGTGGCTTGATGACTCACTGCGAGCTCACAGAACAGGGCTCCGGGCAGCCGAGCGGAAATGGAGGAAAACTAGACTCCCTACGGACCTGGCATCTTTTCACTCCCTCCTCTCTACATTTTCTTCATCTGTTTCTGCTGCTAAGGCCACTTTCTACCACTCTAAATTCCAAGCATCTGCCTCTAACCCTAGGAAGCTCTTTTCCACCTTCTCCTCCCTGCTGAATCCTCCTCCCCTCCCCCCCCCCCCCCCTCCTCCCTCTCTGTGGATGACTTCGTCAACCATTTTGAAAAGAAGGTTGACGACATCCGATCCTCGTGTGTTAAGTCAAATGACACTGCTGGTCCTGCTCACACTGCCCTACCCTATGCTTTGACTTCTTTCTCCCCTCTCTCTCCAGATAAAATCTTGCGACTTGTGACGGCCGGCCGCCCAACAACCTGCCCACTTGACCCTATCCCCTCCTCTCTTCTCCAGACCATCTCCGGTAACCTTCTCCCTTACCTCTCCTCGCTGATCAACTCATCCTTGACCGCTGGCTATGTTCCTTCCGTCTTCAAGAGAGCGAGAGTTGCACCCCTTCTCAAAAAACCAACACTCGATCCCTCTGATGTCAACAACTACAGACCAGTATCCCTTCTTTCTTTTCTCTCCAAAACTCTTGAGCGTGCCGTCTTTAGCCAACTCTCTTGCTATCTCTCTCAGAATGACCTTCTTGATCCAAACCAGTCAGGTTTCAAGACTGGTCATTCAACTGAGACTGCTCTTCTCTGTGTCACGGAGGCTCTCCGCACTGCTAAAGCTAACTCTCTCTCCTCTGTTCTTGTCCTTCTAGACCTGTCTGCTGCCTTTGATACTGTGAACCATCAGATTCTACTCTCCACCCTCTCCGAGCTGGGCATCTCCGGCGCGGCTCACTCTTGGATTGCGTCCTATCTGACCGGTCGCTCCTACCAAGTGGCGTGGCGAGAAGCTGTCTCCGCACCACGTGCTTTCACCACTGGTGTCCCCCAGGGCTCAGTTCTAGGCCCTCTCCTATTCTCGCTATACACCAAGTCACTTGGCTCTGTCATATTCTCACATGGCCTCTCCTATCATTGCTACGCAGACGACACACAACTAATCTTCTCCTTTTCCCCTTCTGATAACCAGGTGGCGAATCGCATCTCTGCATGACTGGCAGACATATCAGTATGGATGACGGATCACCACCTCAAGCTGAACCTTGGCAAGACGGAGCTGCTCTTCCTCCCGGGTAAGGACTGCCCGTTCCATGATCTCGCCATCACGGTTGACAACTCCGTTGTGTCCTCCTCCCAGAGTGCGAAGAGCCTTGGCGTGACCCTGGACAACACCCTGTCGTTCTCCGCTAACATCAAGGCGGTGACCCGATCCTGTAGGTTCATGCTCTACAACATTCGGAGAGTATGACCCTGCCTTACACAGGAGCCGGCACAGGTCCTAATCCAGGCACTTGTCATCTCCCGTCTGGATTACTGCAACTCGCTGTTGGCTGGGCTCCCTACCTGTGCCATTAAACCCCTACAACTCATCCAGAATGCTGCAGCCCGTCTGGTGTTCAACCTTCCCAAGTTCTCTCACGTCACCCCGCTCCTCCGCACACTCCACTGGCTTCCAATTGAAGCTCGCATCTGCTACAAGACCATGGTGCTTGCCTACGGAGCTGTGAGGGGAACGGCACCTCCGTACCTTCAGGCTCTGATCAGTCCCTACACCCAAACGAGGGCATTGCGTTCATCCACCTCTGGCCTGCTGGCTCCCCTACCTCCGCGGAAGCACAGTTCCCGCTCAGCCCAGTCAAAACTGTTCGCTGCTCTGGCACCCCAATGGTGGAAGAAGCTCCCTCACGACGCCAGGACAGCGGAGTCACTCACCACCTTCCGGAGACATTTGAAACCCCACCTCTTTAAGGAATACCTGGGATAGGATAAAGTAATCCTTCTACCCCCCCCTTACCCCACCCACCACCCCCCCCAAAAAAAAACAAAAAAAAACATTGCAAAGTGGTTATCCCACTGGCTATAAGGTGAATGCACCAATTTGTAAGTCGCTCTGGATAAGAGCGTCTGCTAAATGACGTAAATGTAAAACACAGTAGGTGAAGTGTATCCGAGTGGCGCAGTGGTCTAAGGCACTGCATCGCAGTGCTAGCTGTGCCACTAGAGATCCTGGTTTGAATCCAGGCTCTGTCGTAGCCGGCCGCGACTGGGAGACCCATGGGGCGATGCACAATTGGCCCAGCGTCGTCCAGGGTAAGGGAGGGAATGGCCGGCAGGGATGTAGCTCAGTTGGTAGAGCATGGCATTTGCAACGCCAGGGTTGTGGGTTCGATTCCAGTATGAAAAAAAATGAATATGTATGCACTCACTAACTGTAAGTCGCTCTGGATAAGAGTGTCTGCTAAATGACTAAAATGTATATTTTAATGGTAATTACTGTGAATACACACACCGCACACAGAAGATGTGACCATACCAACGCAAGACCCAGCCATTCATCATCGACTTCAATTCCCTCTCCTTCACTGCCAGCGTCTCTCTACCAACTGACTGTGCTCTCAGAGTGAGGGTGGCATCTAAAACACATTGTTGAGGACACACAGCATTATGCAGCCGATATTGATTTCTCCTTCCTTATGGCTGTGCCGATTGCCTCTCCAAGTCTTAAGTGCTATTCAATGAAGACAGCTTATAAATAAGGACACAATTGGGTTGAGAAACCTAGGCAGAACTGGACTGCAGCTTTAAGATGATCTGCCTAGCTACCTGCCTTCAACCCTCTCAATGAGGAGCATCATCAATCTCTCTGTAATGCCTCCCCCCCTTTACTTTCATAACTGTGATTTGAAAAGCAGACATGTTGCATTGGCAGTTTGTCTGGCCACACAATTAAACAACGAGGACATACTGTATTTGCATTTTAAATTGAACAATTTCCATTCTTAGGGATAATTCAGATTGAATTAATAACCAAGATGAATGTGACTTCTCAAAGCATTGAATTAAATTAGCACAGCAGTGCCAGACAGGTCATTACACTGGTTGGCTGCCTTCACATACATTTACATTTTAGTCATTTAGCAGACGCTCTTATCCAGAGCGACTTACAGTTAGTGAGTGCATACATTTTTCATTCTGGCCCCCCGTGGGAAACGACCCCACAACCCTGGCGTTGCAAGCGCCATGCTCTACCAACTGAGCTACAGGGGACCCATCTTCATAGCACTGCAAATGGCCTAGATCAATACAAAAGATCATTGCCCCAAAAAAATGTATTACTTTGGTTCATGTGTTGCTACCTGGATGCTGAAAACACTGTGGTGCCAATACATCTGCTGTGTCTCTAAAATGTCCGATGGTAGCAGGGCAGGGGACTGTTAAAGATTTATCCATCTCAGCCCTCGCCAGACAAAATAAAGGGGGCAAGCGTAATATTTCTCTCCATTTTATCAAGCAGGAATCAATAGCTGTTGGAGCTAGAGAGCAGTGTGCTAAATTAGTTGTCAACAGAGTGGAAAATGTACACTGCATGTTGGGCTGACAGTTGGTTCAATGTATGTAAGTCGCTGGCCCAGTCTAATACTGTGCTCCTCAAGTACCCCAAACAGTACACAGTTACTGTGCTCTAGGGCAGTGTTCCCCAAGTACCCCAAACAGTACACAGTTACTGTGCTCTTGGGCAATGTTCCCCAACCCTGGTCCTCAAGTACCCCAAACAGTACACAGTTTAGCTGTAGCACTTGGCAAACACACCTCATTCAACCCATTCATGGCTTGATGATTAGTTGACCAGTTGAATCAGGTGTGCTTGTCCAGGGTTATAATAAAGATGTGTTCGGGGTAGTCGGGGATCAAGGTTGGGAAACACTCATCTGGGGTTATTTGTGCACATATGAAACTATGAGTCTAAAGGTATTTCTCAGTGCCCAGATGCCAATTGAAAGTTATCGTGGATAAAAGCTAACCTACTCTACAAGCACATCTGTATGTAACCTGCAACTCAATAATTTCAACTCAATCAAATTGAAGTCATGGTGTCCTGTCCCTCCTGACAAGAACTGGTGCAGTGATGTTGTTGACACAGTGCAGCCTGATAACTCCTCTCGCCCGAGAGCTGGAGATTCAGTTTACTTTGTGCTGCCTGCCAGGCGTGAATAGAATGTGTGTGTGTCTGTGTGTTACCAGTGTAAAGGGCCTGTCTAACCTTAAACTATTCCACGGTGAGAGGGTTTTAATAACTGCTCTCTCTCTCTGTCTGTCTGGTTTGGGCTGGACGACGGCAGGCAGTCAGTCGGCTAGGAAGATTATGTTGATGCTCAGCACAGATGTCAAAGAGCAGGCTTTTCATGTGTGCTCTGTCATCGCTCAAAGGGTGGAGGAGAGGTGGCAGCTCGGGGCATACACTTCAGCACTCAGCGTACATGGAAATAAAGGTGTGGGGATGATGGCACTGACAGGACTGCAATAAGCAGCAAACCGAAGGGTCTTGGAAAGCTCACATCCTTTCAGTAGGTACACAAGGCAGAGCTAATAGTAGTCCGTCATTAGCCTTTGACAGAGACTTGCAGCCACTAAGAGAAAAGATGTACTGTGGTTTTTGCATATTTCTTTCATCCAGTGAAACTCAGAGTAGCAATGTTTACATTCTAAACAACTGCAGGGCAGTTGATAGACTGTAGACATCTGAAATAAACATAGCATTTAAAAAAAAAATATATCATTCAAATAACATGAAATTACTGAAATGACAAGAGAAAAAATAACTCACTTGGGAGATGTAATGACAATAGGTGAACAGTCTCTATGGCAACAGCGAGCCAAATGCTGCTTGTTGAGTTCTTGGATTGCAGTGGATGAAGGATAGTTAGCTACCTGACTAGGGCACAGATAGAGCACATGAATAGGAAGAGGATACTACATCTTATTCATTTGATAGTTTATTGGGACAGATACAATCTCAACAGGGTTCTCAACATACACATTGCACCATCATGCTCTTGGCTCGCGTTAGTGTCCAGCCCAGTGACTGGAGCTTTGGCTGGAAATGTGGCAGTGATGGACATAAGTGTAGCTCCTCTACCCAGAGGAGAGAATGGCTGGGGCTGTCATGCTTGTCAATCGGCACTCATCAATGTGAATGCAAGGCGTGTCCTATAGCTGCTTCACTGGGACTGACCCAGATGCTCCTAGTCTCTCCTGACAGACTGACACAACATTTGGTTCTGGGTCCCAACATTAACATCCTCTGTGAAACTAAAGCAGAGCTTTCAGTAACACGTCTCATTGGAAAGTATAGTCCGCCCTGGCCTTACATCAATGTATCACATATCGTAGTGTATCCCCAAGACGCTGCAGGATTTTAATCCATGACGGCGTAGTGTGTTACTAATGGTTTTCTTTGAGACTGTGGTCCCAGCTCTCTTCAGGTCATTGACCAGGTCCTGCCGTGTAGTTCTGGGCTGATCCCTCACCTTCCTCATGATCATTGATGCCCCACGAGGTGAGATCTTGCATGGAGCCCCAGACCGAGGGTGATTGACCGTCATCTTGAACTTCTTCCATTTTCTAATAATTGCGCCAACAGTTGTTGCCTTCTCACCAAGCTGCTTGCCTATTGTCCTGTAGCCCATCCCAGCCTTGTGCAGGTCTACAATTTTATCCCTGATGTCCTTACACATCTCTCTGGTCTTGGCCATTGTGGAGAGGTTGGAGTCTGTTTGATTGAGTGTGTGGACAGGTGTCTTTTATACAGGTAACAAGTTCAAACAGGTGCAGTTACTACAGGTAATGAGTGGAGAACAGGAGGGCTTCTTAAAGAAAAACTAACAGGTCTGTGAGAACCGGAATTCTTACTGGTTGGTAGGTGATCAAATACTTATGTCATGCAATAAAATGCAAATGAATTACTTAAAAATCATACAATGTGATTTTCTGGATTTTTGTTTTAGATTCCATCTCTCACAGTTGAAGTGTACCTATGATAAAAAATGACAGACCTCTACATGCTTTGTAAGTAGGAAAACCTGCAAAATCGGTAGTGTATCAAATACTTTTTCTCCCCACTGTAGGTATTACAGACTAGGTCAGGGAGAAGTTGAAAATGTCAGTGAAGACACTTGCCAGTTGGTCCATGCATGCTCTGAGTACACGTCCTGGTAATCCGTCTGGCCCCGCAGCCTTGTGAATGTTGACCTGTTTAAAGGTCTTGCTCACATTGGCTACGGAGATCATACAGTCGTCCGGAACAGCTGGTGCTCTCATGCATGCTTCAGTGTTGCTTGCCTCAAAGCGAGCATAAAAGGCATTTAGCCTGTCTGGTAGGCTCGCGCCACTGGGCAGCTCGCGGCTGGGTTTCCCTTTGTAGTCCGTAATAGTTTGCAAGCCCTGCCATATCTGACAAGCGTCAGAGCCGGTGTTGTACCATTCAATCTTAGTCCTGTTGTGATGCGTGATTTGAAGGAGTCAGGCGCAGGAGGGTAAATCACAGTATACAGAGTTTATTCCATAATCCAGCGTAACCAGTCCAGTGGAACAAACATGCACACGGGGAAAATACCCCAGCAATACAAAATACTGAGCTCAACTGAGCTACCCATCCTCACAATGAACAATCACCCACAAGGACAAGGGGGCAGAGGGAGCACTTAAACACGTACTAATGAGGGGAATATTTTTCCTAATATGTTTCCTAATGAGGAAAGAAAAATGTAAAATGAATATGAACCAGGTATGTGTAATTGACAAGACAAGACAAATGGAAAGATGAGATATGGAGCGACAGTGGCTAGAAGGCCGGTGACGACGAACACCGAAGAGTGCCCGAACAAGGAGGGGAGGCAGCTTCGGAGGAAGTCGTGACACCTGTATTGACACTTTGCCTGTTTGATGTTTCATCTGAGGGCATAACAGGATTTCTTATAAGCGTCCGGATTAGTGACCCGCTCCTTGAAAGCGGCAGCTCTAGCCTTTATCTCGGTGCGGATGTTGCCTGTAATCCATGGCTTCTGTTTGGGATATGTACTTACAGTCACCGTGGGGACGATGTCGTCGATGCACTTATTGATGAAGCCGGTGACTGAGGTGGTATACTCCTCATTGCCATTGGATGAATCCTGGAACATATTCCAGTCTGTGGTAAGCAGGAGGATAGAATTATGGTCAGATTTTTGGCGGGTGTTTTGAAATAATGTTTATTAATTATGAAATTCAAAAAAATATGAATAACATTCCACCCATGAGGCCACTAGAGGGCGATTTGGTCATTTTACTGCAGGGGTATAACTTGTTTTCTCAATATGTATGTCAGCTAACTACAGTTGAAGTTGGAAGTTTACATATACTTAGGTTGGAGTCATTAAAACTCATTTTTCAACCACTCCACAAATTTCTTGTTAACAAACTATGGTTTTGGCAAGTCGGTTAGGACATCTACTTTGCGCAGGACAATAATTTTTCCAACAATTGTTTACAGACAGATTATTTCACTTATATTTCACTGTTTCACAATTCCAGTGGGTCAGAAAAGTGCAAATCAATCCCAGAACAACAGCAAAGGACATTGTGAAGATGCTGGAGGAAACAGGTACAAAAGTATCTATAGCCACAGTAAAATGAGTCCTATATCGACATAACCTGAAAGGCCGCTCAGCAAGGAAGAAACCACTGCTCCAAAACTGCCATAAAAAAGCCAGACTACGGTTTGCATACTTTTTGGAGAAATGTCCTCTGGTCTGATTAAACAAAAATAGAACTGCCATAATGACCATCGTTATGTTTGGAGGAAAAAGAGGGTCGCTTGCAAGCCGAAGAACACCATACCAACCGTGAAGCACGGGGGTGGCAGCATCATGCTGTGGGGGTGCTTTGCTGCAGGATAGACTGGTGCACTTCACAAAATAGATGGCATCATGAGGAAGGAAAATTATGTGGATATATTGAAGCAACATCTCAAGACATCAGTCAGGCAGTTAAAGCTTGGTCGCAAATGGGTCTTCCAAATGGACAATGACCCCAAGCATACTTCCAAAGTTGTGGCAAAATGGCTTAAGGACAACAAAGTCAAGGTATTGGAGTGGCCATCACAAAGTCCTGACCTCAATCCTATAGAACATTTGTGGGCAGAACTGAAAAAGCATGTGTGAGCAAGGAGGCCTACAAACCTGACTCAGTTACACCAGCTCTGTCAGGAGGAATGGGCCAAAATTCACCAAACTTATTGTGGGAAGCTTGTGGAAGGCTACCTGAAATGTTTGACCCAAGTTAAACAATTTAAAGGCAATGCTACCAAATACTAATTGAGTGTATGTAAACTTCTGACCCACTGGGAATGTGATTAAAGAAATAAAAGCTGAAATAAATCAATCATTCTCTCTACTATTATTCTGACATTTCACATTTTTGAAATAAAGTGGTGAGCCTAACTGACCTAAGACAGGGAATTTTTACTAGGATTAAATGTCAGGAATTGTGAAAAACTGAGTTTAAATGTCTTTGGCTAAGGTGTATGTAAACTTCCGACTTCAACTGTAAATTAGCAATATATGAATATAACTCCCATCTGCTGTTGAAATCAGGATACGATTTGAGAGTACTAGTTAACTCCAAATTGGTTATGGCTTTGACTGCATGCTGACAGTGAATTCAGAGCCATTAGGTGGATAGCTACACTAAGGTATACCAGGTTCCCGTGAAGCAATTGTAATGAAAGTCCACCACAAGTTACCCAATATTTTCCTGATTAGCAAGGGGTAGTCTGTGTTTAATTTATTATTTATTAGAAACACAGTTTGAGATCATTGTGAAGGGATTTCGGCAGTCAATTGGTCTTCCCAGGAGAATGTTGTCTGAGGTTGCAACAGTAACCAAGGGGGGCGGGGCTAATCGAAGGGTCAATTAAAATGTCAAGTTTCATAAAGAAAGGGAAAGGAAAGGGAACACCTAAATCTTATGGCAGAACACAAATTGCTTAGTTGGGAAAACTGAAACCTGATTCACAAAGCACTAGAGGACTACATTAAAGGCCAGAGTGGACCTGCAGTTGTTTTTTCAGTTGCCTAGCAGCACTCTTACACAATGAAACATCTAAGTGACTGAATTCCCATTGTTGAGAGGTGTAAAATAGCTTCAATGCAAGTAGAAAGGATAGAAAAATGCTATTACCCTCTACACATAACAGCAGTAGTGTGGATGAGAAGCATGCACTGACAAGCTGGAGAGAAATCTGTCATCCTGGCAATATAACAGCACAATACAGTGGCTTGCGAAAGTATTCACCCCCTTGGCATTTTTCCTATTTTGTTGCCTTACAACCTGGAATTAAAATTGATTTTTGGGGGGTTTGTATCATTTGATTTACACAACATGCCTACCACTTTGAAGATGCAAAATATTTTTTGGGGTGAAACAAACAAGAAATAAGACAAAAAAAACAGAAAACATGAGCGTGCATAACTATTCACCCACCCCCAAAGTCAATACTTTGTACAGCCACCTTTTGCAGCAATTACAGCTGCAAGTCTCTTGGGGTATGTCTCTATAAGCTTGGCACATCTAGCCACTGGGAGTTTTGCGCATTCTTCAGGTCAAAACTGCTCCAGCTCCTTCAAGTTGGATGGGTTCTGCTGGTGTACAGCAATCTTTAAGTCATACCACAGATTCTCAATTGGTTTCCCCTTAAACCACTTGAGTGTTGCTTTAGCAGTATGCTTAAGGTCATTGTCCTGCTGGAAGCTGAACCTCCGTCCCAGTCTTAAATCTCTGGAAGACTAAAACAGGTTTCCCTCAAGAATTTCCCTGTATTTAGCGCCATCCATCATTCCTTCAATTCTTACCAGTTTCCCAGTCCCTGCCGAGGAAAAGCATCCCCACAGCATGATGCTGCCACCACCATGCTTCACTGTGGGGATGGTGTTCTCGGGGTGATGAGAGGTGTTGGGTTTACGACAGACATAGCGTTTTCCTTGATGGCCAAAAAGCTCAATTTTAGTCTCATCTGACCAGAGTACTTTCTTCCATATGTTTGGGGAGTCTCCCACATGCCTTTTGGCGAACACCAAACGTGTTTGCTTATGTTTTTCTTCAAGCAATGGCTTTTTTCTGGCCACTCTTCCGTAAAACCCAGCTCTGTGGAGTGTACGGCTTAAAGTGGTCCTATGGACAGATAGTCCAATCTCCGCTGTGGCGCTTTGCAGCTCCTTCAGGGTTACCGTTGGTCTCTTTGTTGCCTCTCTGATTAATGCCCTCCTTGCCTGTGCCGTGAGTTTTGGTGGGCGGCACTCTCTTGGCAGGTTTGTTGTGGTGCCATATTCTTCCCATTTTTTAATAATGGATTTAATGGTGCTCCGTGGGATGTTCAAAGTTTCAGATATTTTTTTATAACCCAATCGTAATCTGTACATCTCCACAACTTTGTCCCTGACCTGTTTGGAGAGCTCCTTGGTCTTCATGGTGCCGCTTGCTTGGTGGTGCCCCTTGCTTAGTGTTGTTGCAGTCTCTGGGGCCTTTCAGAACAGGTGTATATATATTGAGATCATGTCACAGATCATGTGACACTTAGATTGCACACAGGTGGACTTTATTTAACAAATTATGTGACTTCTGAAGGTAATTGGTTGCACCAGATCTTATTTAGGGGCTTCATAGCAAAGGGGGTGAATACATATGCATGCACCACTTTTCCGATATTTATTTTTTTTGAATTCTTTTAAACAAGTTATTTTTTTCATTTCACTTCACCAATTTGGACTATTTTGTGTATGTCCATTACATGAAATCCAAATAAAAATCCATTTAAATTACAGGTTGTAATGCAATAAAATAGGAAAAACGCCAAGGGGGATGAATACTTTTGCAAGGCACTGTATATTCCTACAGTATAGCAATATGATCTGCTCTCTGTGATGGCTGAGTGGCTGAAGACAGATGTTCAGCTCTGTTTGTATGGGAGGTGATTTCCTGTAAGTAGTCACCATGGTGATCACGTTGTGGTTGGGCTTTGCAATTCAGTCTTCAACTCACCCAAATCAGGATGAAAAATAACCGCTTCCTTTGGAGAAGTGCAGCCAGGGGCTCTGAAGTCACTTGCAGAAAGAAGCAGACTATGAGATTATCTCTGAGACATTAGTCACACATTCATAAGCCATGTATCATTTATCAGCTTTGGTGTCAGTAACTCTGGGCCGCCTGTGAATCCCCACATTATTGGTCAATTAAAAGGTATTGCTTACAATCACCATTTCATTGTGCCAGGCAGTCACTTCTTCTAAACCTGAAAAGAAACAACTTCTAAATGTTATGCAGTGAAAACAGCCAAATACATCCATATCGGACTTTAGGAACCACATTGTGGGCCTGTTTCAAAATATAAATCATGACAGATTTGACGAATATCCACTTTGTTAGATCGATTTGTTGAATGTTCGCAAACCCTGTGTCCTTCTTCTATCCCCCACCGTCTGCGTTCCCTTGACCTCTTTACGGCATACAATTGAAGTCGGAAGTTGACATACACCTTAGCCAAATACATTTAAACTCAGTTTTTCACAATTCCTGACATTTAATCCTAGTAAAAATTCCCTATCTTAGGTCAGTTAGGATCACCACTTTATTTTAAGAATGTGAAATGTAAGAACAATAGTAGAGAGAATGATTTATTTCAGCTTTTATTTCTTTCATCACATTCCCAGTGGGTCAGACGTTTACATACACTCAATTAATATTTGGTAGCATTGCCTTTAAATTGTTTAACTTGGGTCAAACGTTTTGGGTAGCCTTCCACAAGCTTCCCACAATAAGTTTGGTGAATTCTGGCCCATTCCTCCTGACAGAGCTGGTGTAACTGAGTCAGGTTTCTAGGCCTCCTTGCTCGCACACGCTTTTTCAGTTCTGCCCACAAATGTTCTATAGGATTGAGGTCAGGGCTTTGTGATGGCCACTTCAATACATTGACTTTGTTGTCCTTAAGCCAATTGGCCACAACTTTGGAAGTATGCTTGGGGTCATTGTCCATTTGGAAGACCCATTTGCGACCAAGCTTTAACTTCCTGACTGATGTCTTGAGATGTTGCTTCAATATATCCACATAATTTTCCTTCCTCATGATGCCATCTATTTTGTGAAGTGCACCAGTCCCTCCTGCAGCAAAGCACCCCCACAGCATGATGCTGCCACCCCCGTGCTTCACGGTTGGGATGCTGTTCTTCGGCTTGCAAGCCACCCCCTTTCTCCTCCAAACATAACGATGGTCATTATGGCCAAACAATTCTATTTTTGTTTCATCAGACCAGAGGACATTTCTAAAAAAAGTACGATCTTTGTCCCCATGTGCAGTTGCAAACCGTAGTCTGGCTTTTTTATGGTGGTTTTGGAGCAGTGGCTTCTTCCTTGCTGAGCAGCCTTTCAGGTTATGTCAATATAGGACTTATTTTACTGTGGATGTAGATACTTTTGTACCTGTTTCCTCCAGCATCTTCACAAGGTCCTTTGCTGTTGTTCTGGGATTGATTTGCACTTTTCGCATCAAAGTACGTTCATCTCTAGGAACGCGTCCCCGTCCTGAGCGGTTTGACGGCTGCGTGGTCCCATGGTTTGTACAGATGAATATTTGTTTGTACAGATGAACGTGGTACCTTCAGGCGTTTGGAAATCGCTTCCAAGGTTGAACCAGACTTGTGGAGGTCTACAAAAAAAATTCTGAGGTCTTGGCTGATTTATTTTGATTCTCCCATGATGTCAAGCAAAGAGGCACTGAGTTTGAAGGTAGGCCTTGAAATACATTCACAGGTACACCTCCAATTGACTCAAATTATGTCAATTAGCCTATCAGAAGCTTCTAAAGCCATGACATCATTTTCTGGAAATTTCCAAGCTGTTTAAAGGCACAGTCAACTTATTTGTGTAAACTTCTGACCCACTGGAATTGTGAAACAGTGAAATATAAGTGAAATAATCAGTCTGTAAACAATTGTTGGAAAAATTATTGTGTCATGCGCAAAGTAGATGTCCTAACCGACTTGCCAAAACGATTGTTTGTTTACAAGAAATGTGTGGAGTGGTTGAAAAACAAGTTTTAATGACTCCAACCTAAGTGGATGTAAACTTCTGACTTTAACTGTATATACTGTACTGGAAGATCATTCTAGGATATTCTAGGACAATGATAATGTATGCTAACCAAGATAAAGATGGTGACAATGGTATCATCCATACCATTTGACAATGATGTTGATGATGATTCTCCCGTTTCTGTAACCTACTGATTGTCAGACATTCAAATTGAATGTGAAAACGACACCAACGTGGTTACCATCAGTTGCCATTCTTTTAGCCTGTTTTCTTGAGCTGAAGAAAGTAGTTGGAGGATTATCGGAGCCAGCTGATGTGAGAGAGGAAATGGCTTCATTATTACTGTTTCTCCCTTCCACACCACAATAATTTGTTATTAACTGACTTGCCTAGTTAAATAAAGGTACAAAAAAATAAAAATAAACACAGCCCCATTCAGTGTTGCTGCCTGGACCGGTGGAAATGATAACACATTAGCCGCTGACACTGAACACACACCCGGAGCTGCAGTTTGTCTCCATTTTACTGGCTGCAACAATAAAAGGGCACATTTATCAATACAGTGTGGAAAGCTTCTCGTAGTCATCAAGCACTGCCTAGGGAGATGTATCTCTTCCCAAGCCAAAGTTTATACATCGTTTGGACGTGATAATGCTGAAATGGACAAAAACAGCAGAATTACATTTCATTGCACATTCATCTTGAGCCATGTGAAGTTTTAGTTGGACGTTTTGTGCATTCAGATGTAAAAGTGTAAAATAAACTGTACTAAGGGAAGTGTGTACTTTATTGTATTGTAAATATTGCACCTTTGCAAAATATGACTGTATTTTATGCAGTATTACGGATAGTTAGGCCTGCTACTGTAGCTAATAGCTATCTACCATCATTTTACACTATACCCTCAAACACCAGTCCATTTTGTTTGATGCATGGTTTCCAACCAGTAGCTTCCTTCACCTCTTGTCCCCTGTTTTTCCTTTCTTTATCCCATAGTACGAACACCTCCTTAATCCAGCCTTAGGAAACATGCAGTAGATATTGCTCCTGTAAGACCGAACGAGACTCTAAACAAATACAACTCAATGAAATCTCCACCCAAACTTACACACCTGCAGTATACTGCACTTGATCCTACAGTACTCATTTTACAAGATGACCTCACCCAACCTTCGTCCGAGAGGGCGTGAGTGGGTTTACCCGCCCAGCAGTGATGATGGGATCCGACTTATCCGAGACTTTGGGTTTATTTTTATCCTGAGCTTTGTCTATGCTGTTTCCTGTTTACATGTTGTTTTGTGATGCCTCCTCTAACACAACCCAGCAGCATGTCCTCTCACCAGCCCCCCCCCCCCCCTCTCTCTCTCTCACTCTCTCACACTCACTCACTCACTCTCTCTCTCTTTCTTTCTCTCTCTCTTGCTCTCTCTCTCACCGTTCTGTTTTTCTCAGCAGGGTGCCAAGCCAATATATCAGGCCCATTGAGTACGCCACAAGATGAAAACACCTATTCGTAATGGATTCAGCATTTCAAATACAGGTATTAGAGGGTTTGTCTCCTGGGGAATAATGTTGTCCTCAAAATGATGTTCTCCAGTTGAACTATTTCTGTGAATGCAGGGGCTTAAACGGGTGGATTGATGAGGTGTGGAGTGATGTATGCATTTTCACCTTCAAGGCAGTGTAGACTGTATAAACATATAATGAACAAATAGAATGGGCACCCTACTATTTGATAGTCACTATACTATTTGGGTTTTGGTGTGATGTGTAGAACATGTGATCTGAAGCCAACGACTTTGAGTAGTACAGTGTAATGGTCTTTGACTGCTGTCCCTCTGGCGTTCCCTGGATACGGTAATGCTAAAACAAAAGGGAACTGTTGCCAGAAGTGATACAATGATGTTACCTCTGCACGTCCATAGATGGCACTGTTACATTTGGAAGTGGATGCAGTCTTCTGATAAAGTTGATGTATTCCATGCAGGGAACACGTATGAAATATTTCATGAAAACATCATTAGTTTATAGATTTTTCATTGCTCAGAGGCATGACATTTGCTCCCATTACCAAGTTGAATCAGGAAAAAGGAAACCAAGGTAGATCTGTATCATCCTGTGCCCAATGGTCAGTATTGGCTATACAAGGCCTATCCATCTCATGCTTCATCCAAACCCCAGCAGTCTCTGCCAAGACCACCTGCATGTCTGTATTAATAATCATAGCAGATCCATGTGATCATGATGAGGGTTTCTCATCTGGACATTAGCTCAGCTCTCTGCCTTATCTGTATGCACAGCGCTGTGCCTGGTGCCTCATTGAACCGTTGTTGTTTGAAAGTGACGGATCTGGCAGATACTGTAGGCAGAGGGGATCTGGCAGATACTGTAGGCAGAGGGGATCTGGCAGATACTGTAGGCAGAGGGGATCTGGCAGATACTGTAGGCAGAGGGGATCTGGCAGATACTGTAGGCAGAGGGGATCTGGCAGATACTGTAGGCAGAGGGGATCTGGCAGACACTGTAGGCAGAGGGGATCTGGCAGATACTGTAGGCAGAGGGGATCTGGCAGATACTGTAGGCAGAGGGGATCTGGCAGATACTGTAGGCAGAGGGGATCTGGCAGATACTGTAGGCAGAGGGGATCTGGCAGATACTGTAGGCAGAGGGGATCTGGCAGATACTGTAGGCAGAGGGGATCTGGCAGATACTGTAGGCAGAGGGGATCTGGCAGACACTGTAGGCAGAGGGGATCTGGCAGATACTGTAGGCAGAGGGGATCTGGCAACTCCTGCTGTAGTTAGCTTCATGCTCTATTCCCTGCACGAGTTCCTTTAATTATAGAAATCAATAATACTCTCTGCTGCACGCCCGTGCTGGTATTTATTTATATGTTCCCTTAGCCAATTGTGTCAATAATCTTACTGTCTCATAAATGGACACAATTAAGCATAGCCATGTAAGTAATCGACTCCATGTTTCCACCCCACACACAATTAAATAATCC
Organism: Coregonus lavaretus; assembly: GCF_964263955.1. Classification (NCBI taxonomy): domain Eukaryota; kingdom Metazoa; phylum Chordata; class Actinopteri; order Salmoniformes; family Salmonidae; genus Coregonus; species Coregonus lavaretus. The sequence continues at coordinate 3,706,056 of NC_140002.1, read as the reverse complement.
AATCAAAGTGTAATGTTCAGAATAGTGTCTGATGTATGACCCAATCAAAACCAGAACTGTATTCAGAATGGATATATTTACACGACCGTGGTACTCAAGATGATCCCATTGGTCTCACAGGCCTTGGCTAACTCTAGGCAAATCACTGCTAGGCAAATCCCCGCCTTATCTTAGCTCATTGGTCACCATAGCAACACCCACCCGTAGTATGCGCTCCAGCAGGTATATCTCACTGGTCATCCCCAAAGCCAACACCTCCTTTGGCCGCCATTCCTTCCAGTTCTCTGCTGCCAATGACTGGAACGAATTGTAAAAATCTCTGAAGCTGGAGACTCTTATCTCCCTCACTAACTTTAAGCATCAGTTGTCAGAGCACCTTACCGATCACTGCACCTGTACACAGCCCATCTGAAATTAGCCCACCCAACTACCTCATCCCCATATTGTTATTTATTTTTGCTCATTTGCACCCCAGTATCTCTATTTGCACATTATCTCTTGCACATCTATCATTCCAGTGTTAATACTAATTGTAATTATTTTGCACTATAGCCTATTTATTGCCTTACCTCCATAACTTGCTACATTTGCACACACTGTATATATATTTTCTGTTGTATTTTTGACTTGTTTTACCCCATTTGTAACTCTGTGTTGTTGTTTTTATCTCACTGCTTTGCTTTATCTTGGCCAGGTCGCAGTTGTAAATGAGAACTTGTTCTCAACTGGCTTACCTGGTTAAATAAAGGTGAAATAAAAAATAAATAAAATAACTGAATCTTTCAAGGAAATTATCAAGGTAGATCTAGCCTTCGTCTGTGGAATGTTGAACATGGTTAGCATAAATGTGTGCAGTGCTAAGTTAATCATATCTACAGTAGGCTAAGGGAAAATCAATGTGCATTTTGATACAGCATTTTTCACGGATTCAAGCACCATTCCCTGTACGCATGCGCAGCCCATGGCCTGTGATGAAGCATTTACTTTATGTAAAATGTAATAAGAGCTTTCTCACCATCATTGTAAAACCAATGAATACTGAATAAACATATTAAACATTAATGGTAATCTGTATTCTGTCAGACTAAAATGAGCTTCGACCGTGGCTCTAGTCAAAGTGTGGAAACTCGTCAATGTCTTTACCTTGAATAACTGCAACACAATGAGTGACTGGACTCTGCATGTCTTTGGAGAGATGGAAATTCATCCGGATCCAGGTATGACAGGCAGGCGGGAGGGTCAGATGGGAAAACGAAAGTGACAGAGGGGATGACACCTGTGAAATGGGGGTCATCGGTCCATCTAATGGGAGCGGCAGCACAGGCTCCATCGCTCCTTCAGTGACAACCACTTAAATCATTTGAGATGGAAATCTGTCACTCTCTCTCGAGTCGTGTGTGTGTGATGCGTTTTTTTTGTGATTTGGTTACTGCGCTTGCTGGGAATCATCATGTGGGTGTAATCCTCTCTGAATGCATTCCATTCAACTGGAGACATGTATTGGCTGGCCGGATGAGAAACAGGGAGCGCTTCCACTTCGATCCATTATATTTCAGCATAGTGATGTGCATGATAAACTAAAGCATTGGTTGTTCACATTCTTTTCCATTTCAGAAAAGGGGATATAGATGACGCTGTCATAACCATAGTTTATAGCCTAATATATTAAGACCTAATTATAACCATAATGTAAACATAGATTAACTTGACTGAATAAGGAAAAACATGGGACCAAGTTGAGCAGAGTGAGAATACTTGACATTTTGCCACCGTTCCAGAAACCAAAACAGATTCCACACAAAGGATTTTGACTTCACGCATGGCTTGGTTTGTTTTGCTACCATGCTCCGCTCCCCACTGTTTACACAAACCTAATTGAATTATGATAAAAGAGTTGAACGGAAGAACTCTGTTTTCTACCCTGTAGGATTCACATTAACACAAGGCACAACTTTCTTCAAAGTCATGATAGAGGTACCATATTATTCACAGCAAACTAGAGTAGAGCAGCAGCAGTAGAGCAGCAGCAGAGCAGCAGTAGAGCAGCAGCAGTAGAGCAGCAGCAGAGCAGCAGCAGTAGAGCAGCAGTAGAGCAGCAGCAGTAGAGCAGCAGCAGCAGAGCAGCAGTAGAGCAGCAGCAGAGCAGCAGTAGAGCAGCAGCAGTAGAGCAGCAGTAGAGCAGCAGCAGTAGAGCAGCAGCAGTAGAGCAGCAGTAGAGCAGCAGCAGTAGAGCAGCAGCAGTAGAGCAGCAGCAGTAGAGCAGCAGTAGAGCAGCAGCAGTAGAGCAGCAGCAGCAGAGCAGCAGCAGAGCAGCAGCAGTAGAGCAGCAGCAGTAGAGCAGCAGTAGAGCAGCAGCAGTAGAGCAGCAGCAGAGCAGCAGTAGAGCAGCAGCAGTAGAGCAGCAGTAGAGCAGCAGCAGTAGAGCAGCAGTAGAGCAGCAGCAGTAGAGCAGCAGCAGTAGAGCAGCAGCAGTAGAGCAGCAGCAGTAGACTTTTTTTTTTAAAGAGGAGAGAAGCTGAAGACTGGTTGCATTGTGATTGTCATTCATCCACTGAATAAAAATATAGCCTGCATTTCAAGATGAATATCTAATGTAAGCATATTTAAAACTGCAATGTAGATGTATTGCCTAAACAAGCAGGGATGAACTGCAGTATTTAATAGAAGTGGCATTTTTTTTGCCACTTGTGTTTTGTTCCAGCAGGGCCATTTTAAAGGCTTTGCCATGGCTGATCCTCTCAGTGTAGGGACCCCTCTGTACTAGACTGTTCCGTTAACTCCATTCCAGGAGAAGATGATAGCCTTCAATTAAATTAATTTCAAGGATTCACAATGCAGTGTGCAGAAGCATTCCGCTTCCTCTTAATTGGAAAAGAGATCAAATGGTATGGGACTCTGATGTGCTGAGAGCTTAAACATACACTTGGCAGAACGGAGAAGAAGTCATAATTGACCAGGAAATGAGTCTTAAACTTTGTTTTGCTGCGAGAGAGATGGGTGTGGAGAAAGGGATAATCCAGCATATCAGTGTCAGCTAATAAACTATAACGTCACTCTGAGGCAATTTGCAGTAATTATTTGCTTTCTGCTCTCATCATAACTAGGGTGTCTTGATCCTGACCATGTGACCTGACCAGAGGAAACTCTGGGCTTTAGTTATAGACTCTGTAGCATCTAACCTACTTCCCCACCACAGGAATCATGTCTGTTAAATCAAACTCTTTACTCCTCCCATTAAACTGGATACAGCACCGAAGCAATAACAAAACACTGGGTGTAAAATCAATGACCATATACAACTGTAAAAATAGTACTGAGCATTAAAAAACATCCCAGTTAAAATCCTATACTAACTCTGCCTCTCGCTAGGTAAATCTGAAGAGCTGTCACTCCTCTATCTTGGTTGTGAAGCAGGAGAAACTCCTAGGCTCTCCGGAGAGCTAAATAACATATAAAGCATCAAAGAGGAATGAGACAGATAATCTATTAATGTGAGGCTGGCTGGCTAGCTGGCTGGCTGTGAGCCTGGCTAGCTGTGAGGCTGGCTGTGAGTCTGGCTGGCTAGCTGGCTGGCTGTAAGGCTGGCTGGCTGTGAGGCTGGCTGTGAGGCTGGCTGGCTAGCTGGCTGGTTGTGAGGCTGGCTGGCTAGCTGGCTGGCTGTGAGGCTGGCTGTGAGGCTGGCTGGCTAGCTAGCTGGCTAGCTGGCTGGCTGTGAGGCTGGCTGGCTGTGAGGCTGGCTGGCTAGCTGGCTGGCTGTGAGGCTGGCTGTGAGGCTGGCTGTGAAGGTGGCTGGCTAGCTGGCTGGTTGTGAGACTGGCTGGCTAGCTGGCTGGCTGTGAGGCTGGCTGGCTGCGAGGCTGGCTGTGAGGCTGGCTGTGAGGCTGGCTAGCTGGCTGGCTGTGAGACTGGCTGGCTAGCTGGCTGGCTGTGAGGCTGGCTGGCTGGCTGCAGCAGTATAAGCCTCTGCATGGGGGAGTATAAGTGAGGACAGCTTCTCTTTATCTCCACGACGACTGTTGACACTTCCTTTTCCGTCGGCAGACAAAGAGCCATGACAGACAGACAGACAGAGACAGAGAGAGACAGGCTGTGCACTCTGTGGACTAGACCCAATACAAACCCCACGCTTCAGGGGCTGCCAGTCTTGTTCCCAGCCATGTATCTTTGATGTGAGGCTACAGATAAACAGATAGGCTATATCCTAAAAAAACTGTGATTTTAGCCTTCAGTATGTAAGGTAGTGTGTACACTTATTACTATAAAATTAACGAGGCACCAGTCCAGTTATTGGTCTTCTAAGAAGTACTGACTTACTCCATGAGTTATTTTACTCTATAAGACCACAATTAGAATACTACTAATACATTGATTCATCTGAAGGTTTGAATTCTTTGAGAATCAATTGGGAGTTCTTTATCAGAGTAACAAGACAAACACAACAGATTTTTACAATCAACATTTAATAACACCCATCAAAATATTTACAAACGTAATGAGAATGATCATGAAATAGGAAATACAATGAAAGATAAGAATTGAAGACCTGGAGCCTCGTTTATAAATGTTGCACAAACTATGCCCCAAAACATGCATGTGCAAATTTTCTTGCAAAAGTTGGAATTTATAAAAACTGAACTTGACGTGAGAATGTGCTTATCCTCCCGCAAACTTTAGACCATGTGTACGCACAGTTTCTAGTGGTTGAAGTATTGCGTTGCAAGAAGGCAAAAGTAGCCTAGTAGTAGCCTTGTGCAAGTGGGGTTCATATGATGACTCTTATTCATAACAAAACAATTGGTAGCTAAATATAATAACAAGATGCAATCATTTGCTGTTAGTGAGAAGAGCGAAAATCTATTTATTTTTATCTTTGCTTTCTAAAATAATTAGAAATAGGCATCTATTTCCTATTATTTATTTCATTTCCATGATCATTGCAGAATAAATTCCTCACCTTTTCTGACTGTGATGGTTTCATATTCGCAAAATAGCCTATAGGCCTACAACAAGTTAGGATAAGCTACCATTCCACCCATCTCTCATTTACAGTGCCTACAGAAAGTATTCAGACCCGTTGACTTCTTCCACATTTTGTTACGTTACAGCCTTATTCTAAAATTGATTAAATTGTTTTTTCCCCCTCATCAATCTACACATAATACCCCATAATGACAAAGCAAAAACAGGTATTTCGAAATTTTTGCACATTTATAAAAAAGATTAAAACTGAAATATCACATTTACGTAAGTATTCAGATCCTTTACACAGTACTTTAATATAATAAATATATACAGTAAAAATGAAAATACAAAATAAAAATAAAAAATATATATAGAAAATAAATTAAAATAAAAGATATACTCTAAAATAATAATATAAGCAATTTATAAAAATATAAAAGAAAAGAAAAAGAAAACAGAAATGAAAAATCAGGATAGAAAATTAATAATTAAATTAAATGTATTTAAAAAATAAAGAAAAAATAAATTGTAAAGTGGTTGTCCCACTAGCTATCACAAGGTGAATGCACCAATTTGTAAGTCGCTCTGGATAAGAGCGTCTGCTAAATGACATAAATGTAAATGTAAATGTACTTTATTGAAGCACCTTTGGCAGAGATTACAGCATCGATTCTTCTTGGGTATGACACTACAAGCTTGGCACACCAGTATTTGGGGAGTTTCTCCCATTCTTCTCTGCAGATCCTCTCAAGCTCTGTCAAGTTGGATGGGGAGCACAGCTATTTTCAGGTCTCTCCAGAGATGTTCGATCGTGTTGAAGTCCGGGCTCTGGCTGGGCCACTCAAGGACATTCAGAGAGACTCCTGCGTTGTCTTGGCTATGTGCTCAGGGTTGTTGTCCTGTTGGAAGGTGAACCTTCACCCCAGTCTGAGGACCTGAGTGCTCTGGAGCAGGTTTTCATCAAGGATCTCTCCGTACTTTGCTCCGTTCAGCTTTGCCTCAATCCTGACTAGTCTCCCAGTCCCTGCCGCTGAAAAACATCCCCACAGCATGATGCTGCCACCACCATGCTTCACTGTTGGGATGGTGCCAGATTTCCTCCAGACGTGACGCTTGGTATTCAGGCCAAAGAGTTCAATCTTGGTTTCATCAGAGTCCTTTAGGTGCCTTTTGGCAAACTCCAAGTGGGCTGTCATGTGCCATTTACTGAGGAGTGGCTTCCGTCTGGCCACTCTACCATAAAGGCCTGATTGGTGGAATGCTGCAGAGATGGTTGTCCTTCAGGAACTTTCTCCCATATCCACAGAGGAACTCTAGAGCTCTGTCAGAGTGACCATCGGGTTCTTGGTCACCTCCCTGACCAAAGCCCTTCTCCCCCAATTGCTCAGTTTGGCCGTGCGGCCAGCTCTAGGAAGAGTCTTGGTAATTCCAAACTTCTTCCATTTAAGAATGATGGAGGCCACTGTGTTCTTGGGGACCTTCAATGCTGCAGACATTTTTTGGTACCCTTCCCCAGATCTGTGACACAATGCTGTCTCGGAGCTCTACGGACAATTCCTTCGACCTCATGGCTTGGTGTTTGCTCTGACATGCACTGTCAACTATGGGACCTTATATAGACAGGTGTGTGCCTTTCCAAATCATGTCCAATCAATTGAATTTACGACAGGTGGACTACAATCAAGTCGTAGAACCATCTCAAGGGTGATCAATGGAAACAGAATGCACCTGAGCTCAATTTCGAATCTCATAGAAAAGGGTCTGAATACTTATGTAAATAAGGTATTTATGTTTTTATTTTGTAATACATTTGCAGACATTTCTAAAAACATGTTTTCGCTTTGTCATTATGGGGTATTGTGTGTAGACTGCTGAGGCTTTTTTTCTTTATTCAATTTTAGAATAAGGCTGAAACGTAACAAAATGTGGAAAAAGTCAAGGGGTCTGAATACTTTCCGAAGGCACTGTAATTGGACCCACTTCACAGTAGTAAATAGATAAGCTATTTTAAGTGTTTTGCTCGATTTGATATCGACCTGAAGCGCATTTTAACGGTAGAACAGACGGTTCACCTTTCCATTGACGTTTGTAGGCTACATCATGAAGTCGATAACTTGCTAGTAATACCTTTGATGATACAGTGGTAGCAAGACATGGTTATAACATCTACAGAAAATACAGAAATGCCAATGGGGGCGGTGTTGCTGCCTATATTCAGAACCACATTAGTGTAAAGCTTAGGGAGGATCTCATGTTAAATACTGTTGAAGTAATATGGCTACAGGTTCATCTGCCTCACCTAAAGCCCATTCTTGTGGGAAGCTGCTCTAGACCACCAAGTGCTAACATTCGGTATCTGGATAATATGTGTGAAATGCTTGATAATGTATGCAATATCAACAGAGCGGTATATTGTCTGGGTGATTTCAATATTGACTGGCTTTCATCAAGCTGCCCACTCAAGAAAAAGCTTCAAACTGTAACCAGTGCCTGCAACCTGGTTCAGGTTATCAGTCAGCCTACCAGGGTAGTTACAAACAACACAGGAATGAAATCATCATGTATTGATCACATCTTTACTAATGCTGCAGAAATTTGCTTTAAAGCAGTATCCAAATCCATAGGATGTAGTGATCACAGTATAGTAGCCATATCTAGGAAAACCAAAGTTCCAAAGGCTGGGCCTAATATAGTGTATAACAGGTCATACAATACGTTTTGTAGTGATTCTTATGTTGATGATGTAAATAATATTTGCTGGTCTGTGGTGTGTAATGAGGAGCAACTAGATGCTGCACTTGATACATTTATGAAATTGCTGATTCCAGTTACTAATAAGCATACAACCATTAAGAAAATGACTGTAAAAACTGTTAAATCCCCTTGGATTGATGAGGAATTGAAAAATGGTATGGTTGAGAGGGATGAGGCAAAAGTAATGGCAAATAAGTCTGGCAGCACAACCGATTGGCAAACGTACTGGAAACTGAGAAATCATGTGACTAAACTAAATAAAAAGAAGAAAAAACTATACTATGAAAAATAAATGATATAAAGAATGATAGTAAAAAGCTCTGGAGCACCTTAAATGAAATTTTGGGCAAAAAGTCAAACTCGGCTCCATCATTCATTGAATCAGATGGCTCATTCATCACAAAACCCACTGATATTGCCAACCACTTTAATGATTTTTTCATTGGCAAGATTAGCAAACTTAGGCATGACATACCAGCAACAAACGCTGACGCTACTCATCCAAGTATATCTGACCAAATTATGAAAGACAAGCATTGTACTTTTGAATTCCGTAAAGTGAGTGTGGAAGAGGTGAAAAAATTATTGTTGTCTATCAACAATGACAAGCCTTGTCTGACAACTTGGATGGAAAATTACTGAGGATAATAGCGGACGATATTGTCACTCCTTTTTGCCATATCTTCAATTTAAGCCAACTAGAATGTGTGTGCCCTCAGGCCTGGAGGGAAGCAAAAGTCATTCCGCTACCTAAGAATAGTAAAGCCCCCTTTACTGGCTCAAATAGCTGACCAATCAGCCTGTTACCAACCCTTAGTAAACTTTTGGAAATAATTGTGTTTGACCAGATACAATGCTATTTTACAGTAAACTAATTGACAACAGACATTCAACAAGCACCTACACAAATTACTGATGATTGGCTGAGAGAAATTGATGATAACAAGATTGTGGGGGCTGTTTTGTTAGATTTCAGTGCGGCTTTTGACATTATCGATCATAGTCTGCTGCTGGAAAAGCATATGTGTTATGGCTTTACACCCCCTGCTATATTGTGGATAAAGAGTTACCTGTCTAACAGAACACAGACAGTGTTCTGTAATGGAAGCCTCTCCAACATAATCCAGGTAGAATCAGGAATTCCCCAGGGCAGCTGTCTAGGCCCCTTACTTTTTTAAATCTTTACTAACTACATGGCACTGTAAAGCCAATGTGTCTACATATGCAGATGTCTCAACACTATACACGTCAGCTACTACAGCGACTGAAATGACTGCAACATTTAACAAAGAGCTGCAGTTAGTTTCAGAATGGGTGGCAAGGAATAAGTTAGTCATAAATATTTCTGAAACTAAAAGCACTGTATTTGGGACAAATCATTCACTAAACCCTAAACCTCAAATAAATCTCCTAATGAATAATGTGGAAATTGAGCAAGTTGAGGTGACTAAACTGCTTGGAGTAACCCTGGATTATAAACTGTCATGGTCAAAACATATTGATACAACAGTAGCTAAAATGGGGAGAAGTCTGTCCATAATATGTACACAGAGAGCTAATATTTATAATATGCATGTCAATCTCTCCTGGCTCAAAGTGGAGGAGAGATTGACTTCATCACTACTTGTATTTGTGAGAGGTATTGACATATTGAATGCATCGAGCTGTCTGTTTGAATTACTGGCACACAGCTTGGACACCCATGCATACCCCACAAGACATGCCACAAAAGGTCTCTTCACAGTCCCCAAGTCCAGAACAGACTATGGGAGGCACACAGTACTACATAGAGCCATGCCTACATGGACATCTATTCCACATCAAGTAACTGATGCAAGCAGTAAAATTAGATTTAAAAAACAGATAGAAATACACATTATTGAACAGCGGGGACTGTGAAGCAACACAAACATAGGCACAGACACATGCATACACACACACGATAACATGCGCACTATACACACACATACACATGGATTTTGTACTGTAGATATGTGGTAGTGGTGGAGTAGGGGCCTGAGGGCACACAGTGTGTTGTGAAATCTGTGAATGTATTGTAATGTTTTAAAAAATATATATAAACTGCCTTAATTTTGCTGGACTCCAGGAAGAGTAGCTGCTGCCTTGGCTCATGGGGATCCATAATAAATACAAATACAAATACAATTCTAGCTCTTTGTCCTTGAAGAAGGTTAGCTGAAGTGTACCGTTCAGGCTACACTAGCTCTTTGTCCTTGAAGAAGGTTAGCTGAAGTGTACCGTTCAGGCTACACTAGCTCTTTAAGGTCTTCTGTCTTCTTCTGAGTCTGTTTAGTGCATGGGCACTTCTGTCCCAATTTCTCTACCGAATTACAGGTACTATTCCCTAAAAGGTACTTTTTCCCTAACTTATCAGTTACCAGTTCTGGCCATTAAAGGCAAAGGTCCAGGGCCTGTGGTCGGCCTGCTGGAAATGGAGGTTCTTCTCCCTCCTTTGGGTCCAGAGTTAACAGAGTAAGAAAGAGATGAGCAGTACGTTTCTAGTCCTGCTATGTTACATCACCCCTAGGTGTTGACAGCCATTTTTACGACCCATTGTCTAGGAGGTAGAGAAAGTATTTTGGGGAGAAAACCTAAAGTTGGTTACAGTCAATTCAACATAACATTCAGCATTGTTCAACATATCACATTCATAAGGCACATCGCTGCAAGTATGAGACCTGGATTTTTACTTGTACAATGACACATCTTTACCACTGTTTGATACAAATGAGTAAAAGTACTGAAATGACTTTGAACAGAGAGTTCAATAACTTTTGTGTATTTCCTAATATACTCTTCTATTCTATTCCTGACCCAGATATTTCTCTCCCATTAAGAGCTCTCAGAGTAATGATGGGGAGGCTTTTAGCAGTTATCCATAATAACACCTCTTCAAAGCCTTTCTCCAAAGATGACGGGAACTGATCACCTTTATTCGTAGTGAATCAATAGCCTTTATTTTGTCTTTGTGGATCAGAACACCAGTCAGTTTCTGGTGGGACCACCATTTGCCTCATGCATTGCGACACATCTCGTTCGCACAGAGTTGATCAGGCTGTTGATTGTGTTCTGTGGGATCTTGTCCCACTCCTCTTCAATGGCTCTGCGAAGTTGCTGGATATTGGCGGGAACTGGAACACGTCGATCCAGAGTATCCCAAACATGCTCAATGGGTGACATGTCTGGTGAGTATGCAGGCCATGGAAGAACTGGGACATTTTCAGCTTCCAGGAATTGTGTACAGATCCTTGCGACATGAGGCCGTGCATTATCATGCTGAAACATGAGGTGATGGTGGCGGATGAATGGCACGACAATGGGCCTCAGGATCTCGTCATGGTATCTCTGTGCATTCAAATTGCCATAGATAAAATGCAATTGTGTTCGTTTTCCATAGTTTATGCCTACCCATACCATAACCCCACCGCCACCATGGGGCACTCATCAGCAAACTGCTCTCCCACACAATGCCATACACGCTGTCTGCCATCTGCCCGGTAAAGTAAAAAACCGGGATTCATCCGTGAAGAGCACACTTCTCCAGTGTGCCAGTGGCCATCGAAGGTGAGCATTTGCCCACTGAAGTCAGTTACGACGCCGAACAGCAGTCAGGTCAAGACCCTGGTGAGGACAACGAGCATGCAGATGAGCTTCCCTGAGACGGTTTCTGACAGTTTGTGCAGACATTATTCCGTTGTGCAAACCCATAGTTTCATCAGCTGTCCGGGTGGCTGGTCTCAGATGATCCTGCAGGTAAAGAAGCCGGATGTGGAGGTCCTGGGCTGGCGTGGTTACACGTGGTCTGCGGTTGTGAGGCCGGTTGGATGTACTGCCAAATTCTCTAAAACAACGTTGGAGGGGAATTATGGCAAATAAATTAACATTCAATTATCTGGCAACAGTTCTGGTGGACATTCCTGTAGTCATCATGCTAATTGCACACTCCCTCAAAACTTGAGACGTCTGTGGCATTGTGTTGTGTGACAAAACTGCACATTTTAGAGTGGCCTTTTATTGTCCCCAACACAAGGTGCACCTGTGCAATGATTATGCTGTTTAATCAGCTTCTTGATATGCCACACCTGTCAGGTGGATGGATTATCTTGGCAAAGGAGAAATGCTCACTAACAGGGATGTAAACAAATTTGTGCACAGAATTAGAGAGAAATATGTTTTTTGTGCATATGGAACATTTCTGGGACCTTTTATTTCAGCTCATGAAACATGGGACCAACATTTTACATGTTGTTTTTATATTTTTGTTCAGTATGTTTTATAGACATGATGTTGACGTATTTTCATTGTAGTTGGTGGTTCATACACTGTTCTACCCACTTCTCATACCATTTTGTACTTCTTCTCCTGCTCCATGTTTGATGTCACAATGGTGTGATGATGTCCCTCCCTCAGAGAATCCATTCCCCTATGCTTACATTCTACTTGTAGCTTTGTATCGATTAGCAATCAACCCTCTGTACCTGTGGTTGATGATACAAACCTTTTTTGGGAAAATAAATAACTCAGGATCCAGTGATGCTCCAGTATGATGTTCCTCTATCAGAGTCATCTTTGATTTGCCATGAATCACACATTCTGAATCAGCATTCTGATGAGTAATGATCGTTACTGCTTGGCCCCTTTGATTGATTGCCAATTGATAGTTTATTTGATTGTGTCCTCTCGGCAGAGATAACCTTCTCTGAAGAACAGTGGCTAAATGACTGTGTCTGTGCCGGATCCTTAGAGAAGCCTGTATCCCCAGAATGTACTTCAGTTCATAATTGGACACAACTCAAGTGTTGGTCTCGAGTCAGAAGTTAGTGTAGCAACATCGATTCTGTTGTTGGCAGGTCACACAAGGCTGGTAAAATGCTATCAGATACTGAAACTCTCATCCTGGCGGCAAATGGAATCTTAATAACTGCTACGTAGACTCTATACAGCAGCAGCCTCTGAATACTTAATAATGTTGAATGATGTTTCACTACGCACTGAGACCAGATTGTAGCCCTCTGTTTCTTTGGCTTGGGACAGCAGAGTAAGGAGGAGAGTCGACCTAAGCACAGCTGGCCAGAGTTTGGTTGACTGACTTTTCAATCAGCTCCATGTGCTGCTCGCCAAACCATTACACCAGATTGGGGAGTTGAATCGATTGGCGGGAGCTGAATCAAATGCCCGAACCTGCTTGTTCTGAGACGTATACAGGTGATAAAACTACAGCAATAAATATTTAGGAACATGCTGAGCCTCCGTTGATGGGCGCTCAGAGTGTGGTAGAGAAGCTGTGCTATTCAAGGTCCTGCTGGCTATTATGTTGCTGTTGCCGACCATTCATTTGTTCACAGCTCCGACTCTACCCATAGCAGCAAGGGTAGCCGAAATGATCTGAGAGGGAAAAATAGACGGACACTTGAATAATTAAAAGTCTCCTTGAACGGCCCTGCGGCCCTGCGGCCCAGTGAAACATGCATGACGGCCACAGATAGATACACTCACAGTTGCGGTCAATAACAATCTTTCCACGGCTCTGGCAATAACTCTCACACCTTATATTTTTGTCAGTCTATATCTCTGTCCATGAATGTATGATGTGTTGTATTGAGCTGAACAACACACTGAGATTATTTTTACCGGCTATTGACTTCACTGCGTTGAGACAGAATCTGGCACTGCAGTACGAGTCAGTGCGCGTCCCAAATGGCACCCTATTCCCTATATAGTGCACTACTTTTGACCAGGGTTACACTGGAATAGCATACCATTTGAGACGTAACTAGAGTCTGACAACAGATGTTTAGAAAGGGCAAGGTCAACCCCAAGCATCTTCTACGGATGTTGTAGATCATGAACCTGCAGGAGCGAGTCACTGCTGTGATGTTTGCAGAGAATGTCAGGGTGTTGTCCAGGGTCACGCCAAGGTTCTATGCACTCTGGGAGGGGGACACTGTGAAGTTGTCAATCTTGATGGTTTTCCATCCAAGTTGACTGGAGTTTATACATCAATTCCTGGAATATTTCAATTTTGGACAATCTCTTATAAAATGGGTTAAAGTTAAGTATAGTAACCCTATGTGTAAAATAGTAAATAATGGCTACTTCTCAGAAAGTTTTAAAACAAGGTTGTCCACTATCGGCATATCTATTTATTATTGCCTCCGAAATGTTAGCTGTTAAAATCCGATCCAAAAATAATATTAAGTGGTTAGAAATCCAGGGCTTAGGTGTCATTGTACACTGATGATTCATGTTTTCTTTAAATCCACAATTTGGATCCCTCCACAGCCTCATAGATGATCTAGATACTTTTTCTAACCTCTCTGGAATAAAACCAAATTATGAGAAGTGTACTATATTAAGTATTGGATCACTAAAAAATACAACTTTTACATTGCAATAGGATGTTCATGATGTCAATGCGACAACTGTTGATTGACGTAGCTGGTAAATTCACTCTGGCTATCTACTCCGATTTCAGAGCACTAGTCTGAGTGTGCCAGAGCGCAGAATAACTGACACATTTACGAACGCTCAACACCCGTTGAATATGGCAGGTGTCAGTAAATGTTGGCAAAAAAGCTTAATTAAATTGTTGCCAGCAGCAAGTGAGCTGTTCTCTCATTTGTGTCTGGAAGTAGCTAGCAAGCTAGCCAACATTAGTTTGGGTGATTGACTGCTGTTGTAGGACAGAACGCTCAGATCAACTCTACTCCTCGGCTCTGAATTTTACAAACTGACAATCTGACAATGCTCTGAGTTTACGGATCTGAGAACGCTCTGAGTTTATGGTCGGGGCTATAGCTTAAGAGGGTGTGAACGATGCTGAATGGGTGTAGACAAAGAAGAGCTCTCCAGTGGGTGTACCAAAACATTCAAAGGCTATTTTCTCAAAAGTGAGGTTACAAGTTCATCAACTTTCATTGAAGAATTACTTTCCCATTGTTCCTCAACTGTAGTGTATGATATACCATTTTCTAGCTCTGAGTCTCTACTTTTATCCAATGTAAAAAACACAATTTCAAATGTTGCTACATAAGACCGAATCGAGCTGGTCGGTCACATACAGTGCTATGAAAAAGTATTTGCCCCCTTTCTAATTTTCTCTACTTTTGCATATTTGTGATACTGAATGTTATCAGATCTTCAACCAAAACCTAATATTAGATAAAGGGAACATAAGTGAACAAATAACACAACAATTACATATTTATTTCATAAACAAAGTTATACAACACCCAATTCCCCTGTGTGAAAAAGTAATTGCCCCCTTACACTCAATAACTGGTTGTGCCACCTTTAGCTGCAATGACTCCAACCAAATGCTTCCTGTAGTTGTTGATCAGTCTCTCACGTCGCTGTGGAGGAATTTTGGCCCACTCTTCCATGCAGAACTGCTTTAACTCAGTGACGTGTGGGTCCTGCCACAACATCTCAATTGGGATTAGGTCTGGACTTTGACTAGGCCATTCCAAAACTTCCAATTTGTTGCTTTTTACCCATTTTCATGTAGACTTGATTGTGTGTTTTGGATCATTGTCTTGCTGCATGACCCAGCTGCGCTTCAGCTTCAGCTCACAGATGTATGGTCTGACATTCTCCTGTAGAATTCTCTGATACAGAGCAGAATTCATGGTTCCTTCTATTAAGACAAGTCGTCCAGGTCCTGAGGCAGCAAAGCATCCCCAAACCATCACACCACCACCATGCTTGACCTTTGGTATGATGTCTGTTCTTACTGTGGAATGCAGAGTTTGGTTTTCGCCAGGCATTCTGGAACCATGTCGTCCAAAAAGTTATACTTTTGAATCATCTGTCCATAGAACGTTCTTCCAAGAGTCTTAATGATCATCCAGGTGCCTTTTGGCAAACTTGAGTCAACATTTTGGACGAGATGGGTCCCACCTCAAATTGTGGCCATGGATGTGCTACTCATTTTAAGGTTGAATATTACATTAGTTTGTAAGATAGCCTTAACTTTAGGCCATTTACTGTATTTCAAAAGTAATATTAATTTGTGTTTGGTTGACAACACAACCAAATATCAACATTTAAAGGAGATGTAGCCTATTGCTTGGATAGTTCCATCCGAGCCACTGGCTTAATCCCATTCGTTAACTATTATTTTTGGTTGAGTTGGAGACGTGAATCCAACATATAATTTGTTAACTTGTCAACAAGTTAATAAGCTATTTATTGTATTTCAAAAGTGATTGTCAACGCAACCAAATATCAACATTTGAAGGAGATTTATCTTCTGCTTGGATAGTTCCATCTGTTTCACTGACCTACTGGCTTTACTGGAGGTCAGTCTGTGCCACTGACTGATCTCGAGCGGCAGACTAGCTCAATAGTAATTTTCCTGCAGAGGCAATGATGGAGATCAACATCTTTTGATGTAACGTGTAAAAAATATATATTGATATGAACACACCTTTGACATCACATCCAATGTTGGATATTATTTTTCCAATCTGAATTTTCATACCAGCTGTGCACCAGAAAAATTGATTGTAAGAATTTGCAGAATAGAAAGCAGAATTAGAATTTTCAGGACCTAGCTACAGTACAATCTAGTCTAGTAACAGTAATTTCTCTTTAAAAGACGATGACAATGAAACGTGAAATCTTCAAATGCAAAAGCTTAACCTGAATTAATTTCAGTATCTGAGTAAACAACCAGATTTTAAGCACATTCAGTTCTCCAACAGCTCTCACAATCAGACCATGTACAGTGGGGAGAAGAAGTATTTGATACACTGCCGATTTTGCAGGTTTTCCTACTTACAAAGCATGTAGAGGTCTGTCATTTTTATCATAGGTACACTTCAACTGTGAGAGACGGAATCTAAAACAAAAATCCAGAAAATCACATTGTATGATTTTTAAGTAATTCATTTGCATTTTATTGCATGACATAAGTATTTGATCACCTACCAACCAGTAAGAATTCCAGCTCTCACAGACCTGTTAGTTTTTCTTTAAGAAGCCCTCCTGTTCTCCACTCATTACCTGTATTAACTGCACTTGTTTGAACTCGTTACCTGTATAAAAGACACCTGTCCACACACTCAATCAAACAGACTCCAACCTCTCCACAATGGCCAAGACCAGAGAGATGTGTAAGGACATCAGGGATAAAATTGTAGACCTGCACAAGGCTGGGATGGGCTACAGGGCAATAGGCAAGCAGCTTGGTGAGAAGGCAACAACTGTTGGCGCAATTATTAGAAAATGGAAGAAGTTCAAGATGACGGTCAATCACCCTCGGTCTGGGGCTCCATGCAAGATCTCACCTCGTGGGGCATCAATGATCATGAGGAAGGTGAGGGATCAGCCCAGAACTACACGGCAGGACCTGGTCAGTGACCTTAAGAGAGCTGGGACCACAGTCTCAAAGAAAACCATTAGTAACACACTACGCCGTTATGGATTAAAATCCTGCAGCGCACACAAAGTCCCCCTGCTCAAGCCAGCGCATATCCAGGCCCGTCTAAAGTTTGCCAATGACCATATGGATGATCCAGAGGAGGAATGGGAGAAGGTCATGTGGTCTGATGAGACAAAAATATAGCTTTTTGGTCTAAACTCCACTCGCCGTGTTTGGAGGAAGAAGAAGGATAAGTACAACCCCAAGAACACCATCCCAACCGTGAAGCATGGAGGTGGAAACATCATTCTTTGGGGATGCTTTTCTGCAAAGGGGACAGGACGACTGCACCGTATTGAGGGGAGGATGGATGGGGCCATGTATCGCGAAATCTTGGCCAACAACCTCCTTCCCTCAGTAAGAGCATTGAAGATGGGTCGTGGCTGGGTCTTCCAGCATGACAACGACCCGAAACACACAGCCAGGGCAACTAAGGAGTGGCTCCGTAAGAAGCATCTCAAGGTCCTGGAGTGGCCTAGCCAGTCTCCAGACCTGAACCCAATAGAACATCTTTGGAGGGAGCTGAAAGTCCGTATTGCCCAGCGACAGCCCCGAAACCTGAAGGATCTGGAGAAGGTCTGTATGGAGGAGTGGGCCAAAATCCCTGCTGCAGTGTGTGCAAACCTGGTCAAGACCTACAGGAAACGTATGATCTCTGTAATTGCAAACAAAGGTTTCTGTACCAAAAATTAAGTTCTGCTTTTCTGATGTATCAAATACTTATGTCATGCAATAAAATGCAAATTAATTACTTAAAAATCATACAATGTGATTTTCTGGATTTTTGTTTTAGATTCCGTCTCTCACAGTTGAAGTGTACCTATGATAAAAAATTACAGACATCTACATGCTTTGTAAGTAGGAAAACCTGCAAAATCGGCAGTGTATCAAATACTTGTTCTCCCCACTGTATTATACAGAGGCTGCATTCAATAGCTAAATATTTTTTCTCCCCTATTCAGTCGTTCTCTGCATTTCTAACGTTTTTCTGCTAATCTTTAGGTGATGGGCATAACGCATTTCTCGAAAGTCACAGAAGGCTATGTTTGTTTAAAGGTGGATATTACAGGGTGAACAAAACAATAAGCATTTTGTCCAGGTTGGTTTTATGGGTTTCCAATTGTCAAATGATGTGGTATTGGGACTGATGAGTGGGTAGTGAAAGTGCAGGGTTTATAGATGGTGTTAATGACGTCAAGGAAATCAGCTGATTTAGTATTTCATACCTGTATGTACAGTATACCTCTCACCTGATTCTAAATTATCCTGTTTTAAAAGCTCACTGCAAATTATAGATGAACATTGTTATTAGGATCACATTCATAGTGCATATATTTTCAGCAATCTCGCCACCTTTCAAATGCAGTCTGGCACACATGTCCCCGGTGTGTCTGTCTGTTGCAGTCTGTGTGTCAGATTGTCCATGAAAGGCAGGTCACGGCTCCTGGAGAGTGAGGGCTAGATCCAAAATGGCTTCAGGGCCGGATTCACCAGGCAATAACTCCCCCAGTGGGTGAGAACCCTACAGGAACACACAGCCCTGCCAACCGTCCTCTGCTGTCTGTTTAGTCATTTAGCAGACGTGCTTATCCATAGCAATTTACAGGAGCGATTAGGGTTAAGCGCCTTGCTCAAGGGCACGTCGACAGAATCCCTAGTCATCTCAGGGATTCGAACCAATAATCTTTCAGTTACTGGTCCAACGCTCTTAACCGCTAGGCTACCTGCCATCTGTTCTGTCGGTTCTGTTCTGTCTGTTCTGTATGTTCTGTTCTGTCTGTTCTGTTCTGTCTGTTCTGTCTGTTCTGTCTGTTCTGTCTGTTCTGTTCTGTCTGTTCTGTCTGTTCTGTCTGTTCTGTTCTGTTCTGTCTGGTCTGTCTGGTCTGTCTGGTCTGTTCTGTCTGTTCTGTCTGTTCTGTCTGTCCTGTCTGGTCTGTTCTGTCTGTTCTGTCTGTTCTGTCTGGTCTGTCTGGTCTGTTCTGTCTGTTCTGTCTGTCCTGTCTGGTCTGTTCTGTCTGTTCTGTCTGTTCTGTTCTGTTCTGTTCTGTCTGGTCTGTCTGGTCTGTATGGTCTGTTCTGTCTGTTCTGTCTGTTCTGTTCTGTCTGTTCTGTCTGTTATGTTCTGTCTGTTCTGTCTGTTCTGTCTGGTCTGTCTGGTCTGTCTGGTCTGTCTGGTCTGTCTGGTCTGTCTGGTCTGTTCTGTCTGTTCTGTCTGTTCTGTCTGGTCTGTTCTGTCTGTTCTGTCTGTCCTGTCTGGTCTGTTCTGTCTGTTCTGTCTGTTCTGTTCTGTTCTGTTCTGTTCTGTCTGTTCTGTCTGGTCTGTCTGGTCTGTTCTGTCTGTTCTGTTCTGTCTGTTCTGTCTGGTCTGTCTGTTCTGTTCTGTCTGTTCTGTCTGTTCTGTCTGTCCTGTCTGGTCTGTTCTGTCTGTTCTGTCTGTTATGTTCTGTCTGTTCTGTCTGTTCTGTCTGTTCTGTCGGTTCTGTTCTGTCTGTTCTGTCTGTTCTGTCTGTTCTGTTTTGTCTGTTCTGTTCTGTCTGTTCTGTCTGTTCTGTCTGTTCTGTCTGTTCTGTTCTGTCTGTTCTGTCTGTTCTGTTCTGTCTGTTCTGTCTGGTCTGTTCTGTCTGTTCTGTCTGTTCTGTTTTGTCTGTTCTGTTCTGTCTGTTCTGTCTGTTCTGTCTGTTCTGTTTTGTCTGTTCTGTCTGTTCTGTCTGTTCTGTCTGTTCTGTTTTGTCTGTTCTGTTCTGTCTGTTCTGTCTGTTCTGTCTGTTCTGTCTGTTCTGTTCTGTCTGTTCTGTCTGTTCTGTTCTGTCTGTTCTGTCTGGTCTGTTCTGTCTGTTCTGTCTGTTCTGTTCTGTCTGTTCTGTCTGTTCTGTTCTGTCTGTTCTGTCTGTTCTGTCTGTTCTGTCTGTTCTGTCTGTTCTGTTCTGTCTGTTCTGTCTGTTCTGTTCTGTCTGTTCTGTCTGTTATGTTCTGTCTGTTCTGTCTGTTCGGTCTGTTCTCTTCTGTCTGTTCTGTCTGTTCTGTCGGTTCTGTCTGTTCTGTCTGTTCTGTCTGTTCTGTCTGTTCTGTTCTGTCTGTTCTGTCTGTTCTGTTCTGTCTGTTCTGTCTGTTCTGTTCTGTCTGTTCTGTCTGTTATGTTCTGTCTGTTCTGTCTGTTCTGTCTGTTCTGTTCTGTCTGTTCTGTCTGTTCTGTCTGTTCTGTCTGTTCTGTCTGTTCTGTCTGTTCTGTTTTGTCTGTTCTGTCTGTTCTGTCAGTTTTGTTATGTTCTGTCTGTATGTTCTATTCGGTTTTGTCTGTCCTCCAAGTCAGGCCTGGACCCAGCAGGACCACAACAGACTGATGTGCAGAGTGTCACACAGGAGCTGTGGTGATCACTGACAAAATAGCCCACGAGCTCTAGGGGCCCATGCTCCTGTCATCGATTTATTTATTTTATAAATCCTTTTGACAGTATCCCTCCAAAAAGCCATTCATTAACATTTTTAATTTCCATATGTACTAGCAAGCTAAGTGTTTGTTTCTTGGGCCTCAGGAATGTGAATTAACTAATTGAAAGTAAGGGGATATCGGTGAACAAATGCCATGGTCAAGGCTACGACAGCGGCAGTGCAATGAATGGAGCTTACTCAGTTGTTCAAAAGCGCATATCAGACCGAGAGCCTTATGCTTCTTAGGTAGTTCTTTATGAGTTTTAGTTTAGAAAACACTCTCTCTGCAGAAGCGACAGTTACAGGGATGGTAAAAACAGCTTATTCCAGTAGCAACATCAGGGAAACTGGGCAGAAGGGAGGAGTGCTTCAAATACAGCAGTTCTGTAACATCTTTAAATGAGGCTCTCATTCTCCTTAATTGCCGGCCTCAACATGTTACGGAAAGAGATTAACTGTATAGGAAGCTCTGGGTACAGGTCGTCTAAATACTGGACAGACAATAAATTGGCAGATGCAAACACATGATGATCTTTAGCGGACAACAGTTCTTGAGGGCTTGAACAAAAAAAACGGTTTGCGATTTCATTCATATTGGTGAACCGGCTTTTGAGTTGTGTGGTTGCAATATCAACAGTCCCTTATCTCTGGTATATCTTGGCATCATTCAAGACTAAGTTTAAATTGTGTGCGGCGCAATGGACATATAATGCACAATGTCTCAGGAAAGACTGTCTGGGTTGGCAATACTCAGTATAGAAAACAGTCGGCACCGCAACCTGGACCTACAGGCTGTGGTGAAAATATTTGCATATAGTATATAGCTATAGATAGATAGTAGACTGACTGTATTATTTGGCATTAATAGACTGGTTTTACCCACAACAACTTTCTATCCAAGAACAGAGCAGTACGTCTTGCTCTTCATTGTAATCAGAGGGCTAATATTAATACTATGCATGCCAGTCTCTCGGCTAAGAGTTGAGGAAAGACTGGACTGCATCACTTTTTGTTTTTATAAGAAACATGAATGTGTTGGAAATTCCAAATAGTTTGCATAGTCAACTTACACACAGCACTGACACACACACTTACCCTACCAGACATGCCACCAGGGGTCTTTTCACGGTCCCCAGGTCCAGAACAAATTCAAGGAAACGTACAGTATTATACAGAGCCATGAGTGCATGGAACTCCCTTCCATCTCATATAGTGCAAGTGAACAGCAAACCTGGTTTCAAAAAACGAATAAAGCAACACCTCATGGCACAACGCCTCTCCCCATGTGACCTATATGTTGTGTGTATGAACTGACATGTATGTGTAACTGATAAATGCACACACACACACACACACACACACACACTACATGTTAATGTTTTTAAATGTATGTAAATTGTAAAGTCTTTTGTCTTTAATGTATTTTTTGTATCGGACCCCAGTAAGATTAGCTGTCTCCATTGGCGTCGACTAATGGGGATCCTAATAAATCTAATCAATTCCAAGCTGGGAGAGAGCACGGAGACGGGTCATGTCCTGCAGGTTCAGGTAGCCCAGGACAGTTATATATTCAATCAAATCTATTGGTAGCTGATTAGTGTGATGTTGCATGATTTTTTTCTTTTTACATTCTGCAATGTTTGAATTTCCAACTTTAATTACTGAACAAGTAATTACATTAATGCCGCGAGCCAGCAGTCTAAATCGCAGCATTGCGACACCGTGTATAGCTTCGTGAAATGTTTGGCTTAACATGAGAAAATGGCGACCGAAATAAGCCTACCAATAAAAATCTATTCATTAGCTAAAGCAAAGCTACATGCCCTGGCACCACAGAAAGCTATCATTGATTCGATGGGGGTTGGGTGCAATTCCAACCTTGCGGGGGATCCAGAGAAACTGCGTTACGCCAGTGGTGGTGATCTTGATCTCATCTCTACAGACATCATGGCTTTAAGCTGTTGATGGATAGCCTTTCCCTGTGGCCCTGTGTGATACAAACGCTACCCCAGAAACTCACTGAAAGGAACTATTGTACGGTTATAGTCCTGATAAACATGGCACTAAGGTTTTTGAATAGCTATAAGAAAATCTATGCAGGAAACAAACAAGTTGAATGTGTAGCGGGGAGGTTAGGGGCAAAGACTAAGAAGTCATGCTGCAATTCTTGTTTTTATCAGCAACTGTCCATGTGTCTTGCTATAGAATAGAAACAAATAGAGGCATTATTAAATGATACTGGAAGCAACCACAGTTTACAGTCTGTAGAACATCCACCTCTAGGGCTCATGTATAAACTTTATTCTACTTGAATAATCCTCAGCCGACCCAAGAGCACAATCCCTCCGCTAGCCTTGCTCATCAAATGAACCATAGCAGATGTATGCTGCTAAATGTGTCCTCTTTTATAAGATCAGAAGCGTAATCTTTCCCTTTCGAATATGAAACGCACTAGAATAGTAATGTGTTTCAGTATCTTGCCCGTCATCCCACTCCAAAACAAACAAGTACAGGTTATAAACATCGGTAGTCCTGTTGTTGTTTTGACAAATGTGCCATTTTCCTGGGATTAACTTTCTGGAGCTGCAAATCACCTTTCCATTCTCAGCCCCCTAATACAACACCTTGACAGAGGCAGGTGATAGCACTGTGTCTGTATCCAAGGCCTACCAGCCAGTCATCCATCAGTACTGACGGATCCTCCTCCTGCTGCTGCCAAGGTGAAGTCTGGTCAGTGGGCCACAGGATGTGATGGCACCGTCAGCCTCACCACCCAGCCTCACACAGTGCTGCATTCCTAACCTAACTTCCAGGCAAATCTCAACTTGGCCCCAATTCAAAATGATATTGACAAAGAGCAGGAGAGCTGGCTCCTTTACAGGCTCCACATTGGGGATAATTGACCAGAGCAGTGAGAGGTAAACTTAAGAGGCTTTGCTGTACTGGAACACATTGAGAGAAAAAAGTGTCAAACACAACGTAGCTTGAGCAGCAGACAGAGTAAACAGCCAAGTAGCCTACTGTCTATGGTGGTGGAACGGACAGCACTCTCCAAGTAGCCTACTGTCTATGGTGGTGGAACGGACAGCACTCTCCAAGTAGCCTACTGTCTATGGTGGTGGAACGGACAGCACTCTCCAAGTAGCCTACTGTCTATGGTGGTGGAACGGACAACACTCTCCAAGTAGCCTACTGTCTATGGTGGTGGAACGGACAGCACTCTCCAAGTAGCCTACTGTCTATGGTGGTGGAACGGACAGCACTCTCCAAGTAGCCTACTGTCTATGGTGGTGGAACGGACAGCACTCTCCAAGTAGCCTACTGTCTATGGTGGTGAAACGGACAGCACTCTCCAAGTAGCCTACTGTCTATGGTGGTGGAACGGACAGCACTCTCCAAGTAGCCTACTGTCTATGGTGGTGGAACGGACAGCACTCTCCAAGTAGCCTACTGTCTATGGTGGTGGAACGGACAGCACTCTCCAAGTAGCCTACTGTCTATGGTGGTGGAACGGACAGCACTCTCCAAGTAGCCTACTGTCTATGGTGGTGGAACGGACAGCACTCTCCAAGTAGCCTACTGTCTATGGTGGTGGAACGGACAGCACTCTCCAAGTAGCCTACTGTCTATGGTGGTGGAACGGACAGCACTCTCCAAGTAGCCTACTGTCTATGGTGGTGGAACGAACAGCACTCTCCAAGTAGCCTACTGTCTATGGTGGTGGAACGGACAGCACTCTCCAAGTAGCCTACTGTCTATGGTGGTGAAACGGACAGCACGCTCCAAGTAGCCTACTGTCTATGGTGGTGGAACGGACAGCACTCTCCAAGTAGCCTACTGTCTATGGTGGTGGAACGGACAGCACTCTCCAAGTAGCCTACTGTCTGTGGTGGTGGAACGGACAGCACTCTCCAAGTAGCCTACTGTCTGTGGTGGTGGAACGGACAGCACTCTCCAAGTAGCCTACTGTCTATGGTGGTGAAACGGACAGCACTCTCCAAGTAGCCTACTGTCTATGGTGGTGGAACGGACAGCACTCTCCAAGTAGCCTACTGTCTGTGGTGGTGGAATGGACAGCACTCTCCAAGTAGCCTACTGTCTATGGTGGTGAAACGGACAGCACTCTCCAAGTAGCCTACTGTCTATGGTGGTGGAACGGACAGCACTCTCCAAGTAGCCTACTGTCTGTGGTGGTGGAATGGACAGCACTCTCCAAGTAGCCTACTGTCTATGGTGGTGAAACGGACAGCACTCACCAAGTAGCCTACTGTCTATGGTGGTGGAACGGACTGCACTCTCCAAGTAGCCTACTGTCTATGGTGGTGAAACGGACAGCACTCTCCAAGTAGCCTACTGTCTATGGTGGTGAAATGGACAGCACTCACCAAGTAGCCTACTGTCTATGGTGGTGGAACGGACAGCACTCACCAAGTAGCCTACTGTCTATGGTGGTGGAACGGACAGCACTCTCCAAGTAGCCTACTGACTATGGTGGTGAAACGGACAGCACTCACCAAGTAGCCTACTGTCTATGGTGGTGGAACGGACAGCACTCACCAAGTAGCCTACTGTCTATGGTGGTGAAACGGACAGCACTCTCCAAGTAGCCTACTGTCTATGGTGGTGAAACGGACAGCACTCTCCAAGTAGCCTACTGTCTATGGTGGTGAAACGGACAGCACTCACCAAGTAGCCTACTGTCTATGGTGGTGGAACGGACAGCACTCACCAAGTAGCCTACTGTCTATGGTGGTGGAACGGACAGCACTCTCCAAGTAGCCTACTGACTATGGTGGTGAAACGGACAGCACTCACCAAGTAGCCTACTGTCTATGGTGGTGGAACGGACAGCACTCTCCAAGTAGCCTACTGACTATGGTGGTGAAACGGACAGCACTCACCAAGTAGCCTACTGTCTATGGTGGTGAAACGGACAGCACTCTCCAAGTAGCCTGCTGTCTATGGTGGTGGAACGGACAGCACTCTCCAAGTAGCCTACTGTCTATGGTGGTGGAACGGACAGCACTCTCCAAGTAGCCTACTGTCTATGGTGGTGGAACGGACAGCACTCTCCAAGTAGCCTACTGTCTATGGTGGTGGAACGGACAGCACTCTCCAAGTAGCCTACTGTCTATGGTGGTGAAACGGACAGCACGCTCCAAGTAGCCTACTGTCTATGGTGGTGGAACGGACAGCACTCTCCAAGTAGCCTACTGTCTATGGTGGTGGAACGGACAGCACTCTCCAAGTAGCCTACTGTCTATGGTGGTGGAACGGACAGCACTCTCCAAGTAGCCTACTGTCTATGGTGGTGAAACGGACAGCACGCTCCAAGTAGCCTACTGTCTATGGTGGTGGAACGGACAGCACTCTCCAAGTAGCCTACTGTCTATGGTGGTGGAACGGACAGCACTCTCCAAGTAGCCTACTGTCTGTGGTGGTGGAACGGACAGCACTCTCCAAGTAGCCTACTGTCTGTGGTGGTGGAACGGACAGCACTCTCCAAGTAGCCTACTGTCTATGGTGGTGGAACGGACAGCACTCTCCAAGTAGCCTATTGTCTATGGTGGTGGAACGGACAGCACTCTCCAAGTAGCCTACTGTCTGTGGTGGTGGAACGGACAGCACTCTCCAAGTAGCCTACTGTCTATGGTGGTGAAACGGACAGCACTCACCAAGTAGCCTACTGTCTATGGTGGTGGAACGGACTGCACTCTCCAAGTAGCCTACTGTCTATGGTGGTGAAACGGACAGCACTCTCCAAGTAGCCTACTGTCTATGGTGGTGAAATGGACAGCACTCACCAAGTAGCCTACTGTCTATGGTGGTGGAACGGACAGCACTCACCAAGTAGCCTACTGTCTATGGTGGTGGAACGGACAGCACTCTCCAAGTAGCCTACTGACTATGGTGGTGAAACGGACAGCACTCACCAAGTAGCCTACTGTCTATGGTGGTGGAACGGACAGCACTCACCAAGTAGCCTACTGTCTATGGTGGTGAAACGGACAGCACTCTCCAAGTAGCCTACTGTCTATGGTGGTGAAACGGACAGCACTCTCCAAGTAGCCTACTGTCTATGGTGGTGAAACGGACAGCACTCACCAAGTAGCCTACTGTCTATGGTGGTGGAACGGACAGCACTCACCAAGTAGCCTACTGTCTATGGTGGTGGAACGGACAGCACTCTCCAAGTAGCCTACTGACTATGGTGGTGAAACGGACAGCACTCACCAAGTAGCCTACTGTCTATGGTGGTGAAACGGACAGCACTCTCCAAGTAGCCTACTGTCTATGGTGGTGGAACGGACAGCACTCACCAAGTAGCCTACTGTCTATGGTGGTGGAACGGACAGCACTCTCCAAGTAGCCTACTGTCTATGGTGGTGAAACGGACAGCACTCTCCAAGTAGCCTACTGTCTGTGGTGGTGGAACGGACAGCACTCTCCAAGTAGCCTACTGTCTATGGTGGTGAAACGGACAGCACTCACCAAGTAGCTTACTGTCTATGGTGGTGAAACGGACAGCACTCTCCAAGTAGCCTACTGTCTATGGTGGTGGAACGGACAGCACTCTCCAAGTAGCCTACTGTCTATGGTGGTGAAATGGACAGCACTCTCCAAGTAGCCTACTCTCTATGGTGGTGGAATGGACAGCACTCTCCAAGTAGCCTACTGTCTATGGTGGTGGAACGGACAGCACTCTCCAAGTAGCCTACTGTCTATGGTGGTGGAACGGACAGCACTCTCCAAGTAGCCTACTGTCTATGGTGGTGGAACGGACAGCACTCTCCAAGTAGCCTACTGTCTATGGTGGTGGAACGGACAGCACTCACCAAGTAGCCTACTGTCTATGGTGGTGAAACGGACAGCACTCTCCAAGTAGCCTACTGTCTATGGTGGTGAAACGGACAGCACTCTCCAAGTAGCCTACTGTCTATGGTGGTGAAACGGACAGCACTCTCCAAGTAGCCTACTGTCTATGGTGGTGAAACGGACAGCACTCTCCAAGTAGCCTACTGTCTATGGTGGTGAAACGGACAGCACTCTCCAAGTAGCCTACTGTCTATGGTGGTGGAACGGACAGCACTCACCAAGTAGCCTACTGTCTATGGTGGTGAAACGGACAGCACTCTCCAAGTAGCCTACTGTCTATGGTGGTGAAACGGACAGCACTCTCCAAGTAGCCTACTGTCTATGGTGGTGGAACGGACAGCACTCACCAAGTAGCCTACTGTCTATGGTGGTGAAACGGACAGCACTCTCCAAGTAGCCTACTGTCTATGGTGGTGGAACGGACAGCACTCTCCAAGTAGCCTACTGTCTATGGTGGTGGAACGGACAGCACTCACCAAGTAACCTACTGTCTATGGTGGTGAAACGGACAGCACTCTCCAAGTAGCCTACTGTCTATGGTGGTGAAACGGACAGCACTCTCCAAGTAGCCTACTGTCTATGGTGGTGAAACGGACAGCACTCTCCAAGTAGCCTACTGTCTATGGTGGTGAAACGGACAGCACTCTCCAAGTAGCCTACTGTCTATGGTGGTGAAACGGACAGCACTCTCCAAGTAGCCTACTGTCTATGGTGGTGGAACGGACAGCACTCACCAAGTAGCCTACTGTCTATGGTGGTGAAACGGACAGCACTCTCCAAGTAGCCTACTGTCTATGGTGGTGAAACGGACAGCACTCTCCAAGTAGCCTACTGTCTATGGTGGTGGAACGGACAGCACTCACCAAGTAGCCTACTGTCTATGGTGGTGAAACGGACAGCACTCTCCAAGTAGCCTACTGTCTATGGTGGTGAAACGGACAGCACTCTCCAAGTAGCCTACTGTCTATGGTGGTGAAACGGACAGCACTCTCCAAGTAGCCTACTGTCTATGGTGGTGAAACGGACAGCACTCTCCAAGTAGCCTACTGTCTATGGTGGTGAAACGGACAGCACTCTCCAAGTAGCCTACTGTCAATGGTGGTGAAACGGACAGCACTCTCCAAGTAGCCTACTGTCTATGGTGGTGGAACGGACAGCACTCACCAAGTAGCCTACTGTCTATGGTGGTGAAACGGACAGCACTCTCCAAGTAGCCTACTGTCTATGGTGGTGAAACGGACAGCACTCTCCAAGTAGCCTACTGTCTATGGTGGTGAAACGGACAGCACTCACCAAGATGCTGATTCATTCAAAGCATTTTAGACGTCACTGCAGTATGCCCACATACTTGAGTATAGCTGTGGGGCTTACACAAGTCAGCATTTCGTATAGCCTCATTTTCTAGACGTCAATGTACAGCAACATTTTTTGATGACACTGCAGAACCCCCGCCATATGCATATGCACACATACTCATCTGTGGGGCTTACAAGACCTGCATTTCATGTTATTTTCAAGACATCAATGTAGCAGTAGAACAAATATCACAATATCGGAATATAACAAAAAAATAAAATAAATCAATGTAGGCTACAGCAGAACACACATAGGAGAATATATAGGCCTCCTGCCTATGTGATAATATGAAGCGCATATTCAGATTACCTTCACAGTACCGAACAAGTTTGTAAAGGAAAGAAAATGTCCTACCTTAGTCTTCAAATCCTCCCACTATGACTCTCCCCATGTCAAGTCCATTTAACTCCTGAGAGTCCATTTCTTGTCAAAGCCATGAGCGGGCCTGTGGCTGTGACGTTTAGCCTCCTTCTAACGCTTTGAACACACTGACTGTGTCATTGCGTTTTGGTACATCAGAAGTACATTCATTTCCAATGGAACACTGCGTCTGCCTTGCAGCGAAGCTTTGAACACACCGACTGCGTTATTGCGCAAAATAGTACGCAGCATCATCTAGATATGTGTGCAACAAAAGTTCAACATTCGCCTTCTGCTACCATTTCTGTCAACCCGTTTACGCATACAGTTTGACGCATAGGTTCGATAAATCCAACATACAGTACGCACCACACAGAACGCACTGCAACTGCCTCTGCAACGCAATGCTGCAAGGCAAACGCAGCGTTCCATTGGAAATTAATGTACTTCTGTTGTACCAAAACACAACGACACAGTTGGTGTGTTCGAAGCGTTAGGCTGTTCTGGAGACTCTGGCTGTAGTGTCTATTTTTTCATTTTGAGTGTTAACTATAATCTGGGTGTTCTATTTAGCCTTGTCTACCAGGCTTGCTGCCACAAAATGCACCTTGGTTCAGGCATGTTCATAAACCTTTTTTCTGAGGGCTCTTTGTTGTTGTTTTTTTTACGTCTGAGACAGGACACCCACCCGTAGTATGCGTTCCAGCAGGTATATCTCACTGGTCATCCCCAAAGCCAACACCTCCTTTGGCCGCCATTCCTTCCAGTTCTCTGCTGCAAATGACTGGAACGAACTGCAAAAATCTCTGAAGCTGGAGACACTTATCTCCCTCACTAACTTTAAGCATCAGTTGTCAGAGCAGCTTACTGATCACTGCACCTGTAATTAGCCCTCCCAACTACCTCATCCCCATATTGTTATTTATTTTGCTCATTTGCACCCCAGTATCTCTATTTGCACATAATCTTCTGCATATCTATCACTCCAGTGTTAATACAAAATTGTAATTATTTTGCACTATTGCATATTTATTGCCTTACCTAATATAAATTTTAGCAGATGCTCTTATCCAGAGCAACTAGGGTTAAGTGCCTTGCTCAAGGGCACATCAACAGATTTTTCACCTAGTCGGCTCGAGGATTAGAACCAGCGACCTTTCGGTTACTGGCACAATGCTCTTAACCACTAAGCTACCTGCCGCCCCATAGCTCCATAACTTACTACATTTGCACACACTGAATATAGATTTTCTATTGTGTTATTGACTGTACGTTTTGTTTATTCCATATGTAACTCTTTGTTGTTGTTGTTTTTATCGCACTGCTTTGCTTTATCTTGGCCAGGTCGCAGTTGTAAATGAGAACTTGTTCTGAACTGGCTTACCTGGTTAAATAAAGGTGAAATAAAAAATAAAAATAAAAATGTACAGCCCAACTTTTAATTCTACATGACAAGCCAGGGGTTATACGTTTGCTTGTTCTTGAACTGCAAATTGCACCAACTCATAGCACTTTGTCAGTGGATATACTGCCCCCCTCCCCCTAGCTCCCCGTCTCCCTCTCCCGCTGAGTCTGACTCGCTAGTAGGCCTACTAGCTAGTGGAGGTGCCTGTGGTGATGCTGAACTGGTGGGATTAGCAGCGCCGCTAGCTAAGGCATCGCCATCAGGAACAGTTTGCCACTCACTCCTCTCCTCCAGCACTGACAGTTCTCTGACTCGTTCTCGGTTCGATTCACCATCTTTCTCTGGACTTTAAAAATGTAATCAAACTCGATTGCCTTTTTCTCATACATTTTTTATTAGCCTTTCCCACAATTCAAATTCAGTTGGGGGACGACTAGCATAGGCTACGTAACCTGATTACGTAGGGACATTTACATTTACATCATTTAGCAGACGCTCTTATCCAGAGCGACTTACAAATTGGTGCATTCAACTTATGATAGCCAGTGGGACAACCACCTTTTTAATTTTTTCTATATTTTTATTGGCGAGGTGGGGGAAGAAGGATTACTTTCTACTATTCCAGGTGTTCCTTAAAGAGGTAGGGTTTCAAGTGTCTCCGTAAGAGGGACCTCTTCACTAGCTGACCTCCACTACCAAGACCTGTGTCAAGATCAGTTACTTACCCCACCGGCCCTCCCCATAACCTCTATGTACAAATAAGAGAGCAGGTCTGGAATCAGTGTGGCAGGATAGGATGATTACACAGAAGGATCACCGTGCTTTTACATGGTCTTTCTGGGGGACAGGAGAAATAACGAGGAGGCAACTTGATTTAACGCTGATCGCTTTTATTAGAACGTCTACAGTGTGAACAGTGAAATAATTAATGATTAATGCCGCGAGAGGTACCGGATCTCTGGAAATTATCTTCTCTGAAAATGGTCCTTATATTGCTCTATCGGTTCTATGTGCCTGGGAGTCTGTTCACCTTTACCTTTACTGTATACAATGCAGCCTATGACCTGCTCTCCATCCAGATTGTTATCAATGCCACCCTCCAATTTGTCCTGCCTGCAGCGTCTGTCCTCGTCAGTTATTGGTAGTGTGTGCTGTAACAATGGCTGTAGTATGTTGACTACTAGGTTGCTCTGTGAAGCAGCGCTCTGTCTGTTTTGGTTTTGTTTACTCCAGCAGTAGAGCTACTGTTTAATCTGTGGTAAACGTGAATGAGATAACAAGACAACAACACAGAAAGTCATTCTAAATAAATTAGTCATGAGGGAAATGACAACAGTAGTTGACTCTCAAACGGTCAAATACGTTTTGCTGCGGTAAGGTAGCACAACAAGCACTGTTCACAATGTCCCCGATACAGACCAGAGTTAAGCGCGAGTAAATGGAACATAATTCCCTTTTTTTAGGCACTGGTCTCTCTATGTGTATTCTGACCTTGAACATAAGCATGAGAATAGCATGCTATTCGCCCCCTATTTGTTCGCAGTGGAGATCTAAGAAATGAAGGTGTGGCGGAGGTGTGTGTACAGATAAACTGTATTCTGACCTTGACTTAATTCCCTCATAATTCCACCACCTTGAATAAGGTCGAGCGAACCTTTCTTTTTCCCGATAGAAATAACAGCATTCTCCATGCACTGTATGCCAGAAGGCATGTGCTAAAGCAGTGCACAGCTGGAAATATTGTTTTAAAGACAGATAGTCTTTTTAAAATAGATAGCATTCACAGTTAACCTGCTGTGGTATTCATCTCCACTTAAACACCTTGTATGTTCAAGTGAGAACACACTGTTGTCTGGTGTTAATTTGCTTGCATGCTACAGTAATCCCTTTTGTGGTTCTAATTTAAACCTGAGGTGGTTGAACCTGAAGAAGGCTTGATGATTCATCAGTAAGACTTAATTACTTGTTGGTAATGATGACATTTACATTTACATTTTAGTCATTTAGCAGACGCTCTTATCCAGAGCGACTTACAGTTAGAGATTGCATACATTTTTTTTTCTCAAACTGGCCCCCCGTGTAATGTTTTCCACGGTGGCAAAATACATCGTTGTTATTACAGATGGATAGAATTTCAGAGAAGACCTGTGTAGCTCAGTTGGTAGAGCATGGTGCTTGCAACACCAGGGTTGTGGGTTTGATTTACACAAAGGACCAGTATAAAAAATATACATTTTGAAAGTATGAAAATGTATGCACTCACTACTGTAAGTTGCTCTTTCTGCTAAAATGTAAATGTAAAGACCACTCATAGTGTATGGCCGCAGACCCATTGTCAGTATAGGCGACAACTGTGCTTTGTGACATTTATACAAATACTGCCGTAAGCAGATGACCCATGCTGTTTTTGTCCTGGGTCATATCTCTCCTTGGATGCAAGTGGCAGTTCTTGGGGTTTGAATGTCACAGGTTTATCTGTCAAATGGTATTTCAATCTGACCTTTACCTTTCTGATCAAGCGGCCTACTTCAAATCATTGCCTTCATGTGGAAAAAAGTTGTTAAATGTGGATTGGATATTGATTTCTTCTGGTGTAGTGGAACTTGTATCATGGCCCTCCTTTCACAGTGGTCTAGTCCCACAGTCCCTTTCTGAGTGGACTGGACATGTGGTGTCGTGTTAACAGCGGGGTACAGTGTCTGCTGACCGCTTTCCCCTTGGTCGCACCCTTCCACCTCACGCTCTATCAGTCATGGCAGCTTCAAGATGAAGCGCCAGATGCCGCGGTCCCGAGTGGTCCCTGTGTGTGTGTGTCTTACCTATCTCTATCTAGCCTACATGTTTGTGGGTGTCAGAATATGTCCTGTGGTTGAGAGGAAACAGATGGACCAGTGATGGTGATCAGGAAGAGAGTCGCCCGTCCTTGGCTTTCCATGAACAAAGCAGCCTAGCCAGTCAGCCATGTGATGAGTAGGATCACACAGAAAGAGCATTTACTGTAGAATTGCACTAATCTCTCGAACATACAGTGGGGGAAAAAAAAGTATTTAGTCAGCCACCAATTGTGCAAGTTCTCCCACTTAAAAAGATGAGAGAGGCCTGTCATTTTCATCATAGGTACACGTCAACTATGACAGACAAATTGAGAAGAAAAAAATCCAGAAAATCACATTGTAGGATTTTTAATGAATTTATTTGCAAATTATGGTGGAAAATAAGTATTTGGTCACCTACAAACAAGCAAGATTTCTGGCTCTCACAGACCTGTAACTTCTTCTTTAAGAGGCTCCTCTGTCCTCCACTCGTTACCTGTATTAATGGCACCTGTTTGAACTTGTTATCAGTATAAAATACACCTGTCCACAACCTCAAACAGTTACACTCCAAACTCCACTATGGCCAAGACCAAAGAGCTGTCAAAGGACACCAGAAACAAAATTGTAGACCTGCACCAGGCTGGGAAGACTGAATCTGCAATAGGTAAGCAGCTTTGTTTGAAGAAATCAACTGTGGGAGCAATTATTAGGAAATGGAAGACATACAATGCCACTGATAATCTCCCTCGATCTGGGGCTCCACGCAAGATCTCACCCCGTGGGGTCAAAATGATCACAAGAACGGTGAGCAAAAATCCTAGAACCACACGGGGGACCTAGTGAATGACCTGCAGAGAGCTGGGACCAAAGTAACAAAGCCTACCATCAGTAACACACTACGCCGCCAGGGACTCAAATCCTGCAGTGCCAGACGTGTCACCCTGCTTAAGCCAGTACATGTCCAGGCCCGTCTGAAGTTTGCTAGAGTGCATTTGGATGATCCAGAAGAGGATTGGGAGAATGTCATATGGTCAGATGAAACCAAAATATAACTTTTTGGTAAAAACTCAACTCGTCGTGTTTGGAGGACAAAGAATGCTGAGTTGCATCCAAAGAACACCATACCTACTGTGAAGCATGGGGGTGGAAACATCATGCTTTGGGGCTGTTTTTCTGCAAAGGGACCAGGACGACTGATCTGTGTAAAGGAAAGAATGAATGGGGCCATGTATCGTGAGATTTTGAGTGAAAACCTCCTTCCATCAGCAAGGGCAATGAAGATGAAACGTGGCTGGGTCTTTCAGCATGACAATGATCCCAAACACACCGCCCGGGCAACGAAGGAGTGGCTTCGTAAGAAGCATTTCAAGGTCCTGGAGTGGCCTAGCCAGTCTCCAGATCTCAACCCCATAGAAAATCTTTGGAGGGAGTTGAAAGTCCGTGTTGCCCAGCGACAGCCCCAAAACATCACTGCTCTAGAGGAGATCTGCATGGAGGAATGGGCCAAAATACCAGCAACAGTGTGTGAAAACCTTGTGAAGACTTACAGAAAACGTTTGACCTGTAAAAATCCTACAATGTGATTTTCTGGATTTTTTTTTCTCATTTTGTCTGTCATAGTTGACGTGTACCTATGATGAAAATTACAGGCCTCTCTCATCTTTTTAAGTGGGAGAACTTGCACAATTGGTGGCTGACTAAATACTTTTTTTCCCCTCTGTAGATCCTGTTTACATATGCAGTCCAGCTTTTTATCTTATGCAGCAAGAAAATCATGCATTTACTGTACATGTCTACACTAGTAATGCAGGATATTTCGCTCAAGGACACACAACAGTTAGTGTCCCCTGGGTGATTCGTCCACTTCCTATACTCTACAGTAGTGTTTCTGTCCCCTTCAGGCTAGAGGCTCAAAGGAACCAGACAGTAGATGAGACCGTACGTTGAACTTCCTGGCAGAGGACTTCTTCTTTCAAAGCTTTTCCTGCTATCAAATAAACCTGGAGCCTTTTTCGCTTTTAATCTTCCTAGAATGTTCTATTATTGCCGTCCTCCGCTTTGGAGAGAGCTCTCCTCTCCTCTCCTCTCCACTGTGATCAAAGCATAGAGAGGTGAGAGATGGTTTCATTAACATTGTTTTTAATTGATTATCAACTGAGTTAATGAGGATGGGCTAGGATGACTACCGTTCATCCGAGAGAGGCCAGGCCTGTGAAGATAGTGAAACAGCCAGGAGGACAAAACTATAAGCATGGTTATTGTTGCCTCTCCAGATGAGCTTTAATAGCCAGTCAGTGGCGTGATCAGGCTGATAGGCCAGTGAATGAGGGCCCAATTAAAGCTTCATTAGTGAATTGGAAGGAAGATTCCCTGATAAGGAACAGAAATCTTACGACTCGCTTGACTTTCACTAAATGCTTGAGGCTAAGCGCCATCTTTTGCTTGATAGTCTCTCTGTTACTTGTTGATAGAAACTCAAAGGCTGACGTTTTATTGGCTTAGCATAGCATTGTATGTGATTTAGCCTATGTTAGATACTCATTATTCAGAAGGCAACGCTCAGGGTATTTTGTAGTATGTGTCAAAGCTACTGAAAGTGGGCTATCTGTGACGGCAGTGTGTCAGCATACTTGGAGTTATTAAATATGATTGACACATGACCAGGGGATTATTCCATGACCCAGTTTCAGTGGTAGCACATAGCTTACTCTGTCTGTTTTTTGCAATGAGATACATTGAAATTGTTTTAACTGAATGTGTGCATATGCTAAATAAAATTAAGCTGGGGAATGAGACATTAATTCAGTACGACCAAATAATGAATCTTCCTGTAAGCCTTAGTTACAGACTGTAAAGCAGCTAACTCAAACATTTGCTCCTTTCAATACGTTGAAACAGAAATTAATGAGCACATAAAACTCTCTTTTCAATTAATAATTCACATGGATTTAGAGGGGTGGTTTTCTTTTAGAATTAAATTACAATTAAGGTATTGTAATGAACAGACGTGTGCAGGCTCAACCTATGCCTGAGCACCTGCCCTTTTGCCCTCCTATGAAAAAGTGCCAGCGCAGCTCGTGGATCTTTTACATTTGATGAATGACTTCTTAATTTTAATTTACATTTTTTATTTTAACATTACAAATTGCACATCATAGTAGCTAATTTCATAAGAACTTGAATCTCATAAAAATCCCCATCCCCCGCCCTCCCGCCCCAGGAGCGCACTCGTCTGACTTGTGTGCAGTGGCCACTGGCGACGGGGTCACTGGGCAGGAGACCGGCAGGAAGCAATTTTTGAGTTTGATCTATCATGTGTGTCACTCACTTTTAGGGAAAAAGAATGGGGCAATTTGACTGCTTGTTAGTAAGATGTGGTTGTCAGCAGCAGGACAAACTCAAATAAAGTAAAAAATAAGATTGCTTCGACAGCATAGCTAACTAGCTAGCAGATTTACATCATAATTCGCTATGATCAGCTGATAGCCACTCTTTTCCCGATGTCAATAATCTCTCATCGTCTCTAGGCCTAGGAGTCACTGGCACTAGATTTCTTATGATGAGTGATGAGTGATGAGTGATGAGTGATGAGTGATGAGTGATGAGTGATGAGTGATGAGTGATGTGTGATGAGTGATGAGTGATGAGTGATGAGTGATGAGTGATGAGTGATGAGTGATGAGTGATGAGTGATGTGTGATGTGTGATGAGTGATGAGTGATGAGTGATGAGTGATGAGTGATGAGTGATGTGTGATGAGTGATGAGTGATGAGTGATGAGTGAGTGTGTTGTTGTTGCAGATATATTATTATATTTGAGCACCTTCCCACTCAAAGGTCTGTGCACTGCCCTGGAGGTGTGTGTTATTTGGATTTTGTTTTTCAGACAGAAGAAAACAGTGTCGGCAAGCAGACACAAACAGTGGGAATGGATGTAATCACCATTACTGGAGAGTTCTGCACTAAGGAGCTGCACCTGGTATGTTTAAGCTGTTGAGTCAGGGAGTTCCAGGCTCTGGCCAGACACATTTTCTAAATAATTAAATGGTTCTCCACACTTTGAATATTGCATGTACCAAACGAAATGTGGGTCCCCAAAGCACGCCAGTGAATAACTGTAAAAAGCCTGTTTTAAAAGGATCAGAGAAACTAGGCCAAACCTTAACTACACACAACCCTTAGGCTTCCTCAGGGGACCCAGCCAAGTCTTCATGAAGAGAGACCAGAAGACTGAAGGAGGACTCACAGGTCACGAAACTCTGAAAAATATGTTGTCCAATACCCTTCGTACCATTTCAGTGAAATTCCTAGTAAAAAAAACAAAAAACGACAGTTTAAAACCAGAGTGAGGCAAAAGGGCCATGGGAATCCAAACCATACTGTTGCAGAGAACGATCATTCACCATATTATTTTCTTTTTTCAGTCTATATATGATGACCTCCATTACAGGTTCTCCAACAATAGCTTCATAAAATATCCTCCAACCTACACTACCAGTCAATGGTTTGGACACACCCACAGTGAGGGAAAAAAGTATTTGATCCCCTGCTGATTTTGTACGTTTGCCCACTGACAAAGAAACGATCAGTCTATAATTTTAATGGTAGGTTTATTTGAACAGTGAGAGACAGAATAACAAAAAAAAAATCCAGAAAAACGCATGTCAAAAATGTTATAAATTGATTTGCATTTTAATGAGGGAATAAGTATTTGACCCCCTCTCAATCAGAAAGATTTCTGGCTCCCAGGTGTCTTTTATACAGGTAACGAGCTGAGATTAGGAGCACACTCTTAAAGGGAGTGCTCCGAATCTCAGCTTGTTACCTGTATAAAAGACACTTGTCCACAGAAGCAATCAATCAATCAGATTCCAAACTCTCCACCATGGCCAAGACCAAAGAGCTCTCCAAGGATGTCAGGGACAAGATTGTAGACCTACACAATTCTGGAATAGGCTACAAGACCATCGCCAAGCAGTTCTTAAGACCATCGCCAAGCAGTGTTTGGTTTTCGCCAGGCATAATGGGACCCATCTCATCCAGAAAGTTGACTCAAGTTTGCCAAAAAGACTCTTGGAAGAACGTTCTATGGACAGATGATTCAAAAGTATAACTTTTTGGATGACATGGTTCCAGAATGCCTGGCGAAAACCAAACTCTGCATTCCACAGTAAGAACAGACATCATACCAACGGTCAAGCATGGTGGTGGTATGATGGTTTGGGGATGCTTTGCTGCCTCAGGACCTGGACGATTTGCCTTAATAGAAGGAACCATGAATTCTGTTCTGTATCAGCGAATTTTACAGGAGAATGTCAGACCATCCTTCTGTGAGCTGAAGCTGAAGCACAGCTGGGTCATGCAGCAAGACAATGATCCAAAACACACAATCAAGTCTACATGAAAATTGCTAAAAAGCAACAAATTTGAAGTTTTGGAATGGCCTAGTCAAAGTCCAGACCTAATCCCAATTGAGATGTTGTGGCAGGACTTGAAACGAGCAGTTCATGCTTGAAAACCACACGTCACTGAGTTAAAGCAGTTCTGCATGGAAGAGTGTGCCAAAATTCCTCCACAGCGACGTGAGAGACTGATCAACAACTACAGGAAGCATTTGGTTGGAGTCATTGCAGCTAAAGGTGGCACAACCAGTTATTGAGTGTAAGGGGGCAATTACTTTTTCACACAGGGGAATTGGGTGTTGCATAACTTTGTTTATGAAATAAATGAAATAAATATGTAATTGTTGTGTTATTTGTCCACTTATGTTCCCTTTATCTAATATTAGGTTTTGGTTGAAGATCTGATAACATTCAGTATCACAAATATGCAAGTAGAGAAAATTAGAAAGGGGGCAAATACTTTTTCATAGCACTGTACATTTGATTTGCTCACAAATCAGGACTGTTAAAAGTGTCAAAACAATAAAACATGAGCTGTGATTACATTTAATGTAGTGCGTGTGCCCACTTCTGTGTGTGTGTGTGTGTGTGTGAGAGAGAGTGTGTGTGTGTGCGAGTGTCCTGAGAGTGTCCTGTTGGAAGGTGAACCTTCGCCCCAGTCTGAGGTCCTGAGTGCTCTGGAGCAGGTTTTCATCAAGGATCTCTCTGTACTTTACTCCGTTCATCTTTGCCTCGATCCTGACTAGTCTCCCAGTCCCTGCCGCTGAAAGGGATGGTGCCAGGTTTCCTCCAGATGTGATGCTTGGCATTCAGGCCAAAGAGTTCAATCTTGGTTTCATCAGACCAGAGAATCTTGTTTCTCATGGTCTGAGAGTCCTTTAGTTGCCTTTTGGCAAATTCCAAGTGGGCTGTCATGTGCCATTTATTGAGGAGTGGCTTCCGTCTGGCCACTCTACCATAAAGGCCTGATTGGTGGAGTGCTGCAGAGATGGTTGTCCTTCTGGAAGGTTCTCTCATCTCCACAGAGGAACTCTAGAGCTCTGTCAGAGTGACCATCTGGTTCTTGGTCACTTCCCTGTCGAAGACCCTTCTCCCCCGATTGCTCAGTTTGGCTGGGCAGCCAGCTCTAGGAAGAGTCTTGGGGGTACCAAACTTCTACCATTTAAGGATTTGCAAAAATGTCTAAAAACCTGTTTTCACTTTGTCATTATGGGGTATTGTGTATAGATTGCTGAGGATAAAAAAAAAAAGTAATCCATTTTGGAATAAGGCTATAACGTAACAAAATATGGAAAAAGTCAAGGGGTCTGAATACTTTCCGAAGGCATTGTATCTGATTGGATGTGCATAGCTTAATTGGCAGGCCCTCATTGGTTGTTGGCCAGGGTATTCTACCTTTGCTACCTTTGAGCAGGTGCAGATGGACTCAGCTTGGAATCAGCTGTGTTGTATCCGCTGTCATGTTGGAAATAAACCATCTTCGTGATGTTAATGCTTTATACTGTCGAGTTTCTCTTTGCAATAACTAAAAAGAACCCGCTTCCTTTAACCGCGGATGCAACATCGACAGCAAGTGGAGCAGCCTTTCTCTGACGGGCCGACAGCAGGTGGAGGACATGGTACCCTGTTCCCTATGTAGTGGACTACTTTTGACCAGGGCTCATAGGGCGGCAGGTAGTCTAGTGGTTAAGAGCGTTGGGCCAGTAACCGAAAGGTTGCTGGTTTGAATCCCCGAGCCAACTAGGTGAAACAGTTGTTGATGTGCCCTTGAGCAAGGCACTTAATCCTAATTGCTCCTGTATGTCACTCTGGATAAGAGTGTTGACTAAAATGTAACAGGATTGAGTTTGGGAAACCCTGGTATATAACACTCCTCCAGCAACCCCTAAAAGCAGCATCCAATGTACCGGAATCATTGGCATTTCAATCTGTAGCTGCTCTGACTGTCAAACACTGCAGCCTCACAATAGACTTTGTTGTGATCATACATCACCCACTTTTCATATTCAGCCTGAAACATTGAATGAGTGCAATAAAATCTGGAAATGGTTCTGTGTGCGTTCTAAATACTCACCAGGGAATCCTGCAGCTAGGAAAGAGTGTCTTTGAATAGTTAGTCTATTCAAATAAAGCAAAGGAGTGGGGGAAGGGAGGGGGAGAGAAAGAGGGGAGGGGGGAGAGAAAGAGGGGGGTTGGGGGATACTATTGGGCAGCATTGAAAACAACCAAACAAAGCGTCAGTATTAAAAGTGGTGCTTTAAATATGGCTGTTCTGGTGAGGAAAGGCAACAGATTAGAAAATAAATGGCTGTTCATTTCCACGCGTCAACAGTAATTCATGAGGGTGTCAGTCAGCGCCAAGCTGCATCGCCCCCTGTTAACTCCGGTCCTACTGCTGGGGCTCTGTCTCTATTGTGGTCAAGGAGGGCACCAGCTCCAGCAGTGTCCGGTACGTCCCAGAGGGACGGTCACGTGATCTTCCACCTCCTGTGGCAGGTGTGAGTATCCGCTCTTCATCACTTTCTGCCAAACCCTTTTTGGTGTCGATCACACTAGTTGACTGTCACTCATGTACTGTTTCTACAGTGTTAGTGGATTCCAGTGCCGCAGGGAACTTTATTGACCAGACCCTTGCCTCCTCTCTTAACATCACCTCATACCCGCTCTCCTCTCCTTTCCTGGTTAAAGCCCTCGATAATCGGCCATTAGGTTCCGAGACCATCACACACATCACCAAACCACTCACCCTCACCGTGGAGTCCATCCATCAGGAGAACATTCCTTCATCATCACCAGTGCACCAGCTCACTAGATCATCCTCTGCCTCACTTGGCTTCAATGCCATAACCCCACCATCTCATGGTTGAGGATGAAAATCACATACCGGGCACTCGAATGCCGGAGGACCTGCTTTCCCGCCCCCTGTGGTTCCACGTCGGTTGAGAGTCCTGTGGTTGCCCTTCAGCCCAACATCCCAAAGGTTTACCAGGACCTGCGGGAGGTATTTTCCAAAACCCGCGCCACCTGTCTCCCTCCTCATCGCCCCTGGGACTGTGCCATCGATGTGCTTGCAGGCTCTGTGCCCCCCGCGCAGACGCATCTACCCTCTGTCGGTGGCTGAAACCAAGTCCATGGAGGAATACATCCAGGAGGTGCTCCAACAACGTTTCATCCACATGTACTTCTCCTGCGTCTGCAGGCTTCTGCTTAATGGCCAAGAAGGATTGGACTCAATGAGATCACCACCAAGTACCGTTACCCTCTCCCGTTGGTGCCGGCAGCCATCGAACAGCTCCGCGGGGCCCGGTTCTTTACCAAATTGGACCTGCGGCGTGCACACAATCTCATCCGCATCCTGGAGGGGGATGAATGGAAGACAGCTTTTAGCACGATGTCTGGTCACTACGAGTACTTGGTGATGCAATTTGGCTTAGCCAGTGCTCCGTCAGTGTTCCAGGCATTCGTCAACGAGGTCTTCCGGGACATGCTCGGATGCCAGGTGTTCGTGTATATCGATGACATTCTGGTCTACCCGGCTACCTTGGATGATCACATCGCTCACGTCCGAGTAGTCCTGGAACGCATCCTGGCTAACCAACTATTTGTCAAGGCTGAGAAGTGCCAGTTTCATCAGGAGCCTGTCTCCTTCCTAGGCTACCAAATCAGCCCGCAAGGAGTGAAGATGGAAGTCAAGAAGGTAGATGCGGTCAGGTCATGGCCAGTCTTAAACACCATAAAGGGGTTACAACGTTTTTTGGGGTTTGCCAAAATCTACCACCATTTCATCAGGAACTTTAGCTCCATCGCCACTCCTCTCACCTCTCTCCTCAATGGTGGTCCCCGTAGGTTGGTGTGGAGTCAAGCAGCTGACGAGGCCTTCCGCCCCAGATACCCTTTGCTCAAACCAAATCCCCCCGGCACGCTCCAGCAGGGAAACTCCTTCCCCTTCCCGTGCCTCAGCGTCCCTGGTCTCAATTGGATCTATCCATTGACTTTGTCACTGATCTCCCCTCCTCTGACGGTTTCACCACCATTTTGGTGGTTGTGGATGGATTTCCCAAATCATGTCGTTTCATCCCTCACTCTGGTCTCCCTACTGCTCTCCAGGTTCGCTGAGGCACTATTCCAGCAGGTCTTCCGGCATTATGGCCTTCCGGAGGACATCGTCTCCGACCGTGGCCCCCAATTCACATCACGGGTATGGAGAGCCTTTATGGAGAAGCTCGGAGTCACAGTCAACCTCACTTCCGGGTATAGGCCTCAGTCTAACGGGCAGGTGGAGAGGATGAACCAGGATCTGAGAAGGTTCCTGAGTAGTCACTGCCAGGACCGGCAGGGAGAGTGGGCCCGATTCCTTCCATGGGCGGAGTACGCCCAGAATTCGTTACGTCACTCCTCCACCGGGCTGACTCCCTTCCAGTGTGTTCTGGGTTTTCAGCCGGCCCTGGCTTCT
This sequence comes from Coregonus lavaretus, assembly GCF_964263955.1. NCBI lineage: Eukaryota > Metazoa > Chordata > Actinopteri > Salmoniformes > Salmonidae > Coregonus > Coregonus lavaretus. The sequence continues at coordinate 3,662,798 of NC_140002.1, read as the reverse complement.
TGACCGGAGCTTCTGCGGTGGATGAGTGATTCAGGCGCGCAGAAGAAATGTGGAGCGAGGCTCACGTGAGACTCCAGCACGCCGTCCACAGTCAGAAGGAGTAGGCAGACCGCCACCGCAGTGAGACTCCCGTGTTTCATCCTGGGGATCGTGTCTGGCTCCTGGGGAACCTCCCACTCCGCCTGCCCTGCAAGAAGCTGAGCCTCCGGTTTGTGGGCCGTTCAAGGTTCTCCGGATGGTCAACGAGGTGACGTATAGGTTACAGCTTCCCAGTGACTACCGTATCTCACCTTCTTTTCATGTCTACCTTCTCAGGCCAGTGGTTCCTGGTACCCTGGCTGAAGCTGTCCCCCACGACACCCCTCCGCCCCCCCCCCGGATGTCGAGGGAGGTCCCACCTATGCCGTCAGATCCCTGCTGGACTCCCGACGTCGTGGGGGTCGGCTCCAGTACCTGGTGGACTGGGAGGGGTACAGCCCAGAGGAGCGGTGTTGGGTTCCGGTGGAGGACATTCTGGATCCCAACATCATCCGTGATTTCCATCTTCGCCGCCCGGACCGGCCCGCTCCTCATCCTCGGGGCCGTCCCTCTGGCCGGTTTACTAACCACCGGTCCTGGTAACCATCATTAAGCGCACCTGGCATTAATCATTACGCGCACCTGAGCTTCATCATGAGGCACACCTGGACTCCATTACTTCACTCGTCACCTCCCCTTTACCTGGCACTCCCTTAGGTTCTTTCCCCAGACAGTATTGTTTCTGTGTTTCATGTCAAGACGCTCCTCCTATGTTGTATCCTTCCATGTTCTTTGTTTTATTAAACTTACCACCTGCACCTGCTTCTCGACTCCCAGCGTCTACGTTACACCCTCCCTTAATGGCTTAAGACTTGCCATGAGATGATGAATGAGAATCTAAGAGCAATGCCTATTGCAGTCAGGAAGTATGGAATTTATGTAAAGGAATATACTGTATGTTGCTTGTATTGTTTGTTATGCAATCATCCTGTTTGCTCACATTGTTCCATGTTTGTGCAACAAATCTCTCCTGTTTCACATTGTCTTGTGTCTTCCCCAGCTCGTAGAAACAAAATATGTGTTGTCGTCGTCGTCCCCACCCCCCCCCCCCCCCCCCTTGACAGCAGAGAGAACAATGTATGTTTTAAAGTTAATTTCATGCAATTCTACACATTTTGCCATGGGGCGTAGAGAAAATGTTGCAGTTGAATAGCAAGTTTAGTGCAGTTCTATACATTTTGCCATGGGACAGAGATATTTTTATTTTTTTTCAGTTTTAAAGATAATTTCCTGCAACTACACATTTTGCCATAACTTATGCCATGTTAATGATATCTGAGTGATATAATTTTTTTTTTTAGCAGACTTGGCTAATTGAGTGACTGACAAAACAAGAGAAACTGCTGATGCACAACCCTGTGTATTCTACTATTCTAACTCTCAACTCTCGGGGGCCCTAATCGACCGCTTATATTGCTTATGCCTGGAACCGGTCCTGGATTCTGTGATGCGTGCTTCCTATGCAGAGGTAGCTTGGACTGGATCAGTATGTGCTATTGTACTTTAACCCCCTTCTTGTGTCATGTACCCTATGATATGCCATCGATAGTCAGAAGAGTTGGCTAAAGCACACTGTACAAATGTGGACCAGGATAACGAGAACGGAACCAAATCGTGGAGCATTGACATCAACAGGACAAAGACTTTCTGATCAGGTCACAACTTGCTTTATTTTCATTTCAAACCTATGGGATGCATACTGCGAAACTACTCCAGGCTTTGCTACATATCAACTACCAACATCACAATAGTTCAAAAAGCGTTTTTGACAAGATAAAAAAAGAAAATGGTAACGGAACAAAACTCTGCAGAGAGGCTCATCTAAAAATGTTTCTAAACATTGCAGAAACCAGAGTTTTGGCAAAGACAGTGATATACACAATGTTCCACATTATCTCCAAGTCTTGGGTATTTATCCTTAGCAGTAGGCCCACATATTCATGTTGTGTACAGTGGCTGGACTGTCTGCTAAAGCGAAATGTAACTGCCAATAAAGGTCACTCTTTTCCCAAGAAAAATAGTAAAAATATCATGAAACCTAGCTACAACAATGCACACAAATAAACTAGCATGAATGCACTGGGCTTTATACAGCTTGGCTCAATAAGGAAAGTAGGACATACAGTACAGTACATTAAAGAGTGTTCCGTCATCAAACCGTCATGATAGAGAATACTTAGCTAGCTTTGCTCAGATAATTCAGGGCATCTACTGTATATTGGTGTTCATGTTTAACTTCCATAGACGTACAAATAGGTACTAATTTGGGAAAACCCTTTCTATAAGAATGTATTACAGTACGAGTATGCACCAAATGACATGGATATGCCTGGACTTGAATCAGAAACATGTTCCTAGGGTTTATCACAACATGACTTTGACTACAGGAGGCCGAGCAGACGCACCAAAAATGACGTTTGACTCACTCAGTTAGTAGCAGCTCAGAAAAGCATATACTCTGGAGTGGATTTCAACATTGACTCGTGCCTTTGTACAAACAGTTGATTGATATCAAATACAAAATAGCAATAACAAGTAAAAAAATAAATAATGATAAATAATTAATTAATAAATAGACGGATGAGACATGAAAAGAAAACAGACAGCCGAGACAGAAGGGAGGAGAGTCAGAGATTTGGGTGTTGGGTGGATGAGCTGGGGCGGGCAGGTGGGCGTGAGAGTACTCTGAGCCTAGCGAGACACTGGAGCACGACAGACACTCCCTGTTAAAAGCTTGTCATGGAGACGGGCAGACGAGGTGGGGTTGGTGGGAGGGTTGGGCAGGCATACTCAGTGCCCGTCCGTGTTGGGCGGCTTGGGGTCGTGCGGAGCAGCGCCAGCGGGAAGCCAGGGAGAGACGGAGCGGGAGGTGGTCTGCTTGGCCATGCTGTAGTGGCTGATCACCGTATAGAAGCGCCCTCGGGAGTTGGCATCCTGAGCCGTGTAGTAGGCCTCCAGAGAGGCAGGGATGCATCGCTTATGCTGCAGGGGGAGAGAGAGAGAGAGAGAGGGGGGGGGGGGGTTCAATAACATACTCTACTCACGTACAGACTGCTGCACAACACTAAGGGCTTTTTCTGGTGAAGAGGTTATTTTTTGCTCTGGAAAGCACAGTGGCTGTGTCTAAAATTAGATTTACTTCAGCGAACATGTAGTCCACAGCAACAACCTCCAAATGTGACTGTACAGACGATTAGCCAGTGTAGTTTTAAGGCTTTGTCACAAATAGCACCCTATTCCCTATACAGTGCACTACTTTTGACCAGAGCCCATAGGTAATAGGGTGCCATTTGCTACACACATAAGAGGGCCCACTCACCTTGTATATGAATCCGTCTGGGCAGCTGTGTTCGTAGGTGAAGGCCTTGTACACCACCAGGAACACTATGCAGGCCAGGAACGCCAAGGCCAGGACTATCAGGATCGTGACCTGGTAATGAAAGATGACAAACACTCCGGTCAATTTAATAGCTGCCGACAATGTCAGGTCTCTTGTCAAAGCGAAGGTCTCGAAGCAAGGTTTGACACCATAAAATCAGTGTATGTTCAAAAGAGCACTCGACAACTAACAACCAAAATAACTTCGATCACAATACATTTTTAACCATCACTTGTCTGGTGACAAGGTGAGAGAAAACAAGTGAATATGCATTAGGGTTTTGACGAAACCAGTATCACACTATTTTTTGCATGATAACAATTACAGCACGAAGCAGACCAAACTATTTGGTCCTTTAATAACCTGCTGTATTTGGATAGTCCATCTGTAGATGCTCTACAGACTATCCCTATCCCTAGCTCTAACCCTGACCTTAACCCTTATCCTAACCCTAAACCTAACCCAAACCCTAACTTTAGCAAGCAGTTGCTTTACAACACATAGTTTGTTGATAGTATCTGTAGAGAGTATAGTATCTGTCCCGACTATCGAAATAAAGTGTGACCAAATATTGTGAGCTATAGCTTGGAAAATAAATACATGTGAATCTGGATGACAACATATTGATGTTTGTTTCGAACATTAGGGCTGTTTTCCTAAAGAAGGTAAATACGCTTCGTGTTTTGTTTCCTTGCCACGATACTAACGAGTATCGCGATACTGGTATTGTCCCGGCATGTTAATAACTCATCATAATTAGCTCTAGAAGTTTCCATCTGAGTAGTGAGGTAGACAGAGAAAGCTCAAAATGTGTTCATTGGCTGCCAGATTAAGCCCAGTGGAGACAAACAGATTCAATAAAAACCTTCACTAATTGAATTTTTCACAACTCAGCACCCATATTTGTCACAAAATGCAGTTGATGCAGACAGAGGCTAGAAAAAAATTGCTTGGTGTGGAAATGAGTGCAATGGAGAAGTGTGAAACTGTTTTGAGCATCGCTAATTTATTCCCATCACAAACCACGTCCCTAAAAACGACGTAATCCAATATGTCAGAATACATTACTTTCAATAGAGTGATTCATACGTCTTGATGTTGAAATTTGGTGCTTCAAATGTGTATTTCCCTGGTAGATCAGACCCTGTTACTCCTGAATATATGATTGGCTACTTTGGAGCACCGGTTCATTACAATTATGCAAATGTAGGTAAAGGACAGCTGAGAGAAGTAAGAATGATTTTGTCATCTGAAGACTTGTGAAAGAGGAGTGAAAGAACGCGTGCACACACCAAAACTCGATGATAATATACATTTGGTGGTAGTACAGAAAAACTCTGTTTTACCACAGTGTCAAATCAAGTGACTGAAGTGCTATTTTCATCTTCAGTTTCACAATGAATCATATTGCACCATAAAACCATTTCCCTGTTTCCAACGGCCTCCCTCCCTATCGGCCATCACACCGCGTCGGCATGATGCTAGGCTAGGGTAATTACAGCTGCGTGCTGATTAGCAGAGATCAGGTGATTTGTAGCCTCCTGTAGCTCAGTTGGTAGAGCATGGCGCTTGCAACGCCAGGGTTGTGGGTTTGATTCCCACAGGGGGCCAGTGTGAAAAATGTATGCACTCACTAACTGTAAGTCCCTCTGGATAAGAGCGTCTGCTAAATGACTAAAATGTAAATGTAAAGATGGGAGCACAGAGGCTAAATGACTGTTGACTTGTGTGTTAATGTGAGGACACATTCTTGGTTCTGTCTGACGGTTTGTTAAATTACATTCGCTTATCACAAACCCTAAACATGTGAAATGGCTGCTTAAAGGGCTTTTAGGCTCACATAGAATTAATTACACATCTACTGTAGCTATCTACTATTTTGCATCTTACATTCGATTTTAAAGCATAATTAGTCATTCAAAACTCAATCTGTCTTGCTAAATCAATACTATAACAAAACAGATTTTTCAACTGCAACTCTTTGGCAGCTGTCCAAACGACATATAAACACATTATTCCAGTATAGAATATAATCTGAAAGCTTTTATCCTGACAGAAGAATGTAGTCCATTAATATTAATGATTACCTTTTTACATTATTCATAATCTCAATGAACCCTAAACCTCCCAGGATTAGGAATAATGCCATGACACAAATTGTACATGAATGTATGCAGTGGATATTCTTCATCTATATCTAGATATGTCAATTACTATTATTATATTACTTTATAATATATTATTACATTATTATATTTCCATTACTGGTGGCCAGCATTTGTTAATCATGTATAAGACTAATCTCAAACTTAAATTACATTTGCAATGAATTTGATTTGATTTGACTCATCTCACAGCTAGCGTCCAGTCCTATTTAGTGGGCCCTCACTGGTCAGGTATGACCAATAAAATGGTTGGCTCTGTGATTGTGTCATTCTAGTCAGAACACTACAGTATACTGAGGGAATGGAACCCTACTATTGAACAGTCTAAATCATACACGGTAGTCTGGTATAGTCCACCTCTAGGTGAGGATACGTTTGCCAATTTCCACCACATCAAATGTCCTGACTACAGTAATACAACATTATTGGCAGATATGTGCTCTACGCTGGCTGGCACTGGGTTAGTTGAGAATGGGATGACCTCTATTTTCCCTGGCCTTGCCTTGACGATAATGGGGACTAAATTGGTGTACACCGGCAGATCTACCATGATCCAATTCCCATCTGACTGGTTAACAAACACAATGTTTGTTTTGATCAGAATTTTGATTAAGTACAAACTGCTTCCTTTTTAAAGGTTTTACTGACTAGCTGCAATGCCAAAGTGTATTTGTCCTTCTGCCAACAGGCCTACATGTAGAACATTCCCTAAGCACTTGACTCAATGAGGTCAGGGAGGGACGTCATAAAATGAGACAGGCAGACAGGCAGACAGACAGGCAGGCAGATGGACAGGCAGACAGAAAGGTAGACAGAGAGACAGGCAGACAGACAGACAGACAGACAGACATACAGATAGGCAGGCAGGCAGACAGACACAGACAGGCATACAGATAGGCAGGCAGACAGACAGACAGGCAGACAGAAAGACAGACAGACAGACAGACAGACAGACAGACAGTCATACAGACAGGCAGGCAGACAGAGACAGACAGAAAGACAGACAGAAAGACAGACAAATGGACAGACAGACAGACAGACAGACAGACAGACAGACAGACAGACAAGCAGACAGACAGGCAGGCAGACAGACAGACAGACAGAGACAGGCATACAGATAGGCAGGCAGGCAGGAAGACAGACAGGCAGACAGAGAAAGATAGACAGACAGACAGACAGACAGACAGACAGACAGACAGACAGACAGGCAGACAGGCAGGCAGACACACACACACACACACACACACAGACAGACAGACAGACAGACAGACAGACAGACAGACAGACAGACAGACAGACAGACAGACAGACAGACAGACAGGCAGACAGACAGGCAGACAGACAGGCAGACAGACAGACAGAGACAGACAGGCTGAAGGGGCTCAAGGTTTATGTTTCTGCTGCTGTTGTTGTTAGTGTTGTTCTTGTTGTTGGTGTCGTCGTAATCTGACATCACTATAATCCACATAGACGGAGGCCCATAATCCCAAGGCAGCATCAGGATTTATTCACTGGCTAAACATCCCTGGAGTGTGTCACTGTGGTACAGTAACAGTACAGACAGAGTAGCTGTGGTACAGTACAGACAGAGTAGCGGTGGTACAGTACAGACAGAGTAGCTGTGGTACAGTACAGACAGAGTAGCTGTGGTACAGTACAGACAGAGTAGCTGTGGTACAGTACAGACAGAGTAGCTGTGGTACAGTACAGACAGAGCAGCTGTGGTACAGTACAGTCAGAGTAGCTGTGGTACAGTACAGACAGAGTAGCTGTGGTACAGTACAGTCAGAATAGCTGTGGTACACTACAGACACAGTAGCTTTTGTACAGTACAGACAGAGTAGCTGTGGTACAATAGAGTTGGAGTAGCTGTGGTACAGTACAGACAGAGTAGCTGTGGTACAGTACAGACAGAGTAGCTGTGGTACAGTACAGACAGAGTAGCTGTGGTACAGTACAGACAGAGTAGCTGTGGTACAGCACAGACAGAGTAGCTGTAGTAATAATAATAATAATAATATGCCATTTAGCAGACGCTTTTATCCAAAGCGACTTACAGTCATGCGTGCATACATTTTTGTTTATGGGTGGTCCCGGGGATCGAACCCACTACCTTGGCGTTACAAGCGCCGTGCTCTACCAGCTGAGCTACAGAGGACCACAAGCTACAGTAACAGTACAGTCAGAGTAGATGTGGAACAGTACAGACAGAGTAGCTGTGGTACAGTACAGACAGAGTAGCTGTGGTACAGTAACAGTACAGACAGAGTAGCTGTGGTACAGTACAGTCAGAGTAGCTGTGGTACAATAGAGTTGGAGTAGCTGTGGTACAGTACAGACAGAGTAGCTGTGGTACAGTACAGTCAGAGTAGCTGTGTTACAGTACAGACAGAGTAGCTGTGGTACAGTACAGTCAGAGTAGCTGTGGTACAGTACAGACAGAGTAGCTGTGGTACAATAGAGTTGGAGTAGCTGTGGTACAGTACAGACAGAGTAGCTGTGGTACAGTACAGTCAGAGTAGCTGTGGTACAGTACAGACAGAGTAGCTGTGGTACAGTACAGACAGAGTAGCTGTGGTACAGTACAGACAGAGTAGCTGTGGTACAGTACAGACAGAGTAGCTGTGGTACAATACAGTTAGAGTAGCTGTGGTACAGTACAGACAGAGTAGCTGTGGTACAGTACAGACAGAGTAGCTGTGGTACAGTACAGACAGAGTAGCTGTGGTACAGTACAGACAGAGTAGCTGTGGTACAGTACAGACAGAGTAGATGTGGTACAGTACAGACAGAGTAGCTGTGGTACAGTACAGACAGAGTAGCTGTGGTACAGTACAAACAGAGTAGCTGTGGTACAGTAACAGTACAGACAGAGTAGCTGTGGTACAGTACAGACAGAGTAGCTGTGGTACAGTACAAACAGAGTAGCTGTGGTACAGTAACAGCACAGACAGAGTAGCTGTGGTACAGTACAGACAGAGTAGCTGTGGTACAGTACAGAAAGAGTAAAGAGTAGCTGTGGTACAGTAACAGTACAGACAGAGTAGCTGTGGTACAGTACAAACAGATTAGGTGTGGTACAGTACAGACAGGGTAGCTGTGGTACAGTACAGTCAGAGTAGCTGTGGTACAGTACAGACAGAGTAGCTGTGGTACAGTACAGACAGAGTAGCTGTGGTACAGAACAGACAGAATAGCTGTGGTACAGTACAGACAGAATAGCTGTGGTACAGTACAGTCAGAATAGCTGTGGAACAGAACAGACAGAGTAGCTGTTGTACAGTACAGACAGAGTAGCTGTGGTACAGTACAGACAGAGTAGCTGTGGTACAGTACAGTCAGAGTAGCTGTGGTACAGTAACAGTACAGACAGAGTAGCTGTGGTACAGAACAGACAGAATAGCTGTGGTACAGCACAGTCAGAGTAGCTGTGGTACAGTACAGACAGAGTAGCATTGGTACAGTACAGACAGAGTAGCTGTGGTACAGTACAGTCAGAGTAGCTGTGGTACAGTACAGACAGAGTAGCTGTGGTACATTACAGTCAGAGTAGCTGTGGTACATTACAGTCAGAGTAGCTGTGGTACAGTACAGACAGAGTAGCTGTGGTACAGTACAGACAGAGTAGCTGTGGTACAGTACAGACAGAGTAGCTGTGGTACAGTACAGACAGAGTAGCTGTGGTACAATACAGTTAGAGTAGCTGTGGTACAGTACAGACAGAGTAGCTGTGGTACAGTACAGACAGAGTAGCTGTGGTACAGTACAGACAGAGTAGCTGTGGTACAGTACAGACAGAGTAGCTGTGGTACAGTACAGACAGAGTAGATGTGGTACAGTACAGACAGAGTAGCTGTGGTACAGTACAGACAGAGTAGCTGTGGTACAGTACAAACAGAGTAGCTGTGGTACAGTAACAGTACAGACAGAGTAGCTGTGGTACAGTACAGACAGAGTAGCTGTGGTACAGTACAAACAGAGTAGCTGTGGTACAGTAACAGCACAGACAGAGTAGCTGTGGTACAGTACAGACAGAGTAGCTGTGGTACAGTACAGAAAGAGTAAAGAGTAGCTGTGGTACAGTAACAGTACAGACAGAGTAGCTGTGGTACAGTACAAACAGATTAGGTGTGGTACAGTACAGACAGGGTAGCTGTGGTACAGTACAGTCAGAGTAGCTGTGGTACAGTACAGACAGAGTAGCTGTGGTACAGTACAGACAGAGTAGCTGTGGTACAGAACAGACAGAATAGCTGTGGTACAGTACAGACAGAATAGCTGTGGTACAGTACAGTCAGAATAGCTGTGGAACAGAACAGACAGAGTAGCTGTTGTACAGTACAGACAGAGTAGCTGTGGTACAGTACAGACAGAGTAGCTGTGGTACAGTACAGTCAGAGTAGCTGTGGTACAGTAACAGTACAGACAGAGTAGCTGTGGTACAGAACAGACAGAATAGCTGTGGTACAGCACAGTCAGAGTAGCTGTGGTACAGTACAGACAGAGTAGCATTGGTACAGTACAGACAGAGTAGCTGTGGTACAGTACAGTCAGAGTAGCTGTGGTACAGTACAGACAGAGTAGCTGTGGTACATTACAGTCAGAGTAGCTGTGGTACATTACAGTCAGAGTAGCTGTGGTACAGTACAGTCAGAGTAGCTGTGGTACATTACAGTCAGAGTAGCTGTGGTACATTACAGTCAGAGTAGCTGTGGTACATTACAGTCAGAGTAGCTGTGGTACATTACAGTCAGAGTAGCTGTGGTACAGTACAGACAGAGTAGCTGTGGTACAGTAACAGTACAGACAGAGTAGCTGTGGTACAGTACAGTCAGAGTAGCTGTGGTACAATAGAGTTGGAGTAGCTGTGGTACATTACAGTCAGAGTAGCTGTGGTACATTACAGTCAGAGTAGCTGTGGTACATTACAGACAGAGTAGCTGTGGTACAGTACAGCCAGAGTAGCTGTAGTACAGTAACAGTACAGTCAGAGTAGCTGTGGTACAGTACAGACAGAGTAGCTGTGGTACAGTACAGACAGAGTAGCTGTGGTACAGTACAGACAGAGTAGCTGTGGTACAGTACAGACAGAGTAGCTGTGGTACAGTACAGACAGAGTAGCTGTGGTACAGCACAGACAGAGTAGCTGTAGTAATAATAATAATAATAATATGCCATTTAGCAGACGCTTTTATCCAAAGCGACTTACAGTCATGCGTGCATACATTTTTGTTTATGGGTGGTCCCGGGGATCGAACCCACTACCTTGGCGTTACAAGCGCCGTGCTCTACCAGCTGAGCTACAGAGGACCACAAGCTACAGTAACAGTACAGTCAGAGTAGATGTGGAACAGTACAGACAGAGTAGCTGTGGTACAGTACAGACAGAGTAGCTGTAGTACAGTAACAGTACAGTCAGAGTAGATGTGGTACAGTACAAACAGAGTAGCTGTAGTACAGTAACAGTACAGTCAGAGTAGATGTGGAACAGTACAGACAGAGTAGCTGTGGTACAGTACAGACAGAGTAGCTGTGGTACAGTAACAGTACAGACAGAGTAGCTGTGGTACAGTACAGACAGAGTAGCTGTGGTACAGTACAGTCAGAGTAGCTGTGTTACAGTACAGACAGAGTAGCTGTGGTACAGTACAGTCAGAGTAGCTGTGGTACAGTACAGACAGAGTAGCTGTGGTACAATAGAGTTGGAGTAGCTGTGGTACAGTACAGACAGAGTAGCTGTGGTACAGTACAGTCAGAGTAGCTGTGGTACAGTACAGACAGAGTAGCTGTGGTACAATAGAGTTGGAGTACCTGTGGTACAGTACAGACAGAGTAGCTGTGGTACAGTACAGTCAGAGTAGCTGTGTTACAGTACAGACAGAGTAGCTGTGGTACAGTACAGACAGAGTAGCTGTGGTACAGTACAGACAGAGTAGCTGTGGTACAGTACAGACAGAGTAGCTGTGGTACAGTACAGACAGAGTAGCTGTGGTACAGTACAGACAGAGTAGCTGTGGTACAATACAGTTACAGTAGCTGTGGTACAGTACAGACAGAGTAGCTGTGGTACAGTACAGACAGAGTAGCTGTGGTACAGTACAGACAGAGTAGCTGTGGTACAGTACAGACAGAGTAGCTGTGGTACAGTACAGACAGAGTAGATGTGGTACAGTACAGACAGAGTAGCTGTGGTACAGTACAGACAGAGTAGCTGTGGTACAGTACAAACAGAGTAGCTATGGTACAGTAACAGTACAGACAGAGTAGCTGTGGTACAGTACAGACAGAGTAGCTGTGGTACAGTACAAACAGAGTAGCTGTGGTACAGTAACAGCACAGACAGAGTAGCTGTGGTACAGTACAGACAGAGTAGCTGTGGTACAGTACAGAAAGAGTAAAGAGTAGCTGTGGTACAGTAACAGTACAGACAGAGTAGCTGTGGTACAGTACAAACAGATTAGGTGTGGTACAGTACAGACAGGGTAGCTGTGGTACAGTACAGTCAGAGTAGCTGTGGTACAGTACAGACAGAGTAGCTGTGGTACAGTACAGACAGAGTAGCTGTGGTACAGAACAGACAGAATAGCTGTGGTACAGTACAGACAGAATAGCTGTGGTACAGTACAGTCAGAATAGCTGTGGAACAGAACAGACAGAGTAGCTGTTGTACAGTACAGACAGAGTAGCTGTGGTACAGTACAGACAGAGTAGCTGTGGTACAGTACAGTCAGAGTAGCTGTGGTACAGTAACAGTACAGACAGAGTAGCTGTGGTACAGAACAGACAGAATAGCTGTGGTACAGCACAGTCAGAGTAGCTGTGGTACAGTACAGACAGAGTAGCATTGGTACAGTACAGACAGAGTAGCTGTGGTACAGTACAGTCAGAGTAGCTGTGGTACAGTACAGACAGAGTAGCTGTGGTACAGTACAGACAGAGTAGCTGTGGTACAGTACAGACAGAGTAGCATTGGTACAGTACAGACAGAGTAGCTGTGGTACAGTACAGACAGAGTAGCTGTGGTACAGTACAGACAGAGTAGCTGTGGTACAATACAGACAGAGTAGCTGTGGTACAGTACAGACAGAGTAGCTGTGGTACAATACAGACAGAGTAGCTGTGGTACAATACAGACAGGTTGCTGTGGTACAGTAACAGTACAGAAAGAGTAGCTGTGGTACAGTACAGTCAGAGTACCTGTGGCACAGTACAGACAGAGTAGCTGTGGTACATTACAGTCAGAGTAGCTGTGGTACATTACAGTCAGAGTAGCTGTGGTACAGTACAGACAGAGTAGCTGTGGTACAGTACAGACAGAGTAGCTGTGGTACAGTACAGACAGGTTGCTGTGGTACAGTGAGAGTACAGACAGAGTAGCTGTGGTACAGTACAGACAGAGTAGCTGTGGTACAGTACAGACAGAGTAGCTGTGGTACATTACAGTCAGAGTAGCTGTGGTACAGTACAGACAGAGTAGCTGTGGTACAGTACAGTCAGAGTACCTGTGGTACAGTACAGACAGAGTAGCTGTGGTACAGTACAGACAGAGTAGCTGTGGTACATTACAGTCAGAGTAGCTGTGGTACAGTACAGACAGAGTAGCTGTGGTACAGTACAGTCAGAGTAGCTGTGGTACAGTACAGTCAGAGTAGCTGTGGTACAGTACAGACAGAGTAGCTGTGGTACAGTAAAGACAGAGTAGCTATGGTACAGTACAGACAGAGTAGCTGTGGTACAGTACAGACAGAGTAGCTGTGGTACAGTACAGACAGAGTAGCTGTGGTACAGTACAGACAGAGTAGCTGTGGTACAGTACAGACAGAGTAGCTGTGGTACAGTACAGACAGAGTAGCTGTGGTACAGTACAGACAGAGTAGCTGTGGTACATTACAGTCAGAGTAGCTGTGGTACAGTACAGACAGAGTATCTGTGGTACAGTACAGACAGAGTAGCTGTGGTACAGTACAGACAGAGTAGCTGTGGTACAGTACAGACAGAGTAGCTGTGGTACATTACAGTCAGAGTAGCTGTGGTACAGTACAGACAGGTTGCTGTGGTACAGTACAGACAGGGTAGCTGTGGTACAATACAGACAGAGTAGCTGTGGTACAGTACAGACACAGTAGCTTTTGTACAGTACAGACAGAGTAGCTGTGGTACAATAGAGTTGGAGTAGCTGTGGTACAGTACAGACAGAGTAGCTGTGGTACAGTACAGACAGAGTAGCTGTGGTACAGTACAGACAGAGTAGCTGTGGTACAGTACAGACAGAGTAGCTGTGGTACAGCACAGACAGAGTAGCTGTAGTAATAATAATAATAATAATATGCCATTTAGCAGACGCTTTTATCCAAAGCGACTTACAGTCATGCGTGCATACATTTTTGTTTATGGGTGGTCCCGGGGATCGAACCCACTACCTTGGCGTTACAAGCGCCGTGCTCTACCAGCTGAGCTACAGAGGACCACAAGCTACAGTAACAGTACAGTCAGAGTAGATGTGGAACAGTACAGACAGAGTAGCTGTGGTACAGTACAGACAGAGTAGCTGTGGTACAGTACAGACAGAGTAGCTGTGGTACAGTACAGACAGAGTAGCTGTAGTACAGTAACAGTACAGTCAGAGTAGATGTGGAACAGTACAGACAGAGTAGCTGTGGTACAGTACAGACAGAGTAGCTGTGGTACAGTAACAGTACAGACAGAGTAGCTGTGGTACAGTACAGTCAGAGTAGCTGTGGTACAATAGAGTTGGAGTAGCTGTGGTACAGTACAGACAGAGTAGCTGTGGTACAGTACAGTCAGAGTAGCTGTGTTACAGTACAGACAGAGTAGCTGTGGTACAGTACAGTCAGAGTAGCTGTGGTACAGTACAGACAGAGTAGCTGTGGTACAATAGAGTTGGAGTAGCTGTGGTACAGTACAGACAGAGTAGCTGTGGTACAGTACAGTCAGAGTAGCTGTGGTACAGTACAGACAGAGTAGCTGTGGTACAATAGAGTTGGAGTAGCTGTGGTACAGTACAGACAGAGTAGCTGTGGTACAGTACAGTCAGAGTAGCTGTGTTACAGTACAGACAGAGTAGCTGTGGTACAGTACAGACAGAGTAGCTGTGGTACAGTACAGACAGAGTAGCTGTGGTACAGTACAGACAGAGTAGCTGTGGTACAGTACAGACAGAGTAGCTGTGGTACAGTACAGACAGAGTAGCTGTGGTACAATACAGTTAGAGTAGCTGTGGTACAGTACAGACAGAGTAGCTGTGGTACAGTACAGACAGAGTAGCTGTGGTACAGTACAGACAGAGTAGCTGTGGTACAGTACAGACAGAGTAGCTGTGGTACAGTACAGACAGAGTAGATGTGGTACAGTACAGACAGAGTAGCTGTGGTACAGTACAGACAGAGTAGCTGTGGTACAGTACAAACAGAGTAGCTGTGGTACAGTAACAGTACAGACAGAGTAGCTGTGGTACAGTACAGACAGAGTAGCTGTGGTACAGTACAAACAGAGTAGCTGTGGTACAGTAACAGCACAGACAGAGTAGCTGTGGTACAGTACAGACAGAGTAGCTGTGGTACAGTACAGAAAGAGTAAAGAGTAGCTGTGGTACAGTAACAGTACAGACAGAGTAGCTGTGGTACAGTACAAACAGATTAGGTGTGGTACAGTACAGACAGGGTAGCTGTGGTACAGTACAGTCAGAGTAGCTGTGGTACAGTACAGACAGAGTAGCTGTGGTACAGTACAGACAGAGTAGCTGTGGTACAGAACAGACAGAATAGCTGTGGTACAGTACAGACAGAATAGCTGTGGTACAGTACAGTCAGAATAGCTGTGGAACAGAACAGACAGAGTAGCTGTTGTACAGTACAGACAGAGTAGCTGTGGTACAGTACAGACAGAGTAGCTGTGGTACAGTACAGTCAGAGTAGCTGTGGTACAGTAACAGTACAGACAGAGTAGCTGTGGTACAGAACAGACAGAATAGCTGTGGTACAGCACAGTCAGAGTAGCTGTGGTACAGTACAGACAGAGTAGCATTGGTACAGTACAGACAGAGTAGCTGTGGTACAGTACAGTCAGAGTAGCTGTGGTACAGTACAGACAGAGTAGCTGTGGTACAGTACAGACAGAGTAGCTGTGGTACAGTACAGACAGAGTAGCATTGGTACAGTACAGACAGAGTAGCTGTGGTACAGTACAGACAGAGTAGCTGTGGTACAGTACAGACAGAGTAGCTGTGGTACAATACAGACAGGTTGCTGTGGTACAGTAACAGTACAGAAAGAGTAGCTGTGGTACAGTACAGTCAGAGTACCTGTGGCACAGTACAGACAGAGTAGCTGTGGTACATTACAGTCAGAGTAGCTGTGGTACATTACAGTCAGAGTAGCTGTGGTACAGTACAGACAGAGTAGCTGTGGTACAGTACAGACAGAGTAGCTGTGGTACAGTACAGACAGGTTGCTGTGGTACAGTGAGAGTACAGACAGAGTAGCTGTGGTACAGTACAGACAGAGTAGCTGTGGTACAGTACAGACAGAGTAGCTGTGGTACATTACAGTCAGAGTAGCTGTGGTACAGTACAGACAGAGTAGCTGTGGTACAGTACAGTCAGAGTACCTGTGGTACAGTACAGACAGAGTAGCTGTGGTACAGTACAGACAGAGTAGCTGTGGTACATTACAGTCAGAGTAGCTGTGGTACAGTACAGACAGAGTAGCTGTGGTACAGTACAGTCAGAGTAGCTGTGGTACAGTACAGTCAGAGTAGCTGTGGTACAGTACAGACAGAGTAGCTGTGGTACAGTAAAGACAGAGTAGCTATGGTACAGTACAGACAGAGTAGCTGTGGTACAGTACAGACAGAGTAGCTGTGGTACAGTACAGACAGAGTAGCTGTGGTACAGTACAGACAGAGTAGCTGTGGTACAGTACAGACAGAGTAGCTGTGGTACAGTACAGACAGAGTAGCTGTGGTACAGTACAGACAGAGTAGCTGTGGTACATTACAGTCAGAGTAGCTGTGGTACAGTACAGACAGAGTATCTGTGGTACAGTACAGACAGAGTAGCTGTGGTACAGTACAGACAGAGTAGCTGTGGTACAGTACAGACAGAGTAGCTGTGGTACATTACAGTCAGAGTAGCTGTGGTACAGTACAGACAGGTTGCTGTTGTACAGTACAGACAGGGTAGCTGTGGTACAATACAGACAGAGTAGCTGTGGTACAGTACAGACAGGTTGCTGTGGTACAGTACAGACAGGGTAGCTGTGGTACAGTACAGACAGAGTAGCTGTGGTACAGTACAGACAGGTTGCTGTGGTACAGTACAGACAGAGTAGCTGTGGTACAGTACAGACAGAGTAGCTGTGGTACAGTACAGACAGAGTAGCTGTGGTTCAGTACAGACAGAGTAGCTGTGGTACAGTACAGACAGAGTAGCTGTGGTACAGTACAGACAGGGTAGCTGTGGTACAATACAGACAGGGTAGCTGTGGTACAGTACAGACAGAGTAGCTGTGGTACAGTACAGACAGAGTAGCTGTGGTACATTACAGTCAGAGTAGCTGTGGTACAGTACAGACAGAGTAGCTGTGGTACAGTACAGACAGGGTAGCTGTGGTACAGTACAGACAGAGTAGCTGTGGTACAGTACAGACAGAGTAGCTGTGGTACAGTACAGACAGGTTGCTGTGGTACAGTACAGACAGGGTAGCTGTGGTACAGCACAGACAGAGAACCTGTGGTACAGTACAGACAGAGAACCTGTGGTACAGTACAGACAGAGTAGCTGTGGTACAGTACAGACAGAGTAGCTGTGGTACAGTACAGACAGGGTAGCTGTGGTACAATACAGACAGAGTAGCTGTGGTACAGTACAGACAGGTTGCTGTGGTACAGTACAGACAGGGTAGCTGTGGTACAGCACAGACAGAGAACCTGTGGTACAGTACAGACAGAGAACCTGTGGTATAGTAACAGCACAGTCAGGGTAGCAGTGGTACAGCCCTCCTGTAGCTCAGATGGTAGAGCATGGCGCTTGCAACGCCAGGGTTGTGGGTTCGATTCCCACGGGGGGCCAGTATGAAAAATGTATGCACTCACTAACTGTAAGTCGCTCTGGATATGAGCGTCTGCTAAATGACTAAAATGTAAAATGTACAGTACAGACAGAGTAGCTGTGGTACAGTAAAGACAGAGTAGCTATGGTACAGTACAGACAGAGTAGCTGTGGTACAGTACAGACAGAGTAGCTGTGGTACAGTACAGACAGAGTAGCTGTGGTACAGTCAGAGTAGCTGTGGTACAGTACAGTCAGGGTAGCTTTCAGTACAGTCAGGGTAGCTTTGGTAGAGTAACAGTACCGTCAGAGTAGCTGTGGTACAGTACAGACAGGATGTGTTCTCCAGACAGCCAAGGAGGACGTTGGGGAAACAAAAAACAATCAGAGGTGATTGTGACTCTGTGCCGGGCCGGTTCCCCTCTCTCCACTGGGGTTCTCTGCCTCTAACCCTGTTACAGGGGCTGAGTCACTGGCTTGCTGGTGCTCTTTCATGCCGTCCCTAGGAGGGGTGCGTCACTTGAGTGGGTTGAGTTACTGACGTGATCTTCCTGTCTGGGTTGGCGCCCCCCCTTGGTTTGTGCTGTGGTGGAGACCTCTGTGGGCTATACTCGGCCTTGTCTCAGGATTGTAAGTTGGTGGTTGAGGATATCCCTCTGGTGGTGCGGGGGCTGTGCTTTGGCAGAGTGGGTGGGGTTATATCCTTCCTGTTTGGCCCTGTCCGGGGGTTTCTTCGGATGGGGCCACAGTGTCTCCGGACCGCTCCTGTCTCAGCCTCCAGTATTTATGCTGCAGTAGTTTATGTGTCGGGGGGCTGGGGTTAGTTGGTTATACCTGGAGTACTTCTCCTGTCTTATCCAGTGTCCTGTGTGAATTTAAGTATGCTCTCTCTAATTCTCTCGTTCTCTCTTTCTCTCTGAGAACCTGAGCCCTAGGACCATACGTCAGGACTACCGGGCATGCTGACACCTTGCTGTCCCCAGTCCGCCTGGCCTTGCTGCTATTCCAGTTTCAACTGTTCTGCCTGCGGTTACGAAACCCCTACCTGTCCCAGACCCGCTGTTTTCAACTCTTAATGATCGGCTATGAAAAGCCAACTGAGAGACCTGAGCCCTAGGACCATACGTCGGGACTACCGGCCGTGGTGACTCCTTGCTGTCCCCAGTCCGCCTGGCCTTGCTGCTATTCCAGTTTCAACTGTTCTGCCTGCGGTTATGGAACCCCTACCTGTCCCAGACCTGCTGTTTTCAACTCTTAATGATCGGCTATGAAAAGCCAACTGAGATTTATTCCTGATTATTATTTGACCATGCTTGTCACTTATGAACATTTTTGAACATCTTGGCATGGTTCTGTTATAATCTCCACCCGGCACAGCCAGAAGAGGACTGGCCACCCCTCATAGCCTGGTTCCTCTCTAGGTTTCTTCCTAGGTTTTGGCCTTTCTAGGGAGTTTTTCCTAGCCACCGTGCTTCTACACCTGCATTACTAGCTGTTTGGGGTTTTAGGCTGGGTTTCTGTACAGCACTTCGAGATATTAGCTGATGTAAGAAGGGCTATATAAAATAAAATTGATTGATTGTGTCACCGTCTCCCTGAGCTGAGCCAACTGCAGATGTCTACTGTGGATGGGTGGACATCTAAAAAATTCCGTCATCACCTGCCCACAACAACTGCATGTTTTCATGTTCTGTCACCCCTTCTCTTTATCACCCCTAATCTCCTCTCCCCCACACGTTGTTCTATCACCCCTAATCTCCTCTCCCCCACACGTTGTTCTATCACCCCTAATCTCCTCTCCCCCACACGTTGTTCTATCACCCCAAATCTCCTCTCCCCCACACGTTGTTCTATCACCCCTAATCTCCTCTCCCCCACACGTTGTTCTATCACCCCTAATCTCCTCTCCCCCACACGTTGTTCAGCTGAGTCTGCTGTGGCTCCGTGTAATAGGTTTCTGTTCAAATCTCGATTTATTGTTCTGAATGTGGGGGAAAATGTCAACATATGGCTGCTATGTTTCTTCAGTGCCATTTCTGTCACCATCAGACATATGGTTTTGCTATATTTGTGTCAGTTTGATATTTTATTTTATACCCTGTCTTGTTATTCCAGTCTCCTTGCCTTATGCTGTTAGAATGCAACCCTTGCCCACTCTCACAGCAAGACCACTTTTCCAGCCATTTGTGAGCGCAAAAACTCTTATAGTCGTTCCAGAAGGAGAAATCGAGAGGCAGAGGCATAGAGAGAGGCATAGAGAGAGGCAGAGAGAGAGAGGTAGAGAGGCAGAGAGAGAGGCAGAGAGAGAGGCATAGAGAGAGGCAGAGAGAGAGGCAGAGAGAGAGAGGCAGAGAGAGAGCAGCACAAGAGAGAGGCAGAGAGAGAGAGGCAGAGAGAGAGCATAGAGAGAGGCAGAGAGACAGGCAGAGAGAGAGCAAGAGAGCAGTAGAGAGGCAGAGAGAGAGGCAGAAAGAGAGGCAGAGATAGAGGCAGAGAGAGAGAGGCAGAGAGAGAGGCATAGACAGAGGCAGAGAGAGAGGCAGAGAGAGAGCAGCATAGAGAGAGGCAGAGAGAGAGAGGCAGAGAGAGAGGTATAGAGAGAGGTAGAAAGAGAGGCAGAGAGAGAGGCAGAGAGAGGCATAGAGAGAGGCAGAGCGAGAGAGACAGAGAGAGAGAGGCAGAGAGAGAAGCATAGAGAGAGGCAGAGAGAGAGGCAGAGAGAGCTGCAGAGAGAGAGGCAGAGATAGAGGCAGAGAGAGAGAGGCAGAGAGAGGCAGAGAGAGGCAGAGAGAGGGGCATAGAGAGAGGCAGAGAGAGAGAGGTAGAGAGAGTGCGGCATAGAGAGAGGCAGAGAGAGAGGCAGAGAGAGGTATAGAGAGAGGCAGAAAGAGAGGCAGAGAGAGAGGCAGAGAGAGCAGAGAGAGAGCAGAGCGAGAGAGACAGAGAGAGAGAGGCAGAGAGAGAGAGAGGCAGACAGAGAGAAGCAGAGAGAGAGGGGCAGAGAGAGAGGCGAGAGAGAGAGACAGCGGGTATAGAGAGAGGCAGAGAGAGGCAGAGAGAGAGAGGTATAGAGAGAGGAGAGAGAGAGAGAGAGAGAGAGAGAGAGAGAGAGAGAGAGAGAGAGAGAGAGAGAGAGGAGAGAGAGAGAGAGAGAGAGAGAGAGAGAGAGAGAGAGAGAGAGAGAGAAGGGAGAGAGAGAGAGAGGCGTAGAGAGAGAGGCAGAGAGAGAGGTATAGAGAGACGCAGAGAGAGAGGCAGAGAGAGAGAGGCAGAGAGAGAGAGGCAGAGAGAGAGAGGCAGAGAGAGAGAGGCAGAGAGAGAGGCAGAGAGAGAGGCAGAGAGAGAGAGGCAGAGAGAGAGGTATAGAGAGAGGCAGAGAGAGAGAGGCAGAGAGAGAGGCAGAGAGAGAGGCAGAGAGAGAGAGGCAGAGAGAGAGAGGCAGAGAGAGAGAGGCAGAGAGAGAGGCAGAGAGAGAGAGGCAGAGAGAGAGAGGCAGAGAGAGAGGCAGAGAGAGAGAGGCAGAGAGAGAGGCAGAGAGAGAGAGGCAGAGAGAGAGGTATAGAGAGAGGCAGAAAGAGAGGCAGAGAGAGAGGCAGAGAGAGGCATAGAGAGAGGCAGAGAGAGAGAGGCAGCGAGGTATAGAGGGGGCAGAGAGAGAGGCAGAGAGAGAGGTATAGAGAGAGGCAGAGAGAGAGGCAGAGAGAGAGAGAGAGAGAGAGAGGTATAGAGAGAGGCAGAGAAAGAGAGAGGGAGAGAGAGAGAGAGAGAGAGAGGCGTAGAGAGAGGCGTAGAGAGAGGTAGAGAGAGAGGTATAGAGAGAGGCAGAGAGAGAGGCAGAGAGAGAGAGGCAGAGAGAGAGAGGCAGAGAGAGAGGCAGAGAGAGGGGCAGAGAGAGTGGGGCAGAGAGAGAGAGGCAGAGAGAGAGGCAGAGAGAGAGGCAGAGAGAGAGGCAGAGAGAGAGAGGCAGAGAGAGAGAGGCAGAGATAGAGGCAGAGAGAGAGAGAGGCAGAGAGAGAGGTATAGAGAGAGGCAGAGAGAGAGAGGCAGAGAGTGGTATAGAGAGAGGCAGAGAGAGAGGCAGAGAAAGAGGTAGAGAGAGGCATAGAGAGAGAGATAGAGGCAGAGAGAGATAGAGACAGGCAGAGAGAGAGCTAAAGAGAGGCAGAGAGAATCTGTTCTTCTTCCTCTAGCACCAGGTGGTGCTGACAGAACAATGGGAGATAAGTCAATAAGTAAATCAGTAGATCTATGATTGAGGAATAAAGGCCTATTGTCTGTGAATCATATTGGTATTGTGCTTAAGCTGGCGCTCAATACAGAGCCAGGCACAGAAGGGAAACGCTCTTCTTCTATTGTAAGATAAATAATGTGAAGAAGAAAATCGGCTATACCTGCCAGTTTCACATGACCAGATAACTGTATCTCTGAGGCTAAGACCTGTTAAAATGGAGGGAGCTTTGTAAGACTGAGGGACCTACAACCATATTTTTTCTTGAATGTAATGGTCTTGGATTTCCCTCTAAAGCCCTTATGAGATGGTTTTAGAGGAGTGCGCTACATAGCAACCTGAAGGGGGATGCCCACTAGGGAAGAGGCTGAGGACGGAAAGGGAGGAGTGACGCACAGGAGACGTGGTGTCATGGGAGAATGGATGTCCCATGTTGCTTTCTCCTGTAATGTCTAGACCAGGGATGGGAAACTTTGATGGGGGTTAGGGCCACAAAAAATCTGAAAATCTGAACCCCCTCCTCCCCATGTTGCGAGCAAAATATTTTTGTAGCCTCCCGCTTGACATTTTTTACATTTTAGAGTTAATTTAGTGCAATTCTACACATTTTGCCATGGGGCAGAGAGGAAAATGAACTGTTTTACAGCTAATTTCCTCCAATTCTACACATTCTGCCATAGGGTGGAGAGAAATGTTTGCAGTTTTTAATATAATATCTGAGTTACACTGACCAACAAAATCAATGGTTGCCCCCCGGCCGGTAATTTGACCATGATTACTAATATCAAAAACATTCTAGCTGACATGGGCAAATTGAGTGACTATCAGTGACTGACATAACAAGAGAAAAGCTGCAGATGCACAACCACATTTCTAAATCGCACCTAGCATATTCTACTATTCTAACTTGGAACAGTAAGTTGAGACCCCGACTGAGTAATTTTTTTTCTATAAACAGTATATAAACATATATACAGTACAAGTCAAAAGTTTGAAAAATAGCAAAAATTAAGAAAAACCCTTGAATGAGTAGGTGTGTCCAAACTTTTGACTGGTACTGTATCTATCTATCTATCTATCTATCTATCTATCTATCTATCTATCTATCTATCTATCTATCTATCTATCTATATATATATATATATATATATATATATATATATATACAGTGGGGGAAAAAAGTATTTAGTCAGCCACCAATTGTGCAAGTTCTCCCACTTAAAAAGATGAGAGAGGCCTGTAATTTTCATCATATGTACACGTCAACTATGACAGACAAAATAAGAAAAAAAAATCCAGAAAATCACATTGTAGAATTTTTTATGAATTTATTTGCAAATTATGGTGGAAAATAAGTATTTGGTCAATAACAAAAGTTTCTCAATACTTTGTTATATACCCTTTGTTGGCAATGACACAGATCAAACGTTTTCTGTAAGTCTTCACAAGGTTTTCACACACTGTTGCTGGTATTTTGGCCCATTCCTCCATGCAGATCTCCTCTAGAGCAGTGATGTTTTGGGGCTGTCGCTGGGCAACACGGACTTTCAACTCCCTCCAAAGATTTTCTATGGGGTTCAGATCTGGAGACTGGCTAGGCCACTCCAGGACCTTGAAATGCTTCTTACGAAGCCACTCCTTCGTTGCCCGGGCGGTGTGTTTGGGATCATTGTCATGCTGAAAGACCCAGCCACGTTTCATCTTCAATGCCCTTGCTGATGGAAGGAGGTTTTCACTCAAAATCTCACGATACATGGCCCCATTCATTCTTTCCTTTACACGGATCAGTCGTCCTGGTCCCTTTGCAGAAAAACAGCCCCAAAGCATGATGTTTCCACCCCCATGCTTCACAGTAGGTATGGTGTTCTTTGGATGCAACTCAGCATTCTTTGTCCTCCAAACACGACGAGTTGAGTTTTTACCAAAAAGTTCTATTTTGGTTTCATCTGACCATATGACATTCTCCCAATCCTCTTCTGGATCATCCAAATGCACTCTAGCAAACTTCAGACGGGCCTGGACATGTACTGGCTTAAGCAGGGGGACACGTCTGGCACTGCAGGATTTGAGTCCCTGGCGGCGTAGTGTGTTACTGATGGTAGGCTTTGTTACTTTGGTCCCAGCTCTCTGCAGGTCATTCACTAGGTCCCCCCGTGTGGTTCTGGGATTTTTGCTCACCATTCTTGTGATCATTTTGACCCCACGGGGTGAGATCTTGCGTGGAGCCCCAGATCGAGGGAGATTATCAGTGGTCTTGTATGTCTTCCATTTCCTAATAATTGCTCCCACAGTTGATTTCTTCAAACCAAGCTGCTTACCTATTGCAGATTCAGTCTTCCCAGCCTGGTGCAGGTCTACAATTTTGTTTCTGGTGTCCTTTGACAGCTCTTTGGTCTTGGCCATAGTAGAGTTTGGAGTGTGACTGTTTGAGGTTGTGGACAGATGTCTTTTATACTGATAACAAGTTCAAACAGGTGCCATTAATACAGGTAATGAGTGGAGGACAGAGGAGCCTCTTAAAGAAGAAGTTACAGGTCTGTGAGAGCCAGAAATCTTGCTTGTTTGTAGGTGACCAAATACTTATTTTCCACCATAATTTGCAAATAAATTCATAAAAAATCCTACAATGTGATTTTCTGGAGAAAAAAAATCTCATTTTGTCTGTCATAGTTGACGTGTACATATGATGAAAAATACAGGCCTCTCTCATCTTTTTAAGTGGGAGAACTTGCACAATTGGTGGCTGACTAAATACTTTTTTCCCCCACACTACACCTCAAAAGTTTTAGAACACCTACTCATTCAAGGGTTTTTCTTTATTTGTACAATTTTCTACATTGTAGTAACCAAAAAAGTGTTAAACAAATAAACATATATTTTATATTTGAGATTCTTCAAATAGCCATCCTTTGCCTTGATGAAAGCTTTGCACACTCTTGGCATTCTCTCAACCAGTTTCATGAGGTAGTCACCTGGAATGCATTTCAATTAACAGGTGTGCCTTCTTAAAATTTATTTGTGGAATTTCTTTCCTTCTTAATGCGTTTGAGCCAATCAGTTGTGTTGTGACAAGATAGGGGGGGTTTACAGAAGATGTGCTTCCAACTTTGTGGCAACAGTTTGGGGAAGGCCCTTTCCTGTTTCAGCATGACAATGCCCCCTTGCACAAAGTGAGGTCCATACAGAAATGGTTTGTCGAGATCAGTGTGGAAGAACTTGACTGGCCTGCATAGAGCCCTGACCTCAACCCCATCGAACACCTTTGGGATGAATTGGAACGCAGACTGCGAGCCAGGCCTAATCGCCCAACATCAGTGCCCAGACCTCACTAATGCTCTTGCGGCTGAATGGAAGCAAGTCCCTGTAGCAATGTTCAAACATCTAGTGGAAAGCCTTCCCAGAAGAGTGGAGGCTGTTATAGCAGCAAAGGGGGGACCAACTCCATATTAATGCCCATGATTTTGGAATGAGATGTTCGACGAGTAGATGTCCACATACTTTTGGTCATGTAGTGTACCTTAAAAAAAAGTAGGGGCGTGGATCAGAAAACTAGTCACTATCTGGTGTGACCACCATTTGCCTCATGCAGCGCAACACATCTCCTTCGCATAGAGTTGATCAGGCTGTTGATTGTGGCCTGTGGAATGTTGTCACACTCCTCTTCAATGGCTGTGCGAAGTTGATGGATATTGGCAGGACCTGGAACACGCTGTCGTACACGTCTTTCCAGAGCATCCCAAACATGCTCAATGGGTAACATGTCTGGTGAGTATGCAGGCCATGGAAGAACTGGAACATTTTCAGCTTCCAGGAATTGTGTACATGGGACCAACACTTTACATGTTGCATTTATATTTTTGTTCAGTGTATATACCGTACATATATTTATATATTTTTTTAATGAATTGAGGGCCTTCAAAATGGGGGTGGCCCGCGGGCCGCCAGTTGCCCATCCCTGGTCTAGAACAACCACAAAGTACAAACAGACTCTCTCCTGTTGAGATGAACAGACAGCTCAAAACAGCAATATGTACAACTTTAATTCTGAAACATCTGATATTTCAGGCCAGTTTGTTGTATGGACTCCAGGTGGACTAGCTACCATCATGGAATCCCAATAGAGAATAAAGATGTTTGTACCGTACCGTACAGTCCAATCTAATCCATCTTGTTTTCTGACAGCATGGCACTCTCTCACACCGAGTGATGGCATTTGATATACACAATCCCATTATTGCAACCCAGTATCACAGATTATTTTTGAAATAAACATGAATAGTTTATTGGAAATTCATGACAGGCACATGAAAAAGTGTATTTTTCTGTGTGCAGTACATGATTTTGTATACAGTGCATTTTAATCACAGATAAAGACAGTAGGTTACTTAAGACAGAAATGATAGGAGGGAGGTTGATCGGGGAGGGTGGGTGGGTTGGTCAGGGAGAATGGGTGGGTGTATAACGCGACCGTCTAGCAACCCAAATGTTGCATGTTCAAATTACATCACAGACAACTTTAGCATTTTAGCTAATTATCAACTCTGCAACAACTTACTACTTTTTAACTACTTAGCTAGCATTGTAGCTAACCCTAACCTTAACCCTTTAACTACTTAGCATGTTGCCTAACTCTAACCCTAACCTTAACCCCTCGCCCTAACCCATAACCCTAACCTTAACCTCTAACCCTAACCTTAACCCCTAACCCAGCTAACGTTAGCCACCTAGCTAACCTAACTAACGTTAGCCATAACAAATTGGAATTTGTGTAACGTACATAAATGCATTATGGAGAACGATAATTGTGTAATTTGTGTCTATTTCACAATAGGCTGTGATAGTGTGTTGGTTATTAAGTGATCCTTGCTTCTACCTTCTGCCTGTTCTGGGTAAACACGCCACTAACGAGGATATGCAAACAAGAATAATTACATTTTTCTAAATGAGCTGCATTTCGGAGAAATACAATTGTTTAGGAGAAGAGGAGATATGATATTAATGCTGGGGTGTTGATCTGGGGCTTGGAGGAAATGTACCCGACGACACGCCCCAGGCTTGGTAAAGAACAACTAAACACTCCTCAAACCTCCTGTTTACATCCCTCAGACACGCTCATTAATATCTTCCTCTCAGTCAGTCTCCAGCGCCTCACAATCCCTTATTATGTGAAGCTAGGTGCTGCTGGATGTGGATGTGGAGAGGAGGGAGCAGCTTGATGAGGAGATGAAGGGGGTTTCACATGGCCCTCTGTGGGCCTTGTCTGCCTGGCTGTGTTCTCCCTACTGCTTAGTACCTAGTGCCTAATGCCTACTCCACTGGGCCACTCTCCAAGATCATCATCGGTGGCATAACAACAAGGCTGGTCCTTCTGGGCAGCGGCTCAACCACCACTGTACCACTGTGCCAATGGATCCTCAGACCAGTTGGCCGAAATGTAATGATGTATAGTAGAGAGAGAGAGAGAGAGAGAGAGAGAGAGAGAGAGAGAGAGAGAGAGAGAGAGAGAGAGAGAGAGAGAGAGAGAGAGAGAGAGCGGAGGAGGAGGAGAAACAGACAGAGAGAAAGCAGGAAGTGTTCTGTATCTGGAGTCACAAATTGCTCCCCAAGCTCACCGGGCCAGAGATGGAGGAGAGGGTTCTGACAGAACACAGCAGTCAATTAGAGTCCCACTGTCATCATGGCCTCACAACATGTACAGTGCTCATGGAAAGTGTCAAAGCCACACAAACCAGAAACAAGGACTGGGACACTTCAGCCTGAATTACAATTACATATCCTTATGCTACCTCCTCAATGACAGTGTGTCCCTATTTCCACATCACCAATAAATCAAATGATCAAATCATTTCCGCGGGGAGTGTTACTCTTGAAAACCAGATTACAGAAAGTAAGCCAGGTAAAATTGGCGGATAATTGAATTTATCCTGAAACATTATACAGAACACATCATTAGGGAGAAAGTTTTAACGTTAGCTCCATATTCAGATGTAATGATTGCGAGGTATTGGAGGACGCTGAGCGGTAGGGTTAATCACTGTTAGAACAGAGGAAAAGCCATCTGGTGCTATAAATTATCTCATGCATTGCTCACACACAAAAACCCTTGGCCCCCGCGGCAGCTTGAATATGCTGTCCTTTTTTAAATGACAAATTACAAAAATAAATTGCCCCTTTGGCACACACTACCAACCGTCTTTTGTTATTCCTTTTGGTCCAATGGAACAGTGAATAGAAGTAATACATTTACATATAGTATTTCCCATCTGTAGCCCACATAACCCATTGCGTGTATCTGTTTGTACATGTGGAGGGGGAGGGACAATAAAGGGGAAAGTAATTAATTGTAACAGTATTTCCACATGTTCAATCTTAGCTATCATGCAATGCCTCCTATCCACTCATGACATAACCATTCAAAGTGAAACCTCCCCATGCAATGACATGTTGATAGATTCTATGTCCCAGAGTGTGTGGAGGAGGACCCAGCTGTAATCGGAATAACTGAAAGCGTTCGATCATCGGAACACTGACAGGCAGGCAGTCAGTCAGCACCACTGGCCGCTAAACTGGGCTGGGGGGTCAGGGCTGCCCAGGAACAGCATGGATGATTAATCCAACCAATCAATGGCCAGCGTTAACCAGGGAGGTGTCTCTAATTGGCTACCACTAGGACCTGGCAGTGTTTCTATGGCTCCAGGGTGAGTGAGTGAGTGAGTGGGTGTTTGTATTTACTGGCATTTTAGAAACGCAGGGCTGCAGCCCTCGTAAGGCGCAAGTGACAGACGAGAGGATAGTCATAAATTATAGTCTGGAGGAGGATTGCTGCTGGCCGCGGGCCACAACACAGCTCCTGACTGGACGACTGACTGTCACAGAACAGGCTGATCCATACTGGCCATTGACTGGCCTCAGTTGTGTGGCAGAGCCAATGAGAAAAGCCTCTATGTGGAAATCGAGTCTAGAAATGATCGTTTTCTGTTTAACATATTTACAAATGTACAGTTCCACAGAGAAGCCATGTAAATCAATGTGATGCCTCACAATCTGAAAAATGTGTTGTCTCTTAACACCCACACATGAACAAACACATTGTATCTACACTCTCTACTAATCTATACTCTATACTACTCTATACTCTCTACTAATCTATACTCTATACTACTCTATACTCTCTACTAATCTATACTCTCTACTACTCTATACTCTCTACTACTCTATACTCTCTACTACTCTATACTCTCTACTAATCTATACTCTCTACTACTCTATACTATCTACTAATCTATACTCTCTACTACTCTATACTCTCTACTACTCTATACTCTATACTACTCTATACTCTCTACTAATCTATACTCTCTACTACTCTATACTCTCTACTACTCTATACTCTCTACTAATCTATAATCTCTACTAATCTATACTCTATACTACTCTATACTCTCTACTACTCTATACTGTCTACTACTCTATACTCTCTACTACTCTATACTCTCTACTACTCTATACTCTCTACTAATCTCTACTACTCTCTACTAATCTCTACTACTCTCTACTAATCTATACTCTATACTACTCTATACTCTCTACTACTCTATACTGTCTACTACTCTATACTCTCTACTACCCTATACTCTATACTACTCTATACTCTCTACTCTCTACTAATCTATACTCTCTACTAATCTATACTCTCTACTACTCTATACTCTCTACTAATCTATACTCTCTACTACTCTATACTATCTACTAATCTATACTCTCTACTACTCTATACTCTCTACTACTCTATACTCTATACTCTCTACTAATCTATACTCTATACTACTCTATACTCTCTACTACTCTATACTCTCTACTACTCTATACTGTCTACTACTCTATACTCTCTACTACTCTATACTCTCTACTACTCTATACTCTCTACTACTCTATACTCTCTACTAATCTCTACTACTCTCTACTAATCTCTACTACTCTCTACTACTCTATACTCTCTACTACTCTATACTGTCTACTACTCTATACTCTCTACTACCCTATACTCTATACTACTCTATACTCTCTACTCTCTACTAATCTATACTCTCTACTAATCTATACTCTCTACTACTCTATACTCTCTACTAATCTATACTCTCTACTACTCTATACTCTATACTACTCACTACTACTCTATACTCTCTACTACTCTATACTCTCTACTACTCTATACTCTCTACTACTCTATACTCTCAACTAATCTCTACTACGCTATACTCTCTACTACTCTCTACTACTCTTTACTCTCTACTACTCTATACTCTCTACTACTCTATACTGTCTACTACTCTATACTCTCTACTAATCTATACTCTCTACTACTCTATACTCTCTACTAATCTATACTCTCTACTACTCTATACTCTCTACTAATCTATACTCTCTACTACTCTATACTCTATACTACTCTCTACTACTCTATACTGTCTACTACTCTATACTCTCTACTACTCTATACTCTCTACTAATCTCTACTACTCTTTACTCTCTACTAATCTATAATCTCTACTAATCTATACTCTATACTACTCTATACTCTCTACTACTCTATACTGTCTACTACTCTATACTGTCTACTACTCTATACTCTATACTACTCTATACTCTCTACTACTCTATACTCTCTACTACTCTATACTCTCTACTACTCTATACTCTCTACTACTCTATACTCTCTACTACTCTATACTCTCTACTACTCTATACTCTCTACTAATCTCTACTACTCTCTACTAATCTATACTCTCTACTACTCTATACTGTCTACTACTCTATACTCTCTACTACCCTATACTCTATACTACTCTATACTCTCTACTCTCTACTAATCTATACTCTCTACTACTCTATACTCTCTACTACTCTATACTCTATACTACTCTATACTCTCAACTAATCTCTACTACGCTATACTCTCTACTACTCTCTACTACTCTTTACTCTCTACTAATCTATACTCTCTACTACTCTATACTCTCTACTAATCTATACTACTCTATACTCTCTACTACTCTATACTCTCTACTACTCTATACTCTCTACTACTCTATACTCTCTACTACTCTATACTCTATACTACTCTATACTCTATACTACTCTATACTCTATACTACTCTATACTCATCTCTACTACTCTATACTCTCTATACGCTATACTACTCTATACTCTCTACTACTCTCTACTACTCTATGCTCTCTCTCTCTCACTCTCTCTCTCGCTCTGTCTCCTGATAAAATGGCCGACTAAACAGCCTCAGGGATCTGCCAGTATTGTTGGATATGTGGAGATTTCATCTGCTAGCTGAGACACCCAGCCTGCACCTGCCTTTCATTCTCATTCTACTGAGTCCCTTGACAGAGAGAGAGGCGTCTCAGCTCAGCTCCCTGCTCTTTCATGTCATTTTCTCTATACTCATGTGCACATGGGGAGAGTTAGCCATTGTTCATGTCTCTCAGTTCCATTACATTACATTACAGATAAGAGCCATTGGACGAAGGCGTCTTCTGTACGGGGGAGTTTTGTTAGGAGCCCTGACGCTCGGTCTGAACATTAACACGCATCGCTTGCAGTACAGTTTTAGAAGCATAAGGACCTTACCTTTCATATCAGCGAGAAATGGACACACACCTTTATAGGGTTAGGGTTAGTGTCCCCACATGGCCACATCTCCATGCAGATGGAGGGACCACCTATACAAATTAGCTATCTAGCATGCTCCGAACACCTGTGTGTAACGGAAGAAGGCCACCACCAGAAACGTGTTGTCACTGAAAAATACTGTTGGCTGCAACTGTCTACTGTTGGCTACCTGGACTATTTGCAATGCAAATAGTCCAGGTAGCCATGATTAGCTGTTCAGGAGTCTTATGGCTTGGGGGTAGAAGCTGTTAAGAAGCCTTTTGGGCCTAGACTTGGCGCTCCAGTACTGCTTGCTCTTGCGGTAGCACAGAGAACAGTCTATGACTAGGGTGGCTGGAGTCTTTGATAATTTTTAGGGCCTTCCTCTGACACCGCCTGGTATAGAGGTCCTGGAAGGCAGGAAGCTTGGCCCCAGTGATGTACTGGGCCGTACGCACTACCCTCTGTAGTGCCTTGCGGTCTGAGGCCGAGCAGTTTACATACCAGGCAGTGATGCAACCAGTCAGGATGCTCTCGATGGTGCAGCTGTAGAACTTTTTGAGGATCTGAGGACCCATGCCAAATCTCCTGAGGGGGAATAGGCTTTGTCGTGCCCTCTTCACGACTGTCTTGGTGTGTTTGGACCATGATAGTTTGTTGGTGATGTGGACACCAAGGAACTTGAAGCTCTCAACCTGTTCCACTACAGCCCCGTCGATGAGAATGGGGGCGTGCTCAGTCCTCTTTTTTTTCCTGTAGTCCACAATCATCTCCTTTGTCTTGATCACGTTAAGGGAGAGATTGTTATCCTGGCACCACACGGCCAGGTCTCTGATCTCCTCCCTATAGGCTGTCTCATCGTTGTTGGTGATCAGGTCTACCACTGTTGTGTCGTCTGCAAACGTAATGATGGTGTTGGAGTTGTGCCTGGCCATCCAGTCATGGGTGAACAGGGAGTACAGCATGGGACTGAGCACGCACCCCTGAGGGGCCCCCGTGTTGAGGATCGGGGTGGCAGATGTGTTGTTATCTACCCTTAACACCTGGGGGCGGCCCGTCAGGAAGTCCAGGATCCAGTTGCAGAGGGAGGTGTTTAGTCCCAGGGTCCTTAGCTTAGTTATGAGCTTTGACGGCACTATGGTGTTGAACGCTGAGCTGTAGTCAATTAATAGCATTCTCACGTAGGTGTTCCTCTTGTCCAGGTGGGAAAGGGCAGTGTGGAGTGCAATAGACATGATATGTTAATATGTTACGCTTTGCTGCATCAGATACCAAGAGACCTCCGTCTTCTTTTGTTTTGTGTGTTTAATGAAGGAAGACGTTCCTCCCCCTGTTCCCGGATAAAGTAACAATGGGGAATTTGGCCACGCTCAACTCAACTGGGAGCAATCGCAGGGAGGTGAGGCATATATACTTTGAGCGCTTCATCCATCAACACAATCTGCTATGGCGAGACGATGTGTGAGCTTTCTACACAGTCAGCGCTAGGCTGGGATGATAGTCAGAAAACACCCCTGCCCATTCAGCTCCATCAGTCATGCAAGGCAGGCAGCCCCCCAAAAAGATCCTACAGCACACACATCAGACTGAGTTATAAAAAAAGGCTCTCATTTGAATTCCCCTCCACCAAACAGAAGTTGATAGCGCATTGCGCCATGCAGTCTGCAAGAGAGGGCTCTCCTTGTTTCCAGGTCAAATACCTCCGTCTCATCTCCCAGCTGTGGGAGGGAAGGCCAGGCATGGTCGATCAAGCCTCTCCACTCTGCCACAGAGGGAGCAAGACAGGAGAGATCCGCCTCTCAGTCAGTCACAATCCCACTCAGACAAGCTTCACAGCCTGTTTGTGTTGAATATTTCATTCTCTCTCTCTTCCTCCTCAAATGACATTTAACGGCAACATAATTATAGTCAAACACTCTGCAGAACCTTCTCTTCCATCAACATTAAACAGCACCTAAAATGGTTATAGCCCTGACTAGTGATGTGGGGAAAAAATCAATACAGTTACATATCACAATATTATTTCGGATGATATTATGTTGATATTTTGACTCCAAGTATCGATTTGCTAAAATATATCTATATTTTTGTTGTGTGGTTTCGCTAGATAGCGTTAGCTAGCGCTAGTCGGCTGTACCTGCGCCAAAACTCCAGTATTTTTCATCCTATAGCTTGTTCTCCATCTTCTTTTTAAATAGTGAGCCAACATGTTTTCAATACTTTTATTTCCATGACTGATCAAAACTCATTTTCTCTTTCTGCAGAAGACCTACTGAGCAATAGGACATTTAGTCATTTAGCAGACGCTCTTATCCAGAGTGACTTACAGTAGTGAGCGCATACATTTTTTTACTTTTCCGTACTGGTCCCCCGTGGGAATCAAACCCACAAGCCTGGTGTTGCAAGTGCCATGCTCTACCAACTGAGCCACACGGGACATATGGGAAATATTTTGGTAACATCAAATCGCAAAAACATTACAGTATTTGATCGCAATACCTATAGAATCCTGGGAATTGCAATAGTAAGTCTATTGATAATATCATATTGTGAGGTCCCTTGGCAATTCCCAGCCCTAGCCCTCACTCTCAGGACTGTATAAGAGATTGCAGCCCATTGATTTGATGTGCCGAGGGAACAATGACCGCTGCTATTGAGGCCAATGAAAGCAGAGTGTGTGTTAATTATGGATGAGGTCAATCCATTTCACTCTATGGTCTGGGTCTCCTCTCACTGTTAGTGACAGAGTGGATCTATAAGAAACTACAGGTCCATTTCCATTTCAACCTGGGTATCTGCTTCGTATGTTAATAATGTGTAATAAGTCCAGAAGAAACATCCAGTATGTTCTCAGGTACTGTGGATCACACACTGTTATATTCACATGGACGTTCAGCTTGCTAGCTCAAGTTTTTCAGAGATTCTCATGAGCTTACGCATGAGATCTGGCTACCATGATAACCCAATTACCATTTTGTTCCCTGTACAGCACCTAAGGAATTGAACTTACATCCGCTTCCAGTGAAACTGATGCATTCCGAAAGATAACTCCTCAGGAACACTATATGTGCTTAACGGAGCGGAATTCTAATATTAACAACGCTAGCAGGCAGCAACGTAGCGAAGTAGCATCTTAGCGCTGAGGGAAGAGTTGGTCTGTCTCAGTGAATTAAGAAATTAACTTTCCGAGTACCTTGAGTCTCTCTGACACTCCATCAGTGAAGCTGATGGTGAACTCCTCCACCTTGGGCACCTTCATCTTTGATTTTTTCTGGTCCGTTTGGTACTCAGTCCGTGTCTTCACCACCACCTGTGGAGAAAGGAGAGGACAAAACACAGTCAGTTACAGTGACACAGCAAAAAATGTCCCTTAGGGGTTAGCTGGACTTCCGTTAGACAGAGCCATCATACCGCACAGTCTTACTGTTACGTCATCACCGTGTTACGTCATCACCGTGTTACGTCATCACCGTGTTACGTCATCACCGTGTTACGTCATCACTGTGTTATCTATTCAAGGGCAGAGAGAGAAACATAAAAACTCTAACCTCTGCCTCTGCCTCTGCCAAGCAACTGTCAGAGGGTGGCTATTTTAGGCACTGCCCCGTATGATGCTCCCCAATCAGAACCAATCCACTCTCTTTTAACAACGATGTAGAGGAACAGAGAGTTGGGTAAGTAGAGGCCTGTCGCAGTACTGTCACTCTGCCATTCGTCACTGAAATTGGCTCAGAATAGCAGTCAAAACACAGAGGGGGACAGAGAGAGATGTGATTACATCCCTGTGAGCCTCATTGTGCTGCTTGTATGAAAGTCACATTAAAGGTTTCGGCAGAAAGTATACTCTGCGGTAAATGACTGATGGATTCAGCACTTTGTACTGCTGGTTCCTTATCACTTTCTACAAGCCAGTGTGACTGTACTGCTCCTCTCAGATATCTATCTGCAGACACTCCTCCCCTGGACCTCTCCAACTTGCCAAATTACAGGAACTGAATGGTGCTAGGGCTTCTAATAACAGGATCAAGGAATACATTTCCAAAATAATTGCACCTTCCACAAACCCCTGGTACCTCCTCTCCACAGCACAACCTGGAATTAATGGCATTATATTGTCCTGAAGTCTCCAAGACTAAGCTACTTGTCATGAACTCCGCAATTACAGCCTCTCTAACTCCTTCCCCATCACGTTGACATTTCATTTCCCCCTGAATTACCAGGCTGTCTGCACCCCATGCACCTCTGTCTTTTTTTTTTATAGACACTGTTATTATTACCACTGCCATTTCATTTCTCATTCGTAGCAAAAAGCAATATGTAGGCTACCCCTGGGTTAGGACATGCAGTTCCCTAGGTACAGTAGGTCATTCTAGTCCAGGGTTCTTCAATTCTGGTCCTGGAGGGCCGAAACACTTCTGTTTTTTATTTCTACCTGGTAGTTAATTGCACTCACCTGGTGTCCCAGGTCTGAATTAGCCCCTGATTAGAAGGAGAGGATGAAAAACAGAGGTGTTTTGGCCCTCCAGGACCGGACTTGAAGAACCCTGTCCTAGGAGATCCCCTGAGTCAGATAATCAAACGGACTGTATTTGCATTATAATTTACCTGGATCAACATGGCTGATAATAAGATCACAGAGAGATCGTTATCTAATCCTAGACCATTTTATGTCATTATGGTTAAATCCCAAATGGCACCCTATTCTCTATTTAGTGCACTACTTTTAGGGAATATGGCTCTAGTCAAAAGTAGTGCACCAAATAGGGAATACGCTATCACTTGGGACGTATCCCATGGCTTCCTGTCTGAATAATGCACATGAATCACTGCACCACTGCTACGAGGAATAAGGAGGTGAAACTCCAAAGAAACTCAAAAGAATAAGCCTACCAAGATAATAAGCCTACCAAGATAATAAGCCTACCAAGATAATAAGCCTTCCAAGATAACAAGCCTATCAAGATAATAAGCCTACCAAGATAACAAACAAAAAAGCCCCAAAATATGGGCTAGATTCTGCTTTATGCTTTGATGTGTTGTTAAGAAACACTGCAGTTATTCTGAGGGGAAACTCCAGGTGTGTATTAGACAACTAATTTGTACTGTACAGAGTCACAACATGGCATCCCTCATCCAACAACCAACAAGCTCTTAGATGTGTGGGCCAAGTGATGGGTCATCCAGTTCACCCTGTAAAACAGCAGCTTGTTCTGAAAGAAGTGCAATCAAAGGCTTGGCCTGGGGCCTGAATTCTGATGAAAACGATTGATTCAAAGTGCTGCATGTAAGACCCTTCATTACACTCCACAGCTCAGTTACTCTGCTAGTTTCTCACCCAATCAAGATATTGGAGACCCTGCGGCCTGCAGGCACGTCACTGGCTGTCCAGATGGGATCAGGTCTAATTCCTCCCTGATCGCTCAGCACTAGCCCACAGAGAATTGTGTTTCCATGGCCTGTTTGTCCCCCTGCTGCCCTGTAGCCCTGGTCACATAGCCAGCAGTGGTTAGACTTATAGGGATAAAAACAGCTGTAGCTCCCTGACAACTCCTTCCACATGTCACGGATTCTGCCGAGGCTGCTCCTCCTCCTTGCTCGGGCAGGCTTCGGCGTTCGTCGTCCCCGGAGTACTAGCTACTGCCGTTCGATGTTATCGGTGTTTGTTTAGTTTTGTCTGTATTGTTTACACCTGTTCGTCATTATGTTAATTGTTTCCCTTATAATTACCCCTGTCTCTCATCTGTACTTTGTGTGTGATTGTTTTCCCCTTCACGGTTGTCATTTTTGTGAGCGGGTTATTTCCTCCCTGCGTGGAGTTATTTTCTGTGTCCTTTTGGATCCTTTTCGTATTAAAAGTACGTATCCGAGAGTTCTGTGTCCTGCGCCTGACTTCGTTTACCGCATCTCACAGACAGTCGTGACACCACACAGGATGACAGAATAGACTCAAACCCACAGTGTTTTGAGTTGTTTTTGAAGGTACAATGTGTAAATACCCTTTAGACCTCTAGGCCTCTCTCTGTAATAATGTTCAGAGAGGGCGTAATGGTTGACTTTCTCTTCCATCTATTTCAGACATCGTTTTACATTCACCTTATAAACGTTTTGCTGTGAAAAGACAGAGTCATTAGATCATTTGCTTTGGTACTGTCCATATATAGCTTGTTTTTGGTTGCAGGTTCAGGAATGGCTAAAGAATTGCAACATTCGCCTGGAGTTAGCTCTGCAAATAGCACTGCTGGGTGATGTGAAAAGTCATAGTCAATGGATCAATAAAATAATAATACTCTTAGCTAAAATGTTTATCTTTAATTTACAATCTGTAGAAACTATAAGAATAGAAAGGTTCAGAACTTTTGTGAAACATCACAGCACAGTTGAAAAACATATGGCCAATACAAATAGAAACTGGATGATGTTCAGAGATAGATGGGAGGGGTTGAGGGGAGCTGAAGGGTGGGACTAAATACAAACAAAAGATAACTAATGTAAAATATACTGTGTACGTAAAACGTATATAGCACAGGAGGTTGGTGACACCTTAATTGGGGTGGACGGGCTCGTGGTAATGGCTGGAGCGGCATGGGTGCAATGGTATCAAATACATCAGGGTTCTTCAATTCCGGTCCTGGAGGGCCGAAACACTTCTGTTTTTTATTTCTACCTGGTAGTTAATTGCACTCACCTGGTGTCCCAGGTCTGAATTAGCCCCTGATTAGAAGGAGAGGATGAAAAACAGAGGTGTTTCGGCCCTCCAGGACCGGAATTGAAGAACCCTGAAATACATCAAACACATGGTTTCCATGGTTTCCATGTGTTTGATGCCATTCCATTTGCTCCATTCCAGCCATTATTATGAGCTGTCCTCCCCTCAGCAGCCTCCACTGTTAGTATGTATAAGCTGGAAGTAGAAACCTAAGTGTTGTTGTCCATTAGTTTACTCCAATTAGGGGAGGGGTGGTAGGGTTAGGGGAAAATAATGAAGGAAAATATATTTATATAAAATATAAAAAATATATATATGACGGATTGGAAATGATGCAGACAATTACATTGATAGAAGCTGCAATCTGATACACCCCCATTTTTTTAAAAACTCAAATAAAAGAAAAAGACATGGGAAATTATTTGCATATAACATACAGCCAAGACTTTCTGAGAAAACATAGTAACATCACCTCAGGCTGGGGAGGCTTTTAACCAGAGGGTGAACATGGAAAGCAGCAGAATGTGAACTGTACCCACAGCTATGCCTTATCTGTAGCCCAATGAGACTGCACTGTATCCACACTACACACACCACTGCCCCCAGAGCTCTGCGAGCCTGCCTAGACAACCTCTCACTCTCTGTCAGGGACAACCTGGATATTAGAATGACAGCACTTTGAGGGGAATCTGGAGCCATTGATGTCCACTCTTCATAGAGACAACAAAGACTATTCAAACCCTCTGATGTCGTGTCATTTCATGTCATTTTCACTGCTCAGCAAACACAGGACCACTTTACACACATTATGAAATGAGCCTTCACTGCATTGTTTCAAATGTTAACATTTTCACATTAAAATAAATAACTCAATGGTATTTTCCAAGGCTCTATACCCAGTAGAGCCTTCTAGTTATCCAACCACCCTGGGGAAATGTATTGGCATGACACCTGGTCCACTTCAACAACTCCATCTCCAAATAACCAGCAATTATGTACTTATCCATGTTCTCAAAAGCAGCTGTTCCAGTAATCACAGCCCAATATCACTGCTCTTGACCCAATCTGACCCTCTGAATAGTATATCTTATATGACACTTGAGAGGCATGAATCAACGCATTGAAAATCCTGAATGGTGCTCCAATTCCTCCTAGGGTGGGCATGGGATAGACAGACAGATAAAGAGATAAAGATGTTCCGTCTGTCTGTGTTTGTCTGCCATGCTGGACAATGGAGCCTCCGCCTCCCCAGAGTCTCCCCTTATAACACTGTTGTGGAAGTAGAGGAAGGGACCTGCTATTGTGGCGCTGCCCTTCTAGTGAAATATGACACAGGGCTCTTTTGTAATGCTGCGAGTCTGTGTAGAGTGGCAGTTAACTCCAGTTAGCAGGTGTACTGAGAGATTGTGCCTTCATTAGCAGAATCCAAGACGAGGGCTGAAGCAAAACTCTGCAAAAGTGTCACTGGCTCTTCTCCTAATGTTTACTGTAGAGTGACGGGCTCGGCCTGCATGGGGCCACGGGCTCTGCTGTGTTGCCGATCAAATAAAACAAGAGTCAGCCTCATGATCAGCTGGGAGCTGACAAATACATCGCAGGGAGAGGACACTTATTTCTGCATATCCTCAATGTCAAATTAATATCCGCATTCACTGCTGAAGTAAAAAATGCATGAAATGACATTAGCAGGTAGGCCTTGTGACAACACAACAAAGGACCTGTCCTTCACTCCTATGAAAATAAAAAACCTGCTGCGCTCATGTCGAGGACACTAGCCTATCAGCTGTTATGATTGAAAATCCCTTCAAAGTAAGATTCAATTATGTGCATTATTAAACAATTACAAATATCATTACTCATATCAATCATATTAACACGTTCAGTTCAGTGATTCATTCATCATCATTCTGTGTAATAAGCAGCAGAAGTCGTCAGTGCTGGGCCAAAAATAAAAAAAACCTTGTCAAAGTAAATTAGAGATTACATGTTTGCTGGCTTCCTGGAATGGATGATGTGCATCCCCGTTATAAACCTGCTTCTTTAATCTGTGCTTTAACAAAGGAAGCAAGAGGGCAATTGAAATGACAGAAAGATGGGTTTGCTGTTCAATTACATAATGGCAATGGCAATAAATCAAGGAGTGAGTAGGACAGGAGAGCAGAGCAGACAGACAGTCCATTTTACCTTGTCTGGGGCTCCATACAGGAGGTTACCGACGTCCAGAGGGGTGATAAGAGGTACGTTTTGGAAGCCATCCTCCACACTGACCGGTTTAGCGCCTTTGTCTTCTAGATTACTCCCCAGTTTAACCATCTTTACTAATAGAAAATAGTGCACTTCTCAAGCAGATGCTGTAAATATAACAACAAATATGTTAGTTCATTGTTCATGTGTCATTTATCAAACAATAAAACATATACTGACAATGCAAATCAATACGTTTTTTATTTAATCGAACCATGTATATTTAAACATTTAAATGACACATTGGATTTAAACTTTAACTTCATAATAACATCAAATATTGTAACAGGCTAATAAGACGCTCTGAAAACCCGTTTAATTATTAAATATGTGGGGGTGCAGGGTAACTTGAGATATCATTTCCCCCATCTAATTTACGAAAATGCATATATTCTACATTTAAAAAATGTGGAAAATCAGCATTTCCAACGCCATAAAGCAGGCGTCAAAATAAATCCTATGTTCTAGGGCTATGTTCATAGGGCTACACCTGCAGTAACCTAGCCTAGACTACTTCGCCTTTAGCGCCCAAAAACAGAATATGTCAAATAAAAACAGCTACTTACGATGGACACACTTTTATAAGTCGTTTTTGTTTCTTCGTCGGCTGTTTTGAAGGCTAATATCAAAGGAACGCAGATGCAGGCAGACCGGGCTAAAACGCAATCAAAGCTCCGCGGTGCTGATGCGAGAAAGTAGACAGCCCTAGCGCTGCAGACTAGCAGATTCCATAGGCAATCCAGCCCCCAAATCCAAACACTGCCGCCTCACTTTATACTTGCAACCGGCACCGCTAGGGGGATTTTTGAATGAAATCCCACATTTGTTTGGCCCAATTTGAATAAAACCATTAACCCCACTCAGATGTATTTTCTTAGTCTTCATCGCCATCTAGAGACCTGAATAACTGTGCAGGGTTGGGTAGTAACAGATTACATGTAACGGGATTATTAAATGAAGTAACTGTAATCAGCCCGGATTACTTTTTTTAAAACGTCTAATCGGATTACAGTAAATAATATACCGAACACTTACTGTGCCTGTCTGTACCTCCCCCTCTGCATAATAAATAGCCATCTCTATAAAACTGCATTCACATCATCTAGTAATTTTGTAAATACCAGCATATGACTGGTAAAAATCCACTTGAACGCCCCTCCAAATGGTAATTACTAGTGGGAAACTCATCTAATCATCCCCTGCACCTCTCTGACGTTATTTGTCAACAAAAAAGACATCAAGCATGGAGGCGTCTTCAGCAGTTGTTGTTTATTGATTCTGTTCATCTTCCTTTTGATTTAGAAAGTGAAAGCAGCTCTGGATATACTTTTCGTCGGCAAAAAATAGCAAAACACTCACAAGCCTTCTAATGACCACCATGTTTGATGATATTTCCCGGTTCAAAACGTGAAAGCACACAACTCGTATTTACGATTTCGCAACTGGTAATTACCACATTCCCACTTGGTAAGAAAGTAGAATTGAGGAGCAGTAAAGTAGAACTGAGGAGAAAGATGGAAATGGA
The DNA here is from genome assembly GCF_964263955.1 of Coregonus lavaretus. Classification (NCBI taxonomy): domain Eukaryota; kingdom Metazoa; phylum Chordata; class Actinopteri; order Salmoniformes; family Salmonidae; genus Coregonus; species Coregonus lavaretus. Next base: position 3,620,745 of record NC_140002.1, on the reverse strand, counting down.
CGTTAAAATGGACGTTACCAGTGCAGTTTCTAGACATAAACGGCCACTTGGGTCCCCCAGCCAATAGAGGGCCCCCAATAAATCAGTCGGTTTCAACAGCCATTGGTCACAACTCAATTTACTGTTTAGTTAAGATTGATAGTAGGACACACAAAGTACACATTTTTTAGTGCATCAGCAGTTTGGTATTTCAGCAGTTTTCCTCTTGTAATGTCAGTCACTGACATTCACTCAATTAGCCCATGTCAGCTAACATTAGTCTTGCCAGCTATCTAAACCTTGTAGTAATCATGACCGAATTACTGACAAGGGCACTCAAGGTGCCCAGCCACCCTCACCTCCAGGGGTCCCCCATTGATTTAGTTAGTCACTCTCACTCAGATATCATTTGAACATGGAAAAATGTGTAGAATTGCAGGAGATTAACTTTAAAACTGCTAAATAAGTTTCTCTCCAACCCATGGCAAAATGTGTAGAACTGCAGGAAATTTGCTTTAAAACTGCAACATTTTCTCTATGTCCCATGGCAAAATTGCAGGACATTAACTTTAAAGCTACATTTTTTCATTCTCCATCTCATGGCAAAATGTGTAGAAATGCAGGAAATTAGCTTAAAAACTGCAATTCTCTCTCTCAACCCCATGGCAAAATGTGTAGAATTTAGTATACCAAACATTAAGAACACCTTCCTAATATTGAGTTGCACCCTCTTCTGCCCTCAGAACTGTCATGGTTCCACCTGTCACCAGAGGGCGGCAGAGACCTTCCTAGAGACATTAATGACACTCAGGTGTGTCCTATTACTCATTATGATTTCGCTGTTAAGAGAGGTGTGTTTACTGTTTTCCTTTGCAGAAGCTTGATTTGTTTGCCGTGTGCGTTTTTCTCCTGAGTGAGTTTTCCAGACGTAGTGTTTGTTGTTTTCCCAGTGTTACTGTGATCCTTCTGTTACCATTTCTCAGTAAAGTATTTACGTTTATCTGTTCCTGGGTCCAACCTCACCACGTCACAGGAAGCTTCTGCCTCCAACATGGACCCAGCTGAGATCACCCAGATCAAGAATGTTACAAGCCACCAAGGAGCACTGCTGGGGCGGCAGCAAGAACAACTCTCCCAAATATCAGAGACCCTCCGGGCACTTACCGATTCCCTCCACCACAGTCCAACCCCAACACTAGAGGAGCCAATGCCCAAGTCTCATCGCCCAGTGCTACAGGCGTCGCTGTATTTCCTCCAGGGAACCTGCACCAGGAACCCAAGATCCCATCCCCCGAGTGGTATGACGGCCACCAGGGAGGATGCAAGGGGTTCCTCACTCGGTGCTCTCTGGTGTTCGAGCTACAGTCCTCCTCATTCCACACTGCTCGGGCCATGATCGCCTACATCATCTCTCTACTCTCGGGCAAGGCTCTGGCGTGGGCAATGGCGGTGTGGGAACAGCAGCCACCATCTTGCAGCTCCATATTAGCTTTCACTGCCGAGCTGAGACGAGTCTTCGACCACCCAGTCGGCGGACGAGAAGCGGCCAGCTGACTGTTCAACATCCGCCAAGGGTCCAGACCAGTGGCTGACTTCGCCATTGAGTTCCGCACCCTCGCCACCGAGAGTGGGTGGAATACGGCGGCACTGGTCACCGCTTTCCACCAGGGTCTGTCTAATTCCATCAAGGATGAACTGGCCTCTCGGGAACTGGGAGAGGACCTCGAGTCCCTGATAACGCTGGCAATCAGAATTGACAACCACCTCGAGAACACGTGAGACAGCGCCTTTTTGACACCACCCCAGTATCCCGGTTTCCAGAGCACCCCAATCCCCCCGAGCCCAGCATTGGGGAGCCCATGCAGCTGGGATGCACACATCTGAGCCCACAGGAATGTGACAGGCGCATGCGCAAAGGCTGCTGCCGCTACTGCGGAGGTCTCGCCATCTCCGTGCTACATGCCCAGAGCTGACAGGAAACGCCAGGACTCGCCAGGACAAGGGGAGACCCTGACGAGCTGTGCAGTTTCACCTCGGCTACCCAGTCACCATCTGTCACTACCTGCAACCCTCCACTGGACAGATTCAAGCCTTCGTGGACTCCGGGGTGCGGGATAATTTCATTGATCAAGACTTCACCAGAGAATTACAAATCCCCTGCGTGAAATATCCCATCCCTCTGCAGATTTAAGCCCTCGATGGACGCCCCATTGGCTCCGGCCAGGTGGAATATCAGACCAAGGCCCATTCTACTGCAGGTTGGGGTGAACAGCTCAGAGACTCTTAGTTTTATTTTGATCACTGCTCCCGAGAACTCACTTATCCTAGGGTACCCCTGGCTAGTGCTACATAACCCACTATTCTCCTGGTCCACGGGACACCTACTAGACTGGGGTAAGAATTGCCAGACTAAATGTCTAAGACCCCCACCAAGAGCCTCTCCGCATCCCCCTGCATCCATTGAAGACCAAGATTTCTCCACTCTCCCTCCCGAATACTACGACCTCCGGGAGGCCTTCAGTAAGAGGTAAGCCGCCACTCTCCCTCCTCATCATCCATACGACTGTGCCATAGAACTCCTACCTACCGTCTCGACCTCTGAAGCAGCAGTCATGGACAATTACATCCGGGAGTCGCTGGAGGCATGTTTCATTCACTCCTCAACATCCCCAGCTGGTGCAGGCTTCTTCTTCGTGGGAAAGAAGGATGGAGGTCTGCATCCCTGCATTGATTACCGAGGGCTGAACAGGATTACGATTAAGAATCGTTACCCCCTACCCCTGATGTCTGACGACTTGGAGCTGGACCAAGGGGCCCAATTCTTCACCAAACTGGACCGCCGCAACGCTTACAATCTGGTGAGAATCAGGGAGGGAGATTAATGGAAAACTGCCTTTAACACGCCTAGTGGCCACTATGAGTATTTAGTCATGCCATTCGGATTATCGAACTCACCGGCAGTCTTCCAAACACTAGTCAATGACACTCTTAGGGATATGTTGAATCGATTCATCTTTGTTTACCTCGACGACATCCTGATCTTATCCAAGACCCTTCCTGAACACATCCTGCACGTCCGCCAAGTCCTGAGACGCCTCCTACAGAGTCAACTATACATCAAGATAGAGAATTATGAGTTCCATGTATCCCAAGTTTCTTTCCTGGGCCACATTATCTCTACCGCCGGCATCCAAATGGACCTTGCTAAGGCGGTCACCGACTGGCCCTGTCCCATCTCACTCAAACAAGTCCAGCGGTTCCTCGGGTTTGCACATTTTTACAGGCGTTTTATACGCAAATTTGGTGTGGTGGCGGCGCCTCTCAAGGTCTTAACCCGCAAGTCCCTGACCTGTTTTGGCTGGAACCCCGAGGCTGACAGGGCATTCGTGGAGCTCAAGGGACGTTTCACCTCTGGACCCATCCTCGTTCATCCTGATCCTACTCATCTCTTCGTGGTAGAGGTGGACACCTCGGACACCGGAGCAGGGGCAGTCCTTTCACAGTGGAACGAGGGGGACAAGAGACTGCACCCATGTGCCTTTCTTTCCAAGAGGTTCTTGCCAGCGGAATCGCAACTAAGATGTAGGCAACCGGGAGCTCTTGGCAGTCAAGTGGGCCCTTGAGGGGTGGAGGCACTGGTTGGACGGGGCACCTCATCCTTTCCTGATCTGGACGGACCATAAGAACTTGGTCTCCATTCAAGAAGCCAAGAGGTTGAACGCTCGCCAGGCTAGGTGGGCTCTGTTTTTTAACAGGTTCAACTTCACTCTAGCCTATTGCCCGGGATCCAAGAATCAGGAAGCAGACACCCTGTCCCATCAACATGATGTCTCTAATGAGGAGAGGGACTCCGAGCCCATCATCCCCAGCTCCCGCATTGTGGCTCCTGTGGTAGGGAGTATTGAGACCATGGTACGACAAGTCCAGACCCGAGAACCTGACCCCGGCGGAGGTCCCACTAACATACTTTATGTTCCGCGATCAGCCCGTTCTCGAGTACTACAATGGGGACACTCCTCTAAATTAACTGGGCATCCAGGGGTTAATCGGACATGGGAGTTCCTGAGGCAGAAATTCTGGTGGCCCAATATGATTGAGGATGTGAGATCCTTCGTTGCGGCTTGTTCCACCTGTGCCCAAAGCAAGTTGCTCCAACCTCTGCCCATCCCCAGCAGGCCCTGGTCCCACCTGTCCGTAGACTTTATCACAGAGTTACCGCCATCCCAAGGGCTTACCACTATCCTGGTGGTCGTCAATCGGTTCTCCAAGGCAGCCCATTTCATCGCCTTACCCAAGTTGCCCTCGGCGAAGGAGACCGCTGATCTCATGATTACCCATGTCTTTCGACAACACAGATTTCCCCAGGACTTGTCTCGGATCGTTGGCCCCAGTTCGTTGCACGGTATTGGAAAGCCTTCTGCTCCCTGTTGGGGGTGTCGGTGAGTCTCTCCTCTGGGTTCCACCCACAGTCGAATGGGCAAAATGAGCGGGCCAACCAGGAGCTGGAGGAGTTCCTCCGCTGTTTCGTCTCCACTCAGGCCATCAAAAGGAGCAAGTTCCACGTCTGGGCGGAATATATGCTCATAACACACTGCCGAACTCGTCCACTGGTCTGCCGCTGTTCGTGTGTCAGTTCGGGTTCGCCCCTGCCCTGTTTCTTGAACAAGATGCCGAAGCGGGGGTGCCAGCAGCCGTGGCATTCATTCGACGATGTCACCGCACCTGAATCAGAGCGCGATCCTCCTTGCTCCGCTCCTCTGCCCGAAATCAACACCAGGCAAACCGGCACCGAAGGCCTCTTCGGCTCCTCCAACCGAGTCAATGGGTGTGGCTGTTTACCCGTGATTTTCCCTTAAAGATGGACTTGCGGAAGCTCGCTCAATGCTACACAGGACCATTCAAGATCCTGAGGGTCATCAACCCGGTCACCTATCGTCTCCATCTTCCCAGGTCTATGAGGGTCTGTCCATCCTTCCATTTCTCCCGTCTCAAGCTGGTAAGGACCAGTCCCTTCTCTCCCCCCACACCTGCCCCCTCGACATGTTGATGGCCACCCGGAATACACTGTCCGGCGTCTGTTGGAGGCTCGTCGGGTCTGAGGCACCCTGCAGTACCTGGTGGACTGGGAGGGCTACGGCCCCAAGGAGTGGGCGTGGGTGCCTGCCCGGAACATCCTGGATCCGGGACTTGTTTGGGACCTCAACCAACTACGTAGTGGTCGCCCTTGCTCCGCGGCTGGAGCCACTCCTAGAAGGGGGGATACTGTCATGGTTCCACCTGTCACCAGAGGGCGGCAGAGACCGTCCTAGAGACATTAATGACACTCAGGTGTGTCCTATTACTCATTATGATTTCGCTGTTAAGAGAGGTGTGTTTTCTCTTGTCCTTTGCAGAAGCTTGATTTTTTTGCCATGTGCGTTTTTTCTCCTGAGTGAGTTTTCCAGAAGCAGTGTTTGTTGTTTTCCCAGTGTTACTGTGATCCTTCTGTTACCGTTTCTCAGTAAAGTATTTAAGTTTATCCTTAACCACTGATTCCTCATCTGGTCTCTTCTCTGCTCCTGGGTCCAACCTCACCACGTCACAAGAACAGCCTCAATTCACCGGGGCATGGATCTACAAGATATCGAAAGCATTCCACAGGGATGCTGGCCCATGTTGACTCCAATGCTTCCCACAGTTGTGTCAAGTTGGCTGGATGTCCTTTGAGTGGTGAACCATTCTTGATAAACAATGGAAACTGTTGAGCGTGAAAAACGCAGCAGCGTTGCAGTTCTTGACACAAACAGGTGCGCCTGGCAACTACTATCACACCCAGTTCAAAGGCACTTAAATCTGGTCTTGCCCTGATCATATGCCCTGTCTGTATGTACAGTGCATTCGTAAATTATTCAGACCTCTTGACTTTTTCCACATTTTGTTACGTTACAGCCTTATTCTAAAATGGATAAAATAAAAAAATATGTACCTAATCAATCTACAAACAGTACCCCATAATGACAAAGCAAAAACAGTTATTTAGAAATGTTTGCAAATATATTAAAAATAGAAAACTGAAATACCTTATTTACATAAGTATTCAGACCCTTTGCTATGAGACAAACAATTTAGCTCAGGTGCATCCTGTTTCGATTGATCTTGTTTCTACAACTTGATTGGAGTCCACCTGTGGTAAATTCAATTGATTGGACACGATTTGGAAAGGCACACACCTGTCTATATAAGGTCCCACAGTTGACACTGCATGTCAGAGCAAAACCACCAAGAGTCTTTCTAGAGCTGGCCGCCTGGCCAAACTGAGCAATTGGGGGAGATGGGCTTTGGTCAGGGAGGTGACCAAGAACCCGATGGTCGTTCTGACAGTGCTCCAGAGTTCCTCTGTGGAGATGGGAGAACCTTCCAGAAGGACAACCATCTCTGCAGCACTCCACCAATCAGGCCTTTGTGGTAGAGTGGCCAGACGGAAGCCACTCCTCAGTAAAAGGCACATGACAGCCCGCTTGGAGTTTGCCAAAAGGCACCTTAAGGCCTCTCAGACCATGAGAAACAAGATTCTCTGGTCTGATGAAACCAAGATTGAACTCTTTGGCCTGAATGCCAAGTGTCACGTCTGGAGGAAACCTGGCACCATCCCTAAGGTGAAGCATAGTGGTGGCAGCATCATGCTGTGGGGATGATTTTCAGCGGCAGGGACTGAGAGACTAGTCAGTATCGAGGGAAAGATGAACGGAGCAAAGTACAGAGAGATCCTTGATGAAAACCTGCTCCAGAGCGCTCAGGACCTCAGACTGGGGCGAAGGTTCACCTTCCAACAGGACAATGACCCTAAGCACACAGCCAAGACAGCGCAGGAGTGGCTTCGGGACAAGTCTGTGAATATCCTTTAGTGGCCCAGCCAGAGCCCGGACTTGAACCCGATCTAACATCTCTGGAGAGACCTGAAAATAGCTGTGCAGCAACACTCCCCATCCAACCTGACAGAGCTTGAGAGGATCTGCAGAGAAGAATGGGAGAAACTCCCCAAATACAGGTGTGCCAAGCTTGTAGCGTCATACCCAAGAAGACCCGAGGCTGTATTCGCTGCCAAAGGTGCTTCAACAAAGTACTAAGTAAAGGGTCTGAATACTTATGTAAATGTGATATTTTTTATAAATTTGCAAAACAATCTAAAAGCCTGTTTTTGCTTTGTCATTATGGGGTATTGTGTGTAGATTGATGAGGAGAAAAACAATTTAATCAATTTTAGAATAAGTCTGTAACGTAACAAAATGTGGAAAAAGTCAAGGGGTCTGAATACTTTCCGAATGCACTGTAGGCTATATGAGAGGGCTATGATCCACCTGTTCAATCTAGCCATCTATACCATCTGTTTCACCAAACACCACAAGAGGGCACAAATACAAAGGAAAACACAATGCATCCATTTGATCAATCCACCGGTTGAACAGGGTTTAAATTCGGAATTGGGAGGTGGGAGAGCCCTATTTGGGCTGGGTTAGCGTGAGGGTGAGGGTTACGGTGAGGTTTTCATTTAGCATTACAGCTGTAGGACCATTGTAATAACATTTTTGGAATATTTACTATTTATGGGTTTTCGTGTGTTTATATGTATTTAGGTTTGGTATCTGTGGTCGCAATCCCCAACAGAAGATTTTTATTTTTATTTACCTTTATTTACATTCCATCTGAATCTCCTGGTTGGAGTTCTGAGCGATTCTGAGTGGTTCTCCTGGTTCGATTTCTGAGTGGCCTTTGCAACCCTTTCAACTAGACAGTCGAGCATCCTTTTGACTGTTCCTTACTATCTAGAGGGGTTTATAAGGTGAGTTGGTATAGGTCCTACGCTCCTGTGCGCCCTGTCCCCCTTGTGGGGAACATATTTTTTTGTCCCCTTACCTAACCCTAGCTCCATTTGTCCCTTACTTTGAGTAAAATGTCTGTGGAAAATATGATATCAATATGCTAATGTAGATCAAAATAGTGGTTGCATCCCAATGGCATCTTATTCCATACAGTGAATTCGGAAAGTATTCACACCCTTTCCCTTCTTCCACATTTTGTTACGTTACAGTCTTATTCTAAAATTGATTAAATAAAAAATGGTCCTCATCAATCTACACACAATACCCCATAATGACAAAGCAAAAACAGGTTTTTAGAAATTTTTGCAAATGAATGGAGCAAAGTACAGAGAGATCCTTGATGAAAACCTGCTCCAGAGCGCTCAGGACCTCAGACTGGGGCGAAGGTTCACCTTCCAACAGGACAATGACCCTAAGCACACAGCCAAGACAACGCAGGAGTGGCTTCGGGACAAGTCTCTGAATGTCCTTTATTGGCCCAGCCAAATTGCTGCCAAAGGTGCTTCAACAAAGTACTTAGCAAATGGTCTGAATAATTATGTAAATGTCCATGTTTATTTGTAATACATTTGCAAAAATTTCTAAAAACCTGTTTTTGCTTTGTCATTATGGGGTATTGTGTGTAGCTTGACAAGGGGGAAAAACGATTTAATCCATTTTAGAATAAGGCTGTAACATAACAAAATGTGGAAAAAGTCAAAGGGTCTGAATACTTTCCAATGCACTGATTACTGCACTACTTTTGACCAGGCCACATAGGGTACACAGGATTCACACAGTGTTCAATAACCTAAGATTTCTAATTCCTGTCCTAGAGTACTGATTCTTATACATTTTCTAACTGAGACAACATGCCCAGGGCAGAGGCCTTGCCTTTCTTACGAGTCTTACCAGACACCACGACTTAGCTGTGTTTACAGAGTGGTCCATGTCTCTGTGACCTTGTTGCTGACTGCCACAGAAGCAGAGAGAGAGAGAGAGATGCAGGCATCCGGTAGCAGAATGGATTGGCTCAGCAGAACCTTTGTCTCCCCTGTGAGATAGACAGGCGTGATGTCATCTGGGTCTTTCATCCAAGCCTTGTGTCACTAATATTCTGTGCACACATCCTGCAGCGGGATATCCATGCAATGCTATCCGAAACTGTTTCTCTTGCATGACCTATTTGGATGATAGCAAGGTAATTGGATATCAGATTATTTTGTCTACATTGAAGAAAAACACTAGGGGAGAGTGGGGTTAGTTGAGCCAGCACTTGTTTCTAGGAAACCATACACAAAAAGAGGTCATAACTTCATGGAGTCTGTAAATGAAGAAAACACATGCAAAAAGTGGCAAGCAAGTTAGGTCCAAAAAATGGATTTTTGCAAAGTCAAATGAATTTATTGTGTTAAAGGTTTCATGATGCTTGTATTTAAACCAAAGTAGATTGCTTTAAGACATTTATACATCTGTTGGGGTCTTCAATATGAGGTCCTAAACCTAACATGAAAGTGCATCCTTGTAGCTGTGTGGGCTAATATAGTCAAAATGTTTGCCTTGGGGTAAGTTCAGCCAATGGCCATGGGGTAAGTTCAGCCAATGGCCACCATACCCCATACAAATGATGATCGCAAAAATACTATGAATACTAAGCATAAAACAGACAAAATATAGTCTGTCGTGAATATGAACTCAAGATAGTGCATTTGTATTGTTACAGAGCAGACATCATCATGCCTCGTGTATTAAACAGGCAGGGGTCTAGCCCCCCTTGAGGTTCTGGAGAGAGCAGCCAAGGAAGTGAGAGAAGGGAAGAAGTCCATTGGAGCTGCAGCAAGGGATGAAAAAATAGACTGAATGACACTGAAGAGGTACATTAACAAAAAAGACAATGAACATGTACCTGTTCGAAAGAGAGGCTATGATAGAGCAGCAGAGGCACACAAGGTCTTATCTGATGACATGGAGTCTGAGCTTGATAAACATATTAAGAATCTCACAGACCAGTTTCATGGGCTTAGTAGCCTCAAATGCAGAGATCTTGCCTACGAATTGGCACATCAAAACAACATCCTTGTCCCGGACAACTGGTCAAGAAATGGAAGGTTAAGTGATATTGAAAAGAGAGATCTATATCTGAATGTACACCCCCAATCGATGAATTCAACTTTGACCTACCATCACCATCACCCACTGACCCCAAGGAGGCTCAACTTACTCTGTCCCTATTCTCATTGTACCCCAAACCCGGGGTAAGTTGTGTCAAGAGACCACTTTTTCTTTAGACAAGCTACGTTTTCAAAACTGTTATGTTTACATGAATTCTGATTATTTCCCGGGATACACAACATTTTGAATATAGGTAGATATCTTTGTTAGAAAGAATACTATATTCCCCTTGACGTAGTGATGGGCGGCAGGTAGCTTAGTGGTTAAGAGCGTTGTGCCAGTAATCGAAAGGTCGCTGGTTCTAATCCCCGAGCCGACTAGGTGAAAAATCTGTCGATGTGTCCTTGAGCAAGGCACTTAACCCTAATTGCTCCTGTAAGTCGCTCTGGATAAGAGCGTCTACTAAAATGTAAAATGTAAATGTGATGCTGAATGTAAAAAAAAATGGCTCAACATACCCCACTCTCTTCTAATAGGATATGAGATGGTTTTGCCTACATTAAAGGAAAATCATATTGCCGTACTCAGGCAATGTGAGTGCTGCTACCTAAGGTACGCAAGGTCCCAAAGGTAGTGAGCTAATGGTTTTCTTTTCAGGTTGGACAGATTATTAGAAGACTACAGTAGAGTGGATTCTAAATTGGGCAACCAACGGTTTCCTACTTTATATTGGTAATGTACCAGTCAGCAGGCAGGTGGAGCTGCTGAGTCTGAGGAAGATGAATTCCTTCCAGTGTTTGTAGACACACTAATCACACCTCATTATCCAAGGGCATTTATGCAGCATTATCAATACCCTGGCATGCATGATGACACATCTATTTTACAATGACTTGCTTCATCAGCTAATCAGCTATGGCTTGTTTAGGATGACCAAGGATGACCGCAGCATTATAGTGACATTCTGTGTCTGACAATATCAGAGTAATGGCTGGCATTCAAACACACTGACTTCGTAGCCTGGACAAGGAAATAATTAATGGTTGCAAAATAAATGCTCATAAAATATTAATGGTTACTTTGATACCGACATTATCGAAAGCTCTGGAGGTCACCATTTTAACACCCTTTCTCTCTCTCACACACACACACACAGCATAACTTACATAACTCATTGTGACCTTATTTGCTTGTATGTAGTAAAGATATCGGAATTAATTTGGAGGTTTTATCAGCCAGGGCCCAGCAATGGCTGCTGCCTAGCTTTATGAAAGCAGCAACTGATATAAACCGCTACACACTGTTACAGTCCACACAGAAATAAACACACAGTGGGCCTTATCTTATCACAGTTAAGTTTTATTCATTCAACATTTCACATTACAAATATTTAAAAATGATGCACACTGTTATAAATAGTTGGCTGCAAACAATTAAATAACAGAATTTTATTTTTCGTTTCACTAGCACTTCTACAGACCAACTCCTCGAAATATGGACATTTTGTATTACATAACTTAATTAGAAAGGAAAATACAAAAATAGGAACTTATAAAGTGAAATGACAATAGAAATTAAGATGATATCTTAAGTAAAAAATGCTATTAATAAATACAACCTTCCCATACACAGTTAAAAACTATTGAAATTTTGCCATTAAGTAACATCATTAACAGACAAATATTTAAATATTTATTTTCCTTCAGAAAATGTTAATCATATATTGTGGAGCACAATATAGCAATTAGTAAAAACTAGACACTTTAACATATTAAAAGCTTCACCTCAAAAATATAACAAAAATCTGATCAAAATTATAAAAATTAATTATACATTCCAATTAAAAATATACCAATAAACAGCTAAATACATTATTGACCTAATAATTACAATGCAATCACAGTAGCTTGAAATAAACAAATGAGCACAAAACCTTTAATGGTTTAAAAATAACTTCAATTATTTATATTAGTACAAATAGTTTGATTTATTTTTCTTTTCTACAAACACCAGCATGAAAAGGATTACAATAACAGTAGAAAATGACTGTGAAAAACATATTAACGTCTTCTTTAAATGTCTGCAATTAAAAATGGCATTAAAGAATTACATTGCAAAGAGTCTTTATCTGGAAAAAAGTTCAAAAAAAATGTATTGCACATAACAACTCGAAGTTAACTTGCAACATTTACCACATTCAAGTCTTAAAGTTCCCCTTCCTCCAACACGGTTGAATTATCTCAACAGACAGTGGAGAGGAGTTATCAAGTCTTTTCAACAGTGTCCTATAAGATGCTCAAGTCCTGCACTGCTAAAATTGATTTTAGAGTTAGTTTTTTTTTCTTCTTATTTTCTCATATTTTTTCTTTGCATCCTGCAGAGGTCTGAGTATGGGGAAGGTAAAGAGATTAACACATGGGAGGGGAGTGAGGTGTGGGGGTGTCCTTAACAAATTAAAGTTGAGAAACATCTGGTGCACAACCACAACAATCAAATTCAGTAGCTAATTCATGTACTTATCTTTTTTTCGTCATGCATGCTAAGGATTACAATAGGAGCTAGTTGGCAAGTTCAAGAATATATATTTTCAAATGTTAAAATATCTAAACACCAAACATCCATTCTTGTGATACGAGATTCTGCCGAAGCATGAACCATAAATTTGCATTATCCTTATAATAGTTATATTCCAGCTATGGAGAGGAAAGCAAAAAGAGAGAAGTTACCATTTTTCAACTAGGGTAGCCATTTTTTAAACAATAACATTCAATTTTAAATGACAACTTTTTCCTCGCCATGCTGTTAAGATCAGATTTTTTGTGAAACATCTAGTGAATAAGATCTAAGACCTTAAGCAATACACTGATCGTTCCTCTGTCGTTTCGAAGTCGCATCAACACACGTGCGCACTTAGTCGTGAAGATTCCTCAGCACTGAAACATATAAAAAGCATATTTGAAAATAATATAAATCGAAATCACTCAAATTTTTTCTTTAAATGAAAATTTCCATATATGCAGATCTCTCAGTAACAAAAGTACAAAAGCTACCTTTCACAATGTGAAAAATTGAGGTATTGCAAAAAGGAGTTTTCCCATTTGTGAAAAATGTGCCTAAAATGACTGTTGAAAAAAAAAATATTTAGAAAAGTAGTGCATAAATGTTTATATGTGCATGACAAAATAATTTAGCTAGAAAACACTGTACCAAAAATCAGCAGGCCATGTATAAAATAATCATTTTTTTTTTTATCTCATTAACAGCAAATTCTTCAAAAAGTGTTTTTAACTTCTAAAATGTTTATCCACCACACCCACAAGCTAAAGCCATGGTGCAGAACTGGTGCAGTAGAACACCATCAAGCCAACACAAGGATACGGTTTTCACTAGTGTGTTTAGTTCTATTTCAGCACTCACTCCCTGACATATTTAACGCTAGTAGATTCAGACACTGTACGACTATAATAACCAAACGTGAGCCTTTGTTTAGCTTTTTGTGTTCATTTCCCAAACCTGTTGCAGACCTATCCACGTTACACAACTGCCTAGCAACAAATGTCTCCATTTTGACCTTTGAAAATGAGGGGATTGACTGGTGAAAAAGCCTTGGTGTCTGTAAACTGAATAAGTCCAGTTGTTTTCACTAGTGTTTTCCTGGATTTTCACTGCACTATTATCTATTCAAGGTCAATCTTTGGTTTGCTGGAGTCCATCTGGTCTTCGTAAGGAAAATTATAAGAAAACAATAATGAAAACTCTGTGAAGAACTGAAATGAGATAGTGTTACTCACTACTGCACAGCCGTCTTTGGTTCCCTAAAGCATCTAGGTATAACCTCTTTATTGCAGTCGTTTGAGTGAGTGAACTGCATTGTGGGACGCATGTAGTAGAGCACATCGCATGGACTATCTTCATTTATGCTTAGAACACTGGCTGAGTTAGCTGGGCTGGCACAGGAAGAGAGGTCTGCAGGTCTAGTTACAGCATCTCCTCTAGATGTAAATGTGTTGATGACATGCCTGACTTTTCTAATTCATTTCTCTTTTTTGAGTGGGATTAAAAACAGGTTGAATAAAGGCTCGGGAGATTTGCACCAATGCTATAATAATAATAATAATAATAATAATAATAATAATACACGAGAAACAGGGCTTTCTGCTCACGTGCAGCCCTGATGAGAACTAGCCCCTAGCCTCTCTTCTCCTAGCTAGCAGGACCTCAGACACAGAGGGGGGTCACTTTTCATCTCTATACCGGCCAGCGCTGAGGGCCTCTGGTACCTCCAACGCCATACATTCCCCAATAAAATGCTCTGTTCATTCTTACTACAACCTTGGTCGGATTACAAAAATAAAGAAGTGACAAAGCAGCGTCTATAAAACTGTGCCTTTTTTTCTGACGCCGTTTCCCTTTGATTATGGTCTTAAGGGAAGAGGAATACCAGCTTACTTTCTTTAACTTATTCAGCACATTAGCAGCTAAGCTTGAGGTATTAGTTTTTGCATGTCAAAATGGAGATCAAACCAGAACGCCTGTTGTGAAATCGATCTTGTCAAGTAACATCAAATATTAGCATGGTCTTTAAAAATAAAATAAAATATTCAAACATCTGATCTGGGAAAGAACCCACGTTTCTGTAGTTGTTTCTTTTTTTAAACCAATTGAGATTAAGCTTTGGTTAACTACTGAGACTTTATCATCTGCACTCTAAAATAAAGAAATAAGTGCACTCTTCTTTAGCAACACCTTTTCTATTCACATCTGCTCTGGAGCCTATTGGATCAACATTTAAACTGAACATACTGCTTTGAAGTTGATGGTCAATGACAAGCCAATTGGATAGTAGGGTGACAATTGAAAGCCCAATCTTTTCAAATGTCTATGTGCTCTAATAAAATATAAAAGCAACTGGAGAAAGTCAAGAGAATGGGATTTCACATTTTCTTTTCCTTTCTTGACATTTTCTCATCTTTAAAATAAATATTAATTTAAAAATGAAACATATATTTTTTTTCCAAATTAGAGCTACAAGGAACCAGCAACAGAAAAGTGCATTTATTTGTACAATGATTTTGCGACTCCTACTCCCCCCGTCCCCACTGCCTCTCTCTCGCTCTCTCAGTTCCAGCGGAAGGAGATGTGCCTAGGCCGGTCACCTCCCTCCTTGACCAGTGGCTTGTGGAACTCCCGACCGGCGCGCGAGTGGATGGCTGCCCAGCAGTATTCACAGTAATACTGGAGACAGGTGACGTTGGCGCAGAAGAAAGGGGCAAACTTGCCACCGCACCGGGTTCCCTGACACTCATCACACAACTGGTCGTCCAGGACGTATGGCTTCACTTCCACCTGGGGGGGGGGGGGGGGGAGAGAAAGGGAGAGAGAGAGAGAGCAGACAGAGGGGGACAGAGAAAGGTAGGAAGAATACCATCTGTCAGACACCCACTAGAGAATAGTGATAGGATTAATACATCTTACATTAACGTACTGTATCTTCAAAGATTTAACACAACACATAACTGCATTGGCAATTACATTCCAGTTAGGAGAATGGTCATCTATAAACATTCTAAAGTCAGTACCAAAGTAGAGACACGTTGGGTTGGTACGTTCATTTGTGAACAATTATTCCAGTTTGACTGATTTCAGTTGAGTGAATTAGCATAATTATTCTGCAGGTGGCAGCTGGTTAAATGTACAAGGCATTGAATGTCTGCTTGACAGTAATTTGTTTTCTGTCCTCGTATGCCCCTGTCAAAATACCCCAAAATGTTTTACTTTCATCTATAAAACCATTACAATAAAGAACAAATTGTCCTTTTAAAATGTACAAGACAGGAGATAAGAGCCTTTTATCTGTTTTGTAAAACATTTCTGTATATTTGTGCAACGCTGTATTAGCAGGGCCTTCACTAACCCGTTTATCGATTTCTCCGTGCTGCAGTTGGACAAAACGAGCGCTGATAGCAGCAATGTAGCTCTGTTGATTAGAGAAGGCCACCCGCCCTGCTCCCTTGGGGTACTTGAGCTCCGGGTCTGTGTCGATACCTGCGTAGCACACCCCTCCATACAGCCTGTCCATGATCATAGCCAGCTCCACTGTGGAAGGAGGGAAACACAGGTTGCAGATGGCACAATTCCAAGGGTGCAGCCTCAGATTTCATGTAACATTCCGAGCTCGGCCGTAATGTTTCAAATAGCTTCCATTTTCATTACGAGTTGCTACAAATTCCCTTCTCCCCCATGACATACTGTGCATGCTGATGTGATAAAATGCAGCACTAATCAAACAGGTTAATACACCATAGAGGGTACATGGTTGTGTCACATATTTCCCATGGGCCCTGGTCAAAAGTAGTGCACTATATAAGGAATAGAACGCCACCTGGGACACATCCTAAGTGCCAATGGAAGCGGGGCTTTAGCTGACTAGGGTCAATAGGTTACCTGCACGAAGAGGGCGTGGCACCCCACCCACAAAGATGGTCTTCCTGGGGTCCAGAGGCTGGGAGCCGTCCATCACAAAGTCACTGTCGTTCAGGTTCCAGGGGCGGATCTGAACCTGTCACACACAGAGAGACATGTTACACGTCATGATATGTCTCTATGTTGGCCATGGCTGCCATGTTATGCCTGTGCTGATGCAAAGCCATTTCTATAGGGAGAGCGGCTGCTTGCTCATTTACTTGGTCTGCCACTAAATCGAATGGGCTCACTAAATCAAACATGAAGCAGTAAAATTCTAGGGTGTATTAATTACGGAAACAGCTTACCGTTTAAGAACCAAACGGAATCAAATGTAACGAAACGGGGACTGACCTACCTGAATTTGTCCAATAGAAACTCTCGTTTGCGTTTTCCGTTCGGAGTAAACAGTTTGTTTCAAAACTTTTTGCAACAGACAAAACGTTTTCGCAAACAGAATCGCCATAATGAATGTTACACCCCTGCTGCATCTTGAGATCTTTCATAATAGTATTAAAGAAGGGAGCAGATGGATGATGGCACAATCTGCTCACCGGCTTGTCTTTGATGGTGGGGCTGGAAACGCACAGGTAAAGCTTGCCGTCCTCTTCAATACAGGCTTCAATCAGGGCCTGTACAGAGCTCTCATCCTGGAACAGCAGGAAGGCATAACCTACAGGACAAACAGACACCACTTAAACCACTTGCACAGAACAATGTCACAGAGATCACTAGAGGACTTAACTCTGACCTCTACCATTTCATTCTCCGTCTGTTGCTGGAAATGACTGCCAATGGTATGACTGATCTGCTCACAAGTTTGTTTTAAACATTTCAAATTATTTAGGCATCAATAGTCAATCTTGAAAACCCATTTTGATGATGACAACGCTGCATGTGGCTGACGTTAAGGGCGGTAGCAGTAGGCTGACTTGTCACATGACTCACCTTTCGGGGGAAAGTAAGATTTGCTCTCTGCCTTGTGAGGCCAGTCCACAAAGAGGTGTCCGAAGCGACGGAAACTTGCAGTTATTTCATCTAAAAGTGAAAAAGAAAACAAAAACATACTTCAACAATTGCCTCACAGTGGTTGTACTGTGATATGGTGCAGGTCATCAGATGGCTGTTCTTAGTGGGCTCTACTTGAGGGAGTCCCTGGTAACATTAAACAGGGAGATTAAAGCAGAGCAGATGGTGGCATCCACAAAACAAGCAGTGCCTCAGCTGTTCTCTTGTCTTCTGCCAGCAACACTGCTCAGACCTGAGAGATGTCCTCCACTCCTTATAACAGAGAATGTACTAGAACTACACCTATTCGCGAGCCAAAGCCCTCAGGAAGCTGGTAGAAACTAAACAACACAAGACTTGCTATGCAGTGAGAAACGGTAGAGCAGCGCTGCTTGGTGAAAATCTATGGCCAAAATTGGTCACAGAGTGACTGGTCTTCAACATCAGTCATGTGACCCTATGACTACTGGCCATGAAGATAGACACTTTGTAGACCTCCACCCCATCAACCAGGTGTTCAGCCCAGTCAATGAATCATCAGTGTATTCCAGGCTCACTGCCTCCACTGTGGTCTGCAGTGTTGTAAAGGTTACCTTCATCAATATCAGGGGGAAGGCCACCGACAAAGACCTTGCGGGAGTAGCGCTCCACACGCTCCCCATTCTGGTGGGGGAAGCAGTGGGGCGAGCCAAGGCCAGGCAGGCTCTGCTCGCAACGCTCGTCGTCAGGGAAACCATCCTCCATGGGGAACAGGGAAGAGTGACCTGAGGGGGAGAGGGGAGGGGAGGGACGAGGAGAGGAGAGGAGACAACACAGTCAGTCAATGACAGATTGTGTGAAGACGTAACACAACGGATACAAAAACATGATCAATACTCATGGGGTTTATTTCCTAGGTTTATCAACATGTGTTGCGTGAATATTATTACATGGCTAGGTATTGTATTGTCAAGCAATACTAGCTACGACAATATGTGCCAATTTTCCAGGAATTCACCTGACATGATTAATTGAGTGCCAGAGACAGTGCTACAGTAAGGCCCTCTACAAGCCGCCCTGCTGAGCCGTTTGAGAGGGACTGAGCCAGGGATACCTCTCTCCCTCCCTCCTCTCTCCCTCCCTCCTCTTCCCCTCCCTCCGCTCTCCCTCCCTCCTCTTCCCTCCGCTCTCCCTCCCTCCTCTTCCCCTCCCTCCGTTCTCCCTCCCTCCTCTTCCCTCTGCTCTCCCTCCCTCCTCTTCCCTCCCCTCTCCTCCACACCAGCCATCCCCATATCAGCTCATTTGGCTACTCGCTCAGCTGCGCACAGACACACACACACACACACACGACTGCCTGCATATTGTTCCGGCCCCGTGTCCTGGAGGTTAAGCCACCCCAGACTTATTCCTAACCAAGCGACAGAAAAACAGAGATGAGCAGCTTTATGACCAATTATGTAGGAGAGTTAGCCCTGAGTCTGTTCACTGTGTGTCTCTCTCTGTAAAGAAAAGCTCTTGGGAGCTGAAAACACAAAACAACATGCCAGATCAAACACAAAGACCAACAATAAATCACAACATCTACATGCTAACACATACTGTCCCCCTTCATAAATACTGGAAATGGATGCAAAAACACAGGGGTTTTCTATGCCAGTTAAAATTACACACACACACACACACACACATATATATATACACATTTTTTTGTCCATTAAAACAACATCAAATTGATCAGAAATACAGTGTAGACATTGTTAACGTTGTAAATGGCTATTGTAGCTAGAAACGGCTGATTTCCAATGGAATATCTACATAGGCGTACAGAGGCCCATTATCAGCAACCATCAGTCCTGTGTTCCAATGGCATGTTGTATTTGCTAATCCAAGTTCATCATTTTAAAAAGGCTAATTAAATCCTTAGAAAACCCTTTTGCAATTATGTTAGCACAGCTGAAAAACTGTTGTGCTGATTAAAGAAGCAATTCTTCAGACTAGTTGAGTATCTGGAGCATCAGCAATTGTGGGTTCGATTACAGGCTCAAAATGGCCAGAAACAAAGAACTTTCTTCTGAAACTCGTCAGTCTATTCTTGTTCTGTGAAATCAAGGCTATTTCATGCGAGAGGTGGCAGGTAGCTTAGTGGTTAAGAGCGTTGTGCCAGTAACCGTAAGGTCGCTGGTTCTAATCCCAGAGCAGACTTTATGAAAAATCTGTCGATGTGCCCCTTGAGCAAGGCACTTAACTCTAATTGCTCCTGTAAGTCGCTCTGGATAAGAGCATCTGCTAAATGAGTAAAATGTAGTCTCAAGAAGGCCAGTTTTATTGCTTCTTTAATCAGCACAACAGTTTTTCAGCTGTGCTAACATAATTGCAAAAGGGTTTTCTAATGATCAATTAGCCTTTTAAAATGATAAACTTGGATTAGCAAACACAACGTGCCATTGGAACACAGGACTGATGGTTGCTGATAAATGGGCCTCTGTACGCCTATGTAGATATTCCATTAAAAATCAGCCGTTTCCAGCTACAATAGCCATTTACAACATTAACAATATCTACACTGTATTTCTGCTAAATTTAATGTTATTTTAATGGAGAAAAAAAAAAAACGTTTCTTTCGAAAACAAGGACATTTCTAAGTGACCCCAAACCTTTGAACGGTAGTGTATGTATGTACACACACATACATATATACACACATACAATAAAATGTATACACACACACACACACACATACATACACACACACACACACACACACACAATAAATAAATAAATATACACACACACACTCAAA
Organism: Coregonus lavaretus; assembly: GCF_964263955.1. Classification (NCBI taxonomy): domain Eukaryota; kingdom Metazoa; phylum Chordata; class Actinopteri; order Salmoniformes; family Salmonidae; genus Coregonus; species Coregonus lavaretus. The sequence continues at coordinate 3,600,567 of NC_140002.1, read as the reverse complement.
AGTTTGGACACACCTACTCATTCAAGAGTTTCTTTATTTTTACTATTTTCTACATTGTAGAATAATAGTGAAGACATCAAAACGATGAAACAACACATATGGAATCATGTAGTAACCAAAAAGTGTTAAACAAATGAAAATATATTTTATATTTGAGATTCTTCAAATAGTCATCCTTCGCCTTGATGACAGCTTTGCACACTCTTGGCATTCTCTCAACCAGCTTCATGAGGTAGTCACCTGGAATGCATTTCAATTAACAGGTGTGCCTTCTTAAAAGTTAATTTGTGGAATCTCTTTCCTTCTTAATGCGTTTAAGCCAATCAGTTGTGTTGTGAAAGGGTAGGGGGGGTATACTGAAGATAGCCCTATTTGGTAAAAGACCAAGTCCATATTATGGCAAGAACAGCTCAAATAAGCAAAGAGAAACGACAATCCATCATTACTTTAAGACATGAAGATCAGTCAATACGGAACATTTCAAGAACTTTGAAAGTTTCTTCAAGTGCAGTCACAAAAACCAAGCGCTATGATGAAACTGGCTCTCATGAGGACCGCCACAGGAATGGAAGACCCAGAGTTACCTCTGCTGCAGAGGATAAGTTCATTAGAGTTACCAGCCTCAGAAATTGCAGCCCAAATAAATGATTCACAGAATTCAAGTCACAGACACATCTCAACATCAACTAATCAGAGGGGACTGAGTGAATCAGGCCTTCATGGTCGAATTGCTGCAAAGAAAACACTACTAAAAAGGACACCAATAAGAAGAAAAGACCTGCTTGGACCAAGAAACACGAGCAATGGACATTAGATCGGTGGAAATTTGTCCTTTGGTCTGGAGTTCAAATCAAAGATTCTGGGTTCCAACCACCATGTCTTTGTGAGACGCGGTGTGGGTGAACGGATGATATCCACATGTGTATTTCCCACCGTAAAGCATGGAGGAGGAGGTGTTATGGTGTGGGGGTGCTTTGCTAGTGGCACTGTGATTTATTTAGAATTCAAGGCACACTTAACCAGCATGGCTACCACAGCATTCTGCAGCGATACGCCATCCTATCTGGTTTGGGCTTAGTGGGACTATCATTTGTTTTTCAACAAGACAATGACCCAACACACCTCCAGGCTGTGTAAGGGCTATTTTACCAAGAAGGAGAGTGCTGCATCAGATGACCTGGCCTCCACAATCCCCCGACTTCAACCCAATTGAGATGGTTTGAGATGAGTCGGAATGCAGAGTGAAGGAAAAGCTGCCAACAAGTGCTCAGCATATGTGGGAACGCCTTCAAGAATGTTGGAAAAGCATTCCAGGTGAAGCTGGTTGAGAGAATGCCAAGAGTGTGTGTGCAGAGCTGTCATCAAGGCAAAGGGTGGCTATTTGAAGAATCTCAAATATAAAATATATTTTGATTTGTTTAACACTTGTTTGGTTACTACATGAGCCATATGTGTTATTTCATAGTATTGACGCCTTCACTTTTATTCTACAATGTAGAAAATAGTAAAAAATATAGAAAAAGCCTTGAATGAGTAGGTGTCCAAACTTTTGACTGATATATATATATACATATATACACATACACATATTCCACTTTAATAACCCAAGATAATCAGTTTACCTCGTCTCCTCCCATAATTCCTTGCTGCATGTAAAATAACATAGAACACCAACAGTGACCAGGAATGACAGTTTCACTGATATATCCATTCTTTCATTGACTACACATGCCCTCTCCATCTCAGTCACATCCTCCATGTGATTGGTACTGTGTTGCCTCCTCAGTGCTCCAAGTTACGTGGCAGACTGATGATTTAGTACTGTGTTGCCTTCTCAGTGCTCCAAGTTACGTGGCAGACTGATGATTTGGTCCTGTGTTGCCTCCTCAGTGCTCCAGGTCACGTGGCAGACAGATGATGATTTGGTACTGTGTTGCCTCCTCAGTGCTCCAGGTTATGTGGCAGACAGATGATGGAGCATGTGATTGGTACTGTGTTGCCTCCTCAGTGCTCCAGATTATATGGCAGACAGATGAGCTTGTATTGAACATTCACCCCTGATTTCTTAGTTTTTTTTGTTCTACATTGTTATTGATTACGCCATTGGTGAGCTGGCAAGAAAGGCATTTCACTGTACTTGTGCATGTGACATTAAAACTTGGTTGCCTGTGCGGTCACGTCTATACACGTCTACTGGCATACTCATGAGGATCTCAGACACACACACACACACACACACACACACACTTCCTGGGCCAGATAAAGAGAAGCTCTTTAGGCGGTCGGAGGTCAGTGGAGGGTGGATACACCCGCTCTCTGATACGTGTGTTTGTTCTACAGAGTAACTATCAGCTGGTGTGAGTGCCTCTAAGACTAGTAGTACCCTCTGAACAGCATCTATGCAGCACCACCATCTGTCCTGTTTGATCACCGTGTTTCACCAATATAACACTATGAGGCTCAAGGAGCGCGTCCATGTTGGATCACTGAGCTTTCAGTTGCATTTCGGCTTTTGCATATCAAAACTGCAGTTGAGGAAGCAGTAGCTAAAGAGATTAGCTTTAGTCTACCTCTGTAGCTACAGCTAGCCCACGGTATTCGTGTCCGCATATAGGAAAGAAGTGAATCATGCACTGATTCAATATAAAGAACTATAACAGGAAATGTCACATCATGTGGAAGGAAACATGCAACAACCTATTGAGAAATGGTTAGAGACTTTAACATCTCTAGGCAATAGGTTTTATACTAAAAAAGAACAAATTCCAATGCTTAGTTCCTTCATTGCATAAGCAAAAGAGAAGTCTGACTGAATGCAAATGGTTTAGATACACTGCCTTAGGTGAGGGATTACACAACATTAAAACGTGTTTAGTTATGCAATTTAAAATGAAATAATTAATCTATATTACTAATTCCCTATTTAACAAATCCACATCAACCATTAAAGAACTAATGGAATAGGAAAAGTGGAACACAGAGAAGGAAATCCACACTGGTGCCTCAAGAGCATGCTAAGTACAAACATGGTGCTGCTAATATTGTTGACTATGTTAACATATGGCTTGTTTCACCTTCCATCCATCCATCCATTAGCATGGGTTGAGCCATCAGAGCACTAGTGTTATAAAACCCATTTACGTACCATTTATGGGCAGAGGACTATCTCCTCCTGGATGGGTGAATCCTAGGCGACCTAGAGAGGGGAGTGTACATCATTAAGAGATTCAGTCACAACCAAACACAAAACGAGCCCTGGTTACATTAGCCCACGACGTCCATCTCTCAGCCGCCTGCTCGCTGGCACATTCCCTGTTCCTCCCCTGACCTCCTGCGGAATGTACTTGAGAGTTGAACTGTGCCATGCCGGGGTGCCTTGGTGGAAGGATAATGGGAGGGATAACTAATAGTAAACCCATTGTAACTGGTGTGGACTAGTGTAGGGTTTCCCAAACCTCTCCCCTCCCCCACAGACCTTTCACATTTTTGTTTTAAAAATAAAAATTGGCACACCCAATTCAATTAGTCAACTAATCATCAAGCCTTTGACTAATTGAATCAGGTGTACCAGTTTAGGGGGGGGGGGGGGCAGAGGAGAGGATTGGAAATCCTGGACTTGTAGAGTGTTCAGTGATTGGTGTGCTCCGTTCCGTCACGTCACACATATTCTCCAAGCCCCTCCCCTGCATCCATCTATTCAAATCAGAGAGAGCGAGCAGGCAGGCTGGTGGACCGGCTCAGTAGTCAGTGGTGACACAGAGCCAACTTTTCAGGGAACAGAGTGCTCTTTTCAGTCACAGAGGACAATGCTGGAATCGATTCAAAGCCACTTCTACAGTCGATTTCCTCCTCCTTCCTTTTAATCTGTTCTGCAGAGCAGCGGGGTCATTCTTTTCAATTAGGGGTAGGGGCGCTGCTTTGGTACCCTTGGAGCTCACCCCAGTAGGGACAGCACAGAGTGAGAGCAGTAAACCCTTCATCTGTGTGGATCCTTGTAATGTAGAAACACGTTGCCCTGGAGACAGTGGCGAGGAACTGCTGCTCACAACGAGATGGAATGATGCATCATAATTATGTTTTTCCTCTGCATCTCTAACCCTCTGTAGTTGGCACGTAGCACTGGGAGCGTCATGGCAATAATCAGCTCAAACTAGACTGAGAGCACAACAACTCATCACTTCAGGCTCGTCGCCTCTCAGATGTTCGCCAAAGTTGTTGTGTTTCACTGTGGTTTAACAGCTGAATACAGAGGTGTAAAAAGAATAAAATGCATACACAAGCTATGGGGGTAGTTAAACAGAAACCCCACCCAGGCTACTCCCTCTAATCGTGAGCCAGTCTGTCCAGTAGGAGTAGCAGTACAGTAGGTCATCCTGACTGACAACAGGAACTTTCTGGTTTGGAATGTTTGCATCACAAACCAGATGGACAACCTATAGAGACTGCTACGAGCGCTGCATTTACATGCACCATAATACCATCCAATCAACAAACCCTTCACTAACTGCAGCTATGACAACTCTAAAAAGGGACAAGCAACACCTCCCACGCCACCTCCATAAGGTAGATTTTCCTCCATCTTTGACATTTTTGAAAACCTTTGAAACACTTCTTATGAACCATAAGTCCAAATAAAACCCATATGTAGACCCAGGGTACATCTCCTAACTTAGTTTGAGTTATTGATAAATCAGAAATCAGATTTTTCGTGTCCTTTTCAAATCCACTTCACAATGGCCTATCAACTTAACTTTTTAAGGTCATCAAAGACATTACCATGATGAACCATGTTAAGTTTGGCATTGATATCTTAAAAAATAAGGAAACTATCACTTTGACTATGTACTGCTAATGCTTCAAATAATCATAAGAAATCTTCTCATGGACTAAAAGTAAGATTCACTGCAAATTTGGTCTTTGGACTAAGTAAATGCATATTAGCACATGCACTAATATGCTAAAATATGCCAAAAATACTTTTAAAATCTTCTTCTCATGAACCATAAGTCAGATTGACTCCAGATTTGGTATGCACACAATGAATTAGCCTCTAATGAATTTGACAATGATTAGTTGCTGCATTGAAAGTCGGCCACACTACCAACAGCACTACATTTTACATTTTGTCATTTAGCAGACGCTCTTATCCAGAGTGACTTACAAGAGCAATTACGGTTAAGTGCCTTGCTCAAGGGCACCTCGGCAGATTCTTCACCTAGTCGTCTCGGGGATTCAAACCAGCAATCTTTCGGTTACTGGCCCAACGCTCTTAAAATCGCTAGGCTACCCACAACCCACTAGACTAAACTCCACTTGCGTCATCCTTGTGGTATTGAGAGATAAACATGGTAATGATTTCACTGATAGTTCCTACATGACAGAGTGCTTGCTTTGTTATCCAACTGATCTTCTGTCCTTTCTGTCATCCTGTGAACCCCATTCATTGCTGCTCACAGCTATATTTCCATTTGCACACTCTGTAGAACAGCCTACATAAGCCTCCACTCTTCACTTTTGTATTTTATTTACCCCCCTTTTTTCCCTCCCAATTTAAATTACAGCCGGGAATGAACCTGGGTCTGTAGTAACGCCTCTAGCACTGCGATGCAGTGCCTTAGACCGCAGCGCCACTCGGGAGGCCCTTCACTCTTCACTTTCTAGTCTACTCTAGTGCCACTGAAAGGAAAGCTCAGATCAGCAGTCGTCTGACATGGCTGTGGGGCAGCAGACAGACACCAGTCCTAGATGACCTTGCAGCAGATTTGAAGGACAAAGGTTTTTAGATATAGCCGCTAGCATCAATATTGTGACCGGACATGTGATCCTGTGTAGCTCAGTTGGTAGAGCATGGCGTTTGCAACGCCAGGGTTGTGAGTTCGATTCCCACGGGGGGCCAGTATGAAAATGTATGCACTCACTAAAAAACTCTAAGTCGCTCTGGATAAGAGCGTCTGCTAAATGACGTAAAATGTAAATGTAAAAAAAATGGTTCTGTGATAGTTATCTTACCTTTCAGGGTATCTTGCTCGGCCCTCATGATGTCGATGAGAGAGTTCTCCAGGGAGTGCATGTTGAAGCCATCAAAGGATCTGGTGCGCTCCTGTGTAAAAGAGAGATGAGAGGTCTGCTTTAGAGGGATCGAGCACAAAATACTGTGAATGTGGAGTAAATGCAACAGCAAGGAACACAAAATACTGTGAATGTGGAGTAAATGCAACAGTAACGCTGCAGCAAAAAGTACGTTACTCTGAATAAGAGCGTCTGCTAAACGACGTAAATGTTAAAATGATGCGTTTAAATTATTTTATAGATGCATCTATTTAAATATGTAAATCTGTATCGCGCGATTCCATGCCAGCGTAGACCAAAGTATTTTAGGCATTTCAGGTTGTTCTGGCAATTCTCACAAACTTAATTGGGAGGAAGGATGTTTGACGTGCTTTTTACATTTGTAGAAAGCCTTTAAATTGTTTAACTTGGGTCAAACGTTTCAGGTAGCCTTCCACAAGCTTCCCACAATAAGTTGGGTGAATTTTGGACCATTCCTCCTGACAGAGCTGGTGTAACTGAGTCAGGTTTCTAGGCCTCCTTGCTCGCACACGCTTTTTCAGTTCTGCCCACAAATGTTCTATAGGATTGAGGTCAGGGCTTTGTGATGGCCACTCCAATACCTTGACTTTGTTGTCCTTAAGCCAATTGGCCACAACTTTGGAAGTATGCTTGGGGTCATTGTCCATTTGGAAGACCCATTTGCGACCAAGCTTTAACTTCTTGACTGATGTCTTGAGATGTTGCTTCAATATAGCCACAATTTTCCTTCCTCATGATGCCATCTATTTTGTGAAGTGCACCAGTCCCTCCTGCAGCAATGCACCCCCACAGCATGATGCTGCCACCCCAGTGCTTCACGGTTGGGATGGTGTTCTTCGGCTTGCAAGTTTCCCCCCCTTTTCCTCCAAACATAACGATGGTCATTATGTCCAAACAGTTCTATTTTTGTTTCATCAGACCAGAGGACATTTCTCAAAAAAGTACGATCTTTGTCCCCATGTGCAGTTGCAAACCGTAGTCTGGCTTTTTAATGGTGGTTTTGGAGCAGTTGCTTCTTCATTGCTGAGCGGTCTTTCAGGTTATGTCGATATAGGACTAGTATTACTGTGGATATAGATACTTTTGTACCGGTTTCCTCCAGCATCTTCACAAGGTCCTTTGCTGTTGTTCTGGGATTGATTTGCACTTTTCGCACCAAAGTACGTTCATCTCTAGGAGACAGAAAGAGTCTCTTTCCTGAGTGGTATGACGGCTACGTGGTCCCATGGTGTTTATACTTGCGTACTATTGTTTGTACAGATGAATGTGGTACCTTCAGACGTTTGGAAATTGCTCCCAAGGATGAACCAGACTTGTGGAGGTCTACAACTTGGCTGATTTCTTTTGATTTTCCCATGATGTCAAGCAAAGAGGCACTGAGTTTGAAGGTAGGCCTTGAAATACATCCACAGGTACACCTCCGATTGACTCAAACTATGTCAATTAGCCTATCAGAAGCTTCTAAAGCCATGACATCATTTTCTGGAATTTTGAAGCCGTTTAAAGGCACAGTCAACTTAGTGTATGTAAACTTCTGACCCCACTGGTGAATTATAAGTGAAATAATCTGTCTGTAAACAATTGTTGGAAAAATTACTTGTGTCATGCACAAAGTAGATGTCCTAACCGACTTGCCAAAACTATAGTTTGTTAACAAGGAATTTGTGGAGTGGTTGAAAAACGAGTTTTAATGACTCCAACCTAAGCGTATGTAAACTTCCGACTTCAACTGTAAATAATCAAAAGTACACTTCACTAAGCAAGCAGCCCTGTCCTCATCACATTCTCACTTAGTTCATGTTAGCTGGCTAGCTAGCAATGTAGTTACTAAGCTCTTTCTAGCTAGCAAGGTAGTTAACAAGCAAACAATCTGTGGTACTTCTGTGCGAACACTGGACTGGCGCCAAAGTAAACTAATCCGTTATACAAAAATAACACGATTACTGTCTGGGCCCTATTTAGTTAGTGTTTTCGAAATACGCAAAATGCAAGATGGCGCAGATCTATCATTCAGTCGATGTATTGCATGCATGATAAAATAAGATTGTTAGCTAGCTAGCTAAATTAGAACGTGTGTGACTAAAACCAGTGTGGCAATTCTTTTCCTGAACAAATGTTTTCAGTCATCAGCGCATGCCATTTTTATTTTATTTATTTAACCTTTATTCATTTGCAGGTGAAATATATTGAATACATTTTATATTGAATAACAGTGTAACATTGTCGTAATAACAAGCTCTCATTGAGAGGTTGCCATAAGGTGTTTGTTTACATGACCTTTGACAGTGGTAAAGCACTGTAGTGAATCGACCCAATACAAATGCTGACACCTAGTCGTAACATTACAAACTGCATGTTACTGTACAGGTTGTGAACTTGTGAAAAGTGCAGTTTCAGATTTACTTTGAGACTAAGTTTAATTCGTTCAGCCCTTCTTGTTTATTAGTGTGCTTGTGGTGTCTCGGCAAACACTTCTGCATTCATAGATATCTACAACAAAGATTTGTCTAAGAAGGTAAACTGAACAAGTGTTTTGTATTTTCACTGAACAAAAATATAAAACGCAACATGTAAAGTGTTGGTCCCATGTTTCATGAGCTGAAATAAAAGATCCCAGAAATTTTCCATATGCACAAAAAGCTTATTTATCTCTCTTTTGTGCACTAATTTGCTTAAGTTGCTTTTAGGGAGAATTTCTCCTTTGCCAAGATAATCCATCCACCTGACAGGTGTGGCATATCAAGAAGCAGATTAAACAGCATGATCATTACACAGGTGCACATTGTGCTGGGGACAATAAAAGCCCACTCTAAAACGTGCAGCTTTGTCATATAACACAATTCCACAGATATCTCAAGTTGAGGGAGCGTGCAATTGGCATGCTGACTGCAGGAATGTCCACCAGAGCTGTTGCCAGAGAACTGAATGTTCATTTCTCTACCATAAGCTGCCTCCAATGTCGTTTTAAAGAATTTGGCAGTACATCCAACCGGCCTCACAACCGCAGACCACGTGTTTGGTGTTGTGTGGGCGAGCGGTTTGCTGATGTCAACGTTGTGAACAGAATGCTCCATGGTGGCGGTGGGGTTATGGTATGGGCAGGCATAAGTTACGGACAACGAACAAAATTGCATTTTATCGATGGCAATTTGAATGCACAAAAATACCATGACGAGATCCTGAGGTCCATTGTGAAGCCCTTTTTTTTTTGTAAAGGTATCCATGACAAACAGATGCATATCTATATTCCCAGTCATGTGAAAACCATACAGTAGGGCCTAATGAATTTATTTCAACTGACTGATTTCCTCATACGAACTGTAACTCAGTAAAATCAATGAAATTGTTGCGTTCATATTTTTGTTCCGTATACTTTCGTACTGTATTTATAGAGGATATAGTTGCTTTTTAGTGGTTACGTAAACCACAAATAAAATGTTAATAAATAATTGTAACTTTAATATTTAGTTAAGAAATCATCATTTAGAGTATATGTTAATCCTTTGGAGCATAATGTGTAAAAAAAACTATATCGGCAGATACAGTGCATTCGGAAAATACTCAGACCCCTTGACTTTCTCCACATTTTGTTACGTTACAGCCTTATTCTAAAATGGATGAAAAGGTTTTTTTTTTTTTTTTTTTCTCTCATCAATCTACACACAATACCCATACAAAAAGTACATAAGTATTCAGACCCTTTGCTATGAGACTCGAAATTGAGCTTAGGTGCATCCCGCTTGGAGTTTGCCAAAAGGCACCTAAAGACTCTCAGACCATGAGAAACAAGATGCTCTGGTCTGATAAAACCAAGATTGAAATCTTTCGCCTGAATGCCAAGCGTCAAGTCTGGAGGAAATCTGGCACCATCCCTACAGTGAAGCATGGTTGTGGCAGCATCATGCTGTGGGGATGATTTTCAGCGGCAGGGACTGGGAGACTAGTCAGGATCGAGGGAAAGATGAACGGAGCAAAGTAGAGAGATCCTTGATGAAATCCTGCTCCAGAGCGCTCAGGACCTCAAACTGGGGCGAAGGTTCACCTTCCAACTGGACAACGACCCTAAGCAAACAGCCAAGACAACGCAGGAGTAGCTTCGAGACAAGTCTCTGAATGTCCTTGAGTGGCCCGATCGAACATCTTTGGAGAGACCTGAAAATAGCTGTGCAGCGACGCTCCCCATCCAACCTGACAGAAGCTTGAGAGGATCTGCAGAGAAGAATGGGAGAAACTCCCAAAATATAGGTGTGCCAAGCTTGTAGCATCATACCCAAGAAGACTCGAGGCTGTAATCGCTGCCAAAGGTGCTTCAACAAAGTACTGAGTAAAGGGTCTGAATACTAATGTAAATGTGATATCAGCTTTTTTTATATATATATATATATATATATATATATATATATATATATATATATATATATATATATATATATATATATATATATATATATATATATATATATATATATATATATATATACATACATTTGCAGAAATGTCTAAAAACCTGTTTTTGCTTTGACATTATGGGGTATTGTGTGTAGATTGATGAGGGGGAAAAAACAATTTAATCCATTTTAAAATAAGGCTGTAACAAAATGTGGAAAAAGTCAAGGGGTCTGAATACTTTCCAAATGCACTGTATATCAGTAATCAGTAAATTGCCTCCATAAAATCTGTATCGGACCCAAAGATCCAATATCCATCGGGCTCTAATTTGTATCATAAACCATGTTTGAGAGAATCATGATGAAAGTGGCCATTTTAGACCCTTTTTAGACCTATACACCTCCTGTAAGACCTTAATGATCCATGAACCGTACATGATACAGACATGTTGGTGTCATACTCCTTATAGTAGCATATGATGTATGTCTAGATTCTGAAATACTTATTGTTTTAACCGAAAACTGTTTAAATGTTACGAAAATGTTTCCATTTGTCACATCCCTAGTTGAAACCCTCCACAGAATGGCATACCAGAGGCCAGCCAACACACAAGACAAGTCCTACTTGGTGATAATGTGAGGCTTGTTGCACAAGACCTGGAAATAATTCACCATTGACAGTATCTTTCAGCTCAGGCCAGACAAGATCTGGCTGCCTGTCAAAGGACTGTGGAAGCACTTCAACTAGGCCAGAGTCCATGTATGACAAATTCCAAAACATATTACTGTGAAATGACTCAAATGTAAAATGTAAACGTAAGTCTCATGTGGTTGCGTCATACATCCCATCACCTCAAGGAAATGTAGAGTAACTGCTCCAGGTTAAATAAACATCATGCTAAGTAGGGCTGGGCGGTATACCGTATTTTACGATATACCGGTATTGATGCACGGACCAGTTTGGGGTTTTACTTTACCTTCTATAACGATATTCGAATGTTTGGTTTGTTAAATGTGATGCGCCGTGTGTAACGTCCATTTTTATAGTTTACTCCGCTACATGAGTCATCTCTCTCCAGACCTAGCCCCGCCCCGTCATTCACGGAGCGCATTTGTTGTTGCTCGACCACAAGACACTTGCGTTCAGTCTGCATGGTCAATGCAGCACATGCAACAATGTTGATAACTACGATGCCGTTTCCACTTTGCTTCTTAATATAATCCACAAGTGTTCTAGCTTATCTGCAAAAAGCTAGTTTGTCTTTTCTTTGCAAGTTGTGGCTAAGTCATGTTAGCCACTAATACTAACTGCTAGTTAGTTGGCTAGCTTGCTAGCTAATAAATGTACTGAGTCAGAGCAAACTTAGCTAACTATACAGCCTGATACCAGTGATGGTGTAGGCCTGAATCAGCATGTTGCTTGTGAAACAGTATCTTCTAAATCAAAGAGGAATAGGCGAAGCATATGTTAGCTACATATTTAATGTAGCCAAAGATTATAGGGTCCCCTAGGAAACACTCACCAACACTTTGGTTCCTACCCTGCCACAATAACTCCTCCCTGGCATTTTCATTTGTGGTCATGTCAAACAACACTGTATTCAAAGTGCCCACTATTATCTTCTAACTATAGAATTAGAATAATCATTATTTGTCCATGATTCCAAGAGTTCACTCAAGTGTTTTGATCTAAATCTCAAGTCAAATCACAATTGCAACATTTGGTTAAAAATAAGGCCTAGATTTTTTTGTCCATATTGTGCAGCCCTACGTGGCAGTGTGGAAATGATCTCAAATGAGATTGATGAAAATGCAGACAATTATTTTGGGTTTAAGTTTAATTGACCAGTATAAAACAATTAGAATGGAGAGAGACCCATTGAAATCACTTAGAATGTATGTGTTGTCACCCTAAGGTCACTCACTACTCATAAAGCATAGAACTGGTATTATTCAAAAACATAAAATATTCATACATTTGAAAAATACTGTGATATGATATTGTGGCCATATCGACCAGCCCTAATGCTAAGCAGTGGGAATGGAAGCAAGCGTTAAAATGGTGGCTATGGAGCAGTAAAGTAATACAATTAACAACCATGACCTTAGGAGTGACAACCACACAATCACCAGCAGGCTGGGGCTGCAGTAGCCTAAAATGTATTTTCTACAATCCACCGAGAGATCAACTACTTGAAGTCAAATAGGCTACCAGAGATTAACACAAACACTCTTAACTCATTACAAAATAAATAAATAAAATAATAGTAATAATAATAACACTGTGTGCCCTAAACCCTATCCTAAGAGGCGAAACAGGAAGGGTCCTAGTAAAGTACTAGGTAATGAGATGCCATACGGCATCATGACGCCGCACAAGTATGGCTGCGGTTGCAGTAGCTATGCATCTGAATGGATTGGCAACCGTAGCGATTAAAGGGATACTGCAAGATTATGGCAATTGTGCTGTTGTTCTACTTACCCTGAGTCAGATTCTAGCGAATGCTACTGTACCTGTAGACTTCATCATTGCGCTAACGCTAGTTAGCATTGGCTCACGAAACTACCTCTAACTTCCTTCATACTGCACGCAGACACATACAAATGGTTTCCACGAGTTCATCTGACTCTGGGTAAGTAGAACAGCACAATTGCCAGAATCTCACCTGTCACTTTAAGCATCTGACCTGCACCTCCTCCCATCTGAGGAACAGGGAGCTGCACTCATCCCTGGGAGCTTAGAAGGTCTAGGCTAGGCTACGTACGTAGGCACACACAGCCCTTAAGAGCACGGAATTGGCAAGTTGAGCCTGCCTGTCCCTCCGTCCAACTCTTTCCTTCTCACAGCCTCACAGGAGAAGTTTGGTTCACTTCCAAAGTACACAGACAGAAAGGTGGGCGGTTCAGATAAGACTCTTCCTTACCAAGCTCAACAATAACCTTTGAGGAAAATGAAAAAAAAAGTCAGGCTAAATAATAGGCAAGAGGTACATAGGAATGTAATGAAATAGTTCCCTAACTATTAGGAAAAATTGTTTTCACCTTATAAAGAGACAAAAGAATAGCGGGGAAACAGTCAAGAGACCAAACGGGAGTATTTTGTATTATAACTCTCTCCAGGCAGAGAGCCTGTGTTTGGGAGTATAGCTAGAAGGTAGCGCCAAACTATCCAACGTGAAGAACACTGCTAAAACAGGCCTTGATGAAACATGCGTTTCTGCCACAATATTAATCTACAATGTCACGGCTAAAATAATGGGAAGGGAAGGGGGGGGGGGGGCTAGGGAAGAGGGGGAGCTAGGGAAGGGGGGGAGAGCGCTAGGGAAGAGGGGGGAGAGCGCTAGGGAAGAGGGGGGAGAGCGCTAGGGAAGGGGGGGGAGAGCGCTAGGGAAGGGGGGGAGAGCGCTAGGGAAGGGGGGGAGAGCGCTAGGGAAGGGGGGGGGGGGAGAGCTGGGGAAGGGGGGGGAGGAGAGAGCTAGGGAAGGGGGGAGGAGAGAGCTAGGGAAGGGGGGGAGGAGAGAGCTAGGGAAGGGGGGGAGGAGAGAGCTAGGGAAGGGGGGGGGGGGGGGGGGGGCTAGGGAAGGGGGCCCAGCTTTGACACTATTGGTTTTTGTGTTGCTGGTCAAGGTAATTCAAAGCCTTGCACATTAAAAACACCCACAAGCCCATTAATCCAGTCCCAGAGCCTGGTTAGAGGGCAGGGGTGGGCAGGCTGGTAGCAGGGGGTGCAGACTGATTCCACAGGGGAGCCAGATCTACTTTGGTGATAAAGTAATTAAAAAACAGCAACAGATCCTAATCAGAGACGGGGAGTGAAATGCCTGTGACACTTCTGACACGTTTCTTCCATTTTTTCCCCATCTCTCGCTCGTTAAAACACAGTACGCTTCCTGTTTCATAACTACATTCAAGTGTAGAAGGATAGAGAACATAAGAACACAGTTGTGCACTTGTCACTGATGGTCAATTCTTTCATTATTCAAGGGACGTTTACCGCCATCAGGATCGTGACTAATTGGCTGAAAATTGTAATAGCTGGGAGAGTGTGCTGGCCGTAAATGAGGGGCTAAATGAGAATTAATTAATGAGGCTTGTTACTATAACAGTAGAACAAAAGATTACACCTGACAGGGCTCTACAGTGCGACCATTTTACTTGCATAAGCACCTAAATATATTGCTGTGCGACCCAGAATTTTCATTTAGGAGCACCTGTGCGCCTTGAAAAATGTAGGATTCTAGCTTTAATATGTCAAATATTTTTAATTGTGCTCCTTCTTTCTGTGCGCCTAAATCTTTCAACTTAGGAGCACATGTGATCCTAAGCACCATCAGATCCTCCTCTCCACCCTCTCCGAGCTGGGCATCTCCGGCGCGGCTCACTCCTGGATTGCGTCCTACTTGACCGGTCGCTCCTACCAAGTGGCGTGGCGAGAAGCTGTCTCCGCACCACGTGCTCTCACCACTGGTGTCCCCCAGGGCTCAGTTCTAGGCCCTCTCCTTTTCTCCCTATACACCAAGTCACTTGGCTCTGTCATATCCTCACATGGCCTCTCCTATCATTGCTACGCTGACGATACACAACTAATCTTCTCCTTTCCCCCTTCTGATAACCAGGTGGCGAATCGCATCTCTGCATGTCTGGCAGACATATCAGTATGGATGACGGATCACCACCTCAAGCTGAACCCTGGCAAGACGGAGCTGCTCTTCCTCCCGGGGAAGGACTGCCCGTTCCATGATCTCGCCATCACGGTTGACAACTCTGTTGTGTCCTCCTCCCAGAGTGCGAAGAGCCTTGGCGTGACCCTGGACAACACCCTGTCGTTCTCCGCTAACATCAAGGCGGTGACCCGATCCTGCAGGTTCATGCTCTACAACATTCGGAGAGTACGATCCTGCCCTACACAGGAAGTGGCACAGGTCCTAATCCAGGCACTTGTCATCTCCCGTCTGGATTACTGCAACTCGCTGTTGGCTGGGCTCCCTGCCCGTGCCATTAAACCCCTACAACTCATCCAGAATGCCGCAGCCCGTCTGGTGTTCAACCTTCCCAAGTTCTCTCACGTCACCCCCCTCCTCCGCACACTCCACTGGCTTCCAGTTGAAGCTCGCATCCGTTACAAGACCATGTGCTTGCCTATGGAGCAGTGAGGGAACGGCACCTCCGTACCTTCAGGCTCTGATCAGTCCCTACACCCAAACGAGGGCATTGCGTTCATCCACCTCTGGCCTGCTGGCTCCCCTTCCTCTGCGGAAGCATAGTTCCCGCTCAGCCCAGTCAAAACTGTTCGCTGCTCTGGCACCCCAATGGTGGAACAAGCTCCCTCACGACGCCAGGACAGCGGAGTCACCACCACCTTCCGGAGACATTTGAAACCCCACCTCTTTAAGGAATACCTGGGATAGGATAAAGTAATCCTCTTACCCCCCCCCCCCCCCCCCCCCCCCCCCCCCCCAAAAAATACAAAATATATATATATTGGAAAGTGGTTATCCCACTGGCTATAGGGTGAATGCACCAATTTGTAAGTCGCTCTGGATAAGAGCGTCTGCTAAATGACGTAAATGTGCCCTTGAGCAAGGCACTTAACCCTAATTGCTCCTGTAAGTCGCTCTGGATAAGAGCGTCTGCTAAATGACTAAAATGTAAATGTAATGTGCTCCTTGTAAAAAAGGTCAGAGTAGAGCCCTGTCTGATACCGACCTCAGCACAGCAGTCAGTCACACAGTCAGTCCACACATCCGAAAACATCTTCCCAATAGTACACCGTCAACTGATCCACACAACAGTGATGTGAACACGAGACCTTTGGGGTCGATATTTTCTGTTTTGATAAGACATCCTGCCATAGCATGAACCAACAGAGGTAGGCTACTTTAATGGTCTTAAAGGGATACTTCGGGATGTTGGCAATGAGGCCCTTTATTTCCTTCCCCAGAGTCAGATGAACTAGTGGATACAATTTTTGTTTCCGTGTCCAGTATGAAGGAAGTTAGAGGTAGCTTCGCGAGCAAAAAGCATGCTAGCAGATACCCATAGACTTCCAGTCATTGCGCTTACACTAGATAGCATTGGCTCGCAAAACTACCTCCAACTTCTTTCGTACTGGACACAGAGATAAAAATGGTATCCACTAGTTCATCGGACTCTGGGGAAGTAGATAAAGGGCCTCACTGCCAAAATCCCAAAGTATCCCTTTAACGCATTATAGACTAAAAACACAAGTCAACAAAGTCCAAATTAATGATTTAGGAGGGATTTTTGTCATACCTATTCAAATCAGGTTTTATGAAATTAGAAATGATTTAATGAATTCCAGATTCAAATGTTCAGCCTTTTTTTACAACGACAATGCAATTACCATGCACTGAAGTCCTTGAGCACTGCCCAATGTTTCCATAATTCCATTAGGCCATGAATGCCGCATGGTTCAATGAACAAAAGTTAATATGATGACAACTAGGGCTGGGCGATATGGCCTAAAAATCTCATCTCGATTTGTAAAACATGTATGGGCGATTCACGATATACATCTCGATTTATTAAAATGTTCTCTGAATAAGCTTTGTTGTACAACTTAAAGGTAAAATACACTGCATTTCAAACAGTCAACAATAATCTAATAAATTCAGGTCTTGAGAAATTATACCCAGGCCAAATATAAGCCTTCCACAACCATAAGACCCACTAATAATTTAATTATTTTATCAAAATAGTTTAACCTGCTGTTTTGCATCACATTGTGGTCCTCTGTAGCTCAGCTGGTAGAGCACGGCGCTTGTAACGCCAATGGTAGTGGGTTCGATCCCCGGGACCACCCATACACAAAAAAAAAAAAAAAATGTATGCACGCATGACTGTAAGTCGCTTTGGATAAAAGCGTCTGCTAAATGGCATATTATATTATTATATTATATTTCCTAGCTAACAAGGTAGAAGCGTTGAATTGTTATGAAAACACCCTTCTGTCCTTCTCCATATGTTTGAACAGCATGCTAGCCTGTCCACTTTGTTCAGTTGAAATCGAGTGGCCTGCCTTATTTCTCAGAACGAGAACGAGTTGCCAATTCCTTATATAACTGTATTTTATGCTTATTGCACATTTATAAAAAAAAACACAGACTAGACAGCTAGTATAACATTTTTTGGTTAAAATGCTGCTAGCTGTACATGGTACCGCAATGCTGCTAGTGACAAACTGTGCATCCATTTTCCAGAATCAATTTCAATTGATACTCCCGTTTTTGTAGTGACCGCTCTGTGGGAAGTTTGAGGAGTTGATACATAAAAAGGGTGGTGTTAGAAAGGTTCGTCTTTCGGTGTCCATATGACTGATTCTGTTGGACCAAACCTCAAATACAAAAAGCTCATTGAAACCGCTTGTCAGAGAGGCATTTGGAATATCGTGCTAAAACATACCATTTGAATTAATTTGATATAATCACCCAGCCCTAATGACAACACCAGTTCTGAATTGAATCAGTTATAAATGCAAGCAAATATAGGTCCTTCGTTTAAAAAAGGCAAACCAGAATATCACAACCATAGGCTACCTCTGACAATTTCCCACAGATTGCTAATGTGGCCCTTTGGGTGCCTGCCCAACCCCAGATCCACAGGCATGTCACTGAGCAGCAGGCCCTGTCCCTCCCAGTCACGGAAGGCCGTAGAGCAGCTTACACAGGGCTAAGAGGAAGGCTGGGGTTTAGAAAGTGAAAGACCGGCCCTGCCTCAGTGCAGAGAGCTTGGCCTAAGGACACAGCTCTAATACCGTACCCAAAGGCAGTAAGCCTATATTAGGGACCAGGGGCCTGTCCATGTTTTATAATATTATCATGACATCCCTTTCTGGGAGGCACAGTCACTAATCCCTGAGAGATTAAACTGGACCTAGGCCATGGGCACCTGCACCCAGTGACAAAAGCTGCTCTAATACAGAAACAAACAGCCTCCATGCAGTGCAGTAGGCTAGGTCTCCCAGTACAGTCCTGATCTGTGATCAGCAGCAGCACATCCCAAGGCCATCACAGGATGAACATCACATTTTACATTTTAGTCATTTAGCAGACGCTCTTATCCAGAGCGACTTACAGTTAATGCATACATTATTATTTTATTATTTTATTTTTTTCATACCCCCTGTGGGAATCAAACCCACAACCCTGGCGTTGCAAACGCCATGCTCTATCAACTGAGCTACATCCCTGCAGGCCATTCCCTCCCCTACCCTGGACGACGCTGGGCCAATTGCGCGCCGCCCCATTGGTCTCCCGGTCGCGTCTGACATCACATCTAAATAAAAGGAGGGGTCTTCTTTATGGCCCTATAAAATCCGTTTTATTTTTTGCCTGATTACGTTATATCCGTTTAGATTTTCTAGGTTTACGTTATTCCCATTTACGGTATATATTTTTAGCTCTGAAAAAACAACACTTTTTAAAATAGAAAAACAACAACTAAATTGGATGTACTAAGTCCACAAAAATGCTTAAACCACACCAGGAGACCACTATTGAGGTCTGGGAAAAATAGAAGAAATTTAGATTTTTGGGTGTAGTTACCCTTTAATGCATGTTCACACTAGCAAGAGACCATTGTTTGGTTTGCAATGTTTCTGTAGTGCTCATGTGATTGCAGAGTTTGAAAAACAAATGCCCACTGGATTGATGCAAATAATCCTGATATTCTGTCTGGTAGGCATAACATACTTCGTAGTTAACGTTTGAGAATGTTTTTGGGAAAGCCTTTCATTTTTTACATTTACATTTTAGTCATTTAGCAGACGCTCTTATCCAGAGCGACTTACAGTTAGTGAGTGCATACATTATTTTTTTCATACTGGCCCCCCGTGAGAAACGAACCCACAACCCTGGCGTTGCAAACGCCATGCTCTAACAATTGAGCTACATCCCTGCCGGCCATTCCCTCCCCTACCCTGGGCCAATTCTATCAATGTACATTTAATAGACCTTAATTTACAGCAACTTGAAATAGTACAGTACCTGCTACTAGTTTCATCTGGATTGTCATCTAGCACAGTACCCTCTGGCTAAAATATAAGGTTATGACTTTTTATATACTTCCAATAACTTTCCATCTCTACCAGAAGAAAGTTATCATTAGCATCCTCGCTAACGGCCACACAAAGTGTAGACACGCACGCGCCCTGCACACACACACAGAAGGGCATTCCTGTGCCGTCTTCCCAAAGTTTCAGGAAAATAAGAATCACTGATGCATTTTGTTCAAGTCTTATGATTAACTTGGTCAAATTAACGAATGTTCTAATAAATTCAATACATTTAGTGGATTTCATTTCACATTTACATTTTAGTCATTTAGCAGATGCTCTTATCCAGAGCGACTTACAGTTAGTGAGTGCATACATTTTTCATACTGGCCCCCCGTGGGAAACGAATCCACAATCCTGGCGTTGCAAGCGCCATGCTCTACCAACTGAGCTACAGGGGACCTACTAAGTTCAATACATTTTTGAATGTTGTTGAATTCCGTTTTAATGTCTGGATTCCATGATTCCGTCAGCGTTCTCCGCAACACTTGTTTTTAGCGCAATTGTCTCTTAACAAACCTGTTTTTGCTCTCCCAAGTGGCAGCAACATCTCCCTGAGCCACATGTTAATCATGAACACCTCACCTGTGTCAGCTTGCATGAGACAGTGCTCTGCTCCCCCCCCCCCCCCCCATCAGACAGCCTCTGCTTTCACACCAAATGAGATATTCTTGGCTGAGACACAGCAGGCCTATGGAAACTTCCAGCACCATTAAACTCTAAAAGCTCATTTTCACATTACTTTAACGTGTCAACTCCCCAAGGCAGACACCTAAACAGTCAGTAAAACCTCATTTAAATAAGTTACAAACAGGAATCCACTGTTGATGAACATAACCAAGACTTCTATGAAAAGGCGCTGCTACAGTATGGAGCTGAGTTATTGCAGACAGTGAGGTGTTTCTACACAACGTTACTTGAGCAATGTAAATGTTGAGCAAGCTTGATGGATGTAGGCTATGCTAAATAAGGAAAGAGTCGACTTAGCCTATAGCAGGGGTAGGCAACTACATTCAGCCGCGGGACGTTTTTTGTCGGAATGGATGGCCGGTTGCCGAAACACAATTCTAATAGTTTGCACACTGCAAATTGACCACAATTGAGCCCAAAAAGAGATTGTATTTGAAAATAATTATTTTATACCTCGATTACATTGAGACACAATCACTTTTTTTTTTTTTTTTTTCTTTATGGGAATGCTTGGGAACAGATTTCCTACAGTAAACTTATTTTTAGCTGAATTCCTGTTAATGTTGAAGTCAGGGGAGCTGAGGGGGTCTCCTGTTGCCGACCTCTGGCCTATAGGCTATTGCATTAGAACCTTAAAAACAGGTATAAGGTTAGGAATGAATAGGGAGTGAATAACTCCAAAGGGACACCACAATCCCCCCATCTGTGCTCTCTGTGATAAGATGGAAACTATGTAGAACCATTTGGACATGCCTGGCAGTCACAAGAGAAAGGCATGCGATCAATGGAAATGGGCTGGTGTTCACAATCACGGTCCACTTAGAGCTGAAAACATTGCTTGTTCAGGGACAGAGACAGACAGGGAACCTATTTATTATGTAGTAATGTAATTAGCCTACATAATAAAAGTAATCATTAGGTTATATAGATTTTTTTTTTTTTTATAGAACAAAAATAGAATACCCATGTGAGTTATCCTAGCATGACTAAACATGATTATACAGTAACAATGAAATATCTGTGTAATAATTCCACAGCAGTTGCAAACAGCTACGCCTAACCTACTATTGCATTTTGATCCACGACAGATCCCTCAGTCCAGTCACACGACAGTAGCCTTTCACAACTCAAACCTTCAATAGAGACCGATGCAGATGATTCAACCTCATTTCCAATGGATTTAAAGAGCACAACTTCATTCTGACAGTCTCTATTGAACACTCTTCTGCATCTCGAGCTGCCTGTCAGGCCAACCTTACCCGATATGCGAGAATATTCAGCATCCCTTGACAAGACAGTTGAAGTAGACTCGAAAATGCTTCTTAATTATTTAAAACCAATGTGTTTCAGTTTTACAGCCTGCATCAGGAAGCTAACACCCAATCTATCCCTCCACCCCCAATGCATTTAGAGGTCAGAGTGCCACAATCCAGCTAGCCTGAGCAACACAGGGCGATTCTAAACCAACAAGGGCACAGCACTGCTGTGTGCTTCAGTAACATAGCGGTTAGGCTATTTAGCAAGATCTAACATGGTCTATATGGCATCATGGCTGTCAGCACTTCTGGGGGGGGGGGGGGGGGGGGGGGGGTCCTCAGAGCCTTCAATCAAGCCTTCCAGCATGTATACTAGCCCAACCCCTGCACCCACCTCTACTCCCCCAGATGCAGTCACCCCTGTGCTTGATCAATAAAATAAAGTAATCTCCATGCCCTTTCCATCAATCCTATCAGTGTTATCCAACGCATAACACCGTTATCCAAGTCATCTTCATTGTGTGCTATCATTCAAATTGCATTATAAAGGATGTGTAGACCGGTAGTCTCAGGTTATTAATGGCCCTGTAATCCTCAAATCACTATTTCACGGAAAGATAGGTAATTGATGTTCCATGGTTGAAGAAAATGATCTGATATTTTCTAGGCTATGTCATAGCTTCTGTATCTCATATACGTGGCACACATCACTGCAGTGGCAGAGCTACGTTAGTCATAAGTGGCCTCTGGCAATTAAAGCATAGGACCAACATCTAATACCGTGACCAATTCATCACATAACGCAGAGTAAGGCCTTTGGGTACACACAATTCTATTACGTCTTGCTGAGTGGCTCTAATATCATTACGCAATTAAAAGACACTGTATAAAAGCAGAGGGAATTATTCACTGACCTGGAAGGGGAAGATGTTCTCACTTCTGCTCACACTCTCGTCCATCCAGGATTTGGGGTTGAAGCCGGGGCTGGTGCGGGAGTACTTCTGCAACGGCACGTGGTTGTTGGGGAAGGTTTTCTTCAGTGGGGAGATGGAGTTCAGGGGAGTCATGCCTCCGTTGAGGCCACGACGGTACTCACGTCCCTGGGAGCCTCCCCAGCCACCATAGCCCCCGCCGGGGCTCCAGGAGGTAGAGGAGGGAGAGGGGCTTTGGTAGCTACCCCAAGGTGATGGGGCTTTATTCAGATTATTGGACAAATGCGGCAACTGGCTGAAGGCAGCATTCCTATGGGGGAAGGGAGGAGGGTGGGGGCTGGCCGGGGACCTGCGGTGCTGTTGGTGCTGGTTGTGGGGGTGCTGAAAGTGTGGATGTGGGGGATGGTGCTGGGAGATGGGTCCAATCTGGGGGGAGAAGTTTCCCCCAAAGCCTGGGCTGGCGTGGTGGGAGAAATTCTGGAACAGGAGGGGCCCATTGTTAGCAGAGGCAGCTGGGTTGAAGAAGCTGACATCCTCGTTGATGATGGTGGAGGGGGTCTGGGAAATAGCAGCTGACCAGTTGTTGAAGCCGGTCAGGGACGAGGAGGTACTGGACTGGGCCGGAGTCCCAAGACCCGATGTCTCTTGGTAGTCGAAGCCTGTCAGTACCGGAGACTCGAGGCGCAGCTTCTCCTTTCCATTGCTACACTCTGAGGGGCCGCCCTCCACCTTGTTCTCCTCTGACCTCGCCTTCTCTAACTCAGATATGATTACAGACTCCTGGTGGCCAGGGGACAGTTGCTGCTTTTCTTGCGTTTCTTGCATTTCCTGTTGCTGGGCTTTGGGCTTTTCAGACCCAAGAATTTCATCTTGCATGCTGCTGTGGGCAGCTGTGGCTGAAAACAGCCAAGGCGACCCACTGTTACTGCCATTACCAGCTGTGGTATTGTTTATGAAAGCAGCAGTGCTTGGAGACGCATTCTGATGATGATGTGGAGGTTGCAGATGTGGGTGAATTCTAACTGGGAAAGCAGACTTGTTGCCAGTGTTGTTTTGCACTAAGACTCCAAACCCGTAATCCCCCATTTGTTTTCCCCCACACAATATCTGCTATCCTGTGATCTTTACGTCCTAAAGAGAACACAGAACAAACCAGTTATTATTTCAATGGTTGTAAATGAGAGTCAGGCAATCACCAGTGTAATGGACTTTGATAGCTAGCTACGTCAGATCCTTTTCTGCTGCTAACCATCTTGCGAGTCCCCGTGTCAAACTCATTCCACGGAGGGCCGAGTGTCTGCGGGTTCACACTCCTCCCTTGTAATTAGCTAATTGATTAATTAAGGTCACTGATAAACTAGGAACTCCTCTAACCTGGTGGTTAAGGTATTAATGGACACAAATTCAAAGGAGAACCAAAAACCAGCAGCCATCCAGCTATCTGTCGAGAATAGCTGCCGATATAATAACTTTGCTAACGCGACAGATGCCACATCAGTTCCACCTTGTACGTTGTAGCTAAATGGTTTCTTGCATGCTAGCTAGTTGGTTAGCTAGCACCATCTTTATGTTGGCACAGAATATGCTACACTAGTCTAACTACCTAGTTAGCTAACGTTCGCTGGCAAGCTACACACTACATGGCAAAAAGTATGTGGACACCTTCTCGTCGAACACTCCAAAACCATGGGCATTAATATGGAGTTGGTCGCCACTTGGCTGCTATAACAGCCTCCACTCTTCTGGGAAGGCTTTCCACTAGATGTTGGAACATTGCTGCGGGGACTTGCTTCCATTCATCCACAAGAGCATTAGTGAGGTCGGGCACTGATGTCGACAAACCATTTCTTTATGGACCTCGCCTTGTGAACGGGGGCATTGTCATGCTGAAACAGGAAAGGGCCTTCCCCAAACTGTTGCCACAAAGTTGGAAGCACAGAATCGTCTAGAATGTCATTGTATGCTGTAGCGTTAAGATTTCCCTTCACTGGAACTAAGGGGCCTAAACCATGAAAAACAGCCCTAGAGCATTATTCTTCCTCCAAACTTTACAGTTGGCACTATGCATTCGGGCAGGTAGCATTCTCCTGGCATCCGCCAATCCCAGATTCGTCCGTCGGACCTCCAGATGGTGAAGCGTGATTCGTCACTCCAGAGAACGCGTTTCCACTGCTCCAGAATCCAATGGCAGTGAGTTTTACATCACACCAGCCAACGCTTGGCATTGTGCGCATGGTGATCTTAGGCTTTTGTGCAGCTGCTCGGCCATGGAAACCCATTTCATGAAGAAGCTCCTGACAAATATTTATTGTGCTGACGTTGCTTCCAGAGGCAGTTTGGAACTCGGTAGTGAGTGTTGCAACTGAGGACCGACGATTTTTACGTGCTTCGGCACTAGGCGGTCCCGTTATGTGAGCTTGTGTGGCCAACCACTTCACAGCCGTTGTTGCTCCTAGAAGTTTCCACTTCACAATAACAGCACTTACAGTTGACCCGGGCCACTCTAGCAGGCGAGGTGGCATCCTATGACGGTGCACTGTTGAAAGTCACTGAGCTCTTCAGTACTGGCCATTCTACTGCCAATGTTTGTCTATGGAGATTGCATGGCTGTGTGCTCGATGTTATGTACCTGCCAGCAACGGGTGTGGCTGAAATTGCCGAATCCACTACTTTTGGCAGTGTAGTGTATGTCGGACAGTCGACAGCAGATTGCAGTGGTGACATTTCTACAGCCAATTAACTAGCTAGTATTTTGTCGATAACATCCTAAAGTTAGCTTGCTAGTTGCAATAGTCTTATGCAACAGTATTTGGGAAATGAAGCTAGCCAGCTAACGTTAGCTAAATTAGAACGAAATCATGACAGACAAGCGACCTTGCGTGCCTGACAGCTGTCAAAGCCTATCCCGTTGCTTGGATTCGACCCTTTCATTTCAGAAAATTATGATGACGTATTTATTCTTAATCTATTATAGGTACTTTCCCCTACAGTTTTTTATTGTTTTATGCAAAATCTTAAACAGATATTATCAAGTCGATAGTCACAGATGCTAGCTAGCTAACGTTAGCTAGCTAGTTTATGAATAATCTGGCTAAACCGACGTTGCACACACATCGACAATAAAATCACTTTTTCACCTTTTGGTCGCTAACGTTACCCTTGATCCAGGCGATGACTCGATCCGTCCTGTAGTCAACCGGCAATCTCGATGTGTCTGATAAAATTGTGAAAAGCAAGTTTATGACAAGCGATATGGTACTTTTATGTCTTTCGCTCATATAGTAGCTAGTTATGGCTAACCAGCTTTTCTCTCCTCTCCTGACGTGTCCTGCCTGCTCAATGACACAGCTCTCTCTCGCGAGCAGCTAACCTTGCTTGTATAAAAACAAATATGTCATTGAATTAAATGTTTAAAACGAATTCAATACTAGTTGACTGTAGTGGCTTATTCGGTCGGTTTCATTGTTTAAAGGATTTCTGTATTTTTTTTCTCTAGACTTGTTCCTGCGTTTCTTTGCCGTTGCTGTCCCTCTCCTCAGAACAGACCGTGGACAAATGACAGAGTGCTCAGCCGCGAGACACTTCCGGTTAGAGCTCTGCCCCCTTCTAAAGCCTTCCCACGGATGGCTGGGAGCCTCTCCTCAATTCGTGACACCACCCACACCTCGTGAGATAGCGGCGTATAATTGGTCATACTAACCGTAGCCTCACCCATCTTAAAGATGTGTCCGCCCTTTAAGTTCAATTAACGTAATATGCATATATCCTCTTCACGCCAAGTCTCCGCCTAGTAAGGTCGAATCATGAGAGACGAGATCAGAGAGAACCAGCTGAAATTGCGTTCCGTGCACAGTATCCTATGCAACTCCCTCGCCATCGACAGTAAATTAAGAGGTCAAGCCGCCTACCGAAAGGTACTCTGTAGCTCAGTTGGTAGAGCATGGCGCTTGTAACGCCAGTGTAGTGGGTTCGATCCCCGGGACCACCTGTACGTAAAAATGTATGCTTTGGATAAAAGCGTCTGCTAGATGCTTTTTTTTTTTTTTTTTTAAAGGTGAACGATATGGATTCTGAATAGAAATATAGCATTGAACAGGCTGTAGTTATGATATCGGTATAGTCCTACCTTACTCTTACATTAATGCACTGTTATTGTTTGTTTTTGGCTATAGATTATATATTAGCTATAGCATGAACACCCCAGTACAGCTCAATGTTCAACATGGAAAAGAGAGCTTGCTCCTTCCTCTGTTCATAGACATATTCACTATCAAACACTCAGGATCATGTGTTGTGCCTTGAATGCAGCCCCATAACTGCAGGTGATAGGCATGGGAGCTTGTGATGCAAATATCTTCTGCAACTTCCTGAAAATCTCTCATGCCTTAAGTGTTACATTCAAAATAAAAATAAATCGTAAACATGAAAAATACAGTTGAAAATGTAAAAAATTATATTTTAGATGAAAAGTGAAATTATGGATGTTGAGATCAAAAAACAAAACAATCGAAAGCAACATTTGTACAATTGTAAACAAAAAGAAAGGTATCAACATTATTATTTTTTTATAACATACAAGCAAATAATTTTTAAAGCTGGTGTACAAAACCGAAAGTTTTTGCCGTCTGTTTCTTTGCTTTCACTAACCATGTTTCCATCCACAGTTTTTTATGCGAGTAAAGTCATACCTCACAAAAAACATTCACAACAGCTGCCATGGAAACAGGATGTTTCAGTACAATTTTATAAATGCCAACAGATAATTTGTTCGTTTGACATGGGGGGAATCTTTTTGTGTCAGTAAAATTAATAATGCGAGAAATGCCGGTGGAAACGCCTTTATGTGCAAATATTTATATAATAACCATCATATCGAAGTAAACTTAGCGTCACACGATGATATGGTGTATGGTCCTCCCACTACGACTCGGGAAACCATGTCGTTTATTAGGCTAGCCTACAGATAAAATAATTATCTTCACAGGGTGGAGAAAGTGCACGATGATGAGCTTGATGCTAATTTCCAATAAATATCGAGGGTCTTTTTCTGGTGACATGATGATCAATGCTTGACTGCCGTTTGACACATTTTTTTATTGTCGCTCTTATCCATAATAATCTCATCATGTAGACTAGCCTACCCTCATAATCTACCCGCACTGTATCTGCGAGCTGTTGGCTAGAGTGCACGTGCTTTGGCTAGAGTGCACGTGCTTTGGCTAGAGTGCACGTGCTTTGGCTAGAGTGCACGTGCTTTGGCTAGAGTGCATGTGTCAAGACCAGAGTAGGCACATTTTCTATTTAACCCAACAGTTTTTGTGATAAAACTATCCGTAGGCCTAGAGTTGAAAATGCGATGGAAACACATTGATTTTTATTCTGAAAATTAAGCAAAAAATAAAATATTGTGTGCACTACGTCATCACACACTGATTTTTATGTGCATATTTTCTTTATATTTGCATGAAAATCTGTCACCAATTGAATGGAAACCTAGCCACTGCTAGTTTTTTTCGATTGTGAGTTTTGGCAATTTTTTTCAGTAAAGGTGGGGTTTAGAGGGAGGCGTAGATAATGCACCTGCATTGGTCCACTCGTTTTGGAGTGACGGTTCATCCTAACCCAATCAATGAGCAGGATTGACAGAGGGTGGTTTTTTTCTATTTCTATTTTATTTCTAGCTTAGTTGGCTGGTTTACTGTAGTTGTTTGACTAGCTAGCCAAATGGAATGAATCGCAATACTCTGCATGCCTGTAGCTAGCCCCTACCAGCCGTAGTGAAAGGTTTGTCTGTATCTTTTTAGTAAACCATAGTGCTTGTCATGGACGAATAGACCGTTGTGATTTTAATCCCATGACGAATGTCTCTAGTTAAATGTAACTAGCTAGCTACATCATTGTATTTAGACCGGGGACTCGTGTATCCACTATGACACGGCGACACTCTTACACAAGTCCTCTGGATTGCATATGTAATTTAGCTAGCTATTTATCTAGCTGGAGATATTCATTGTGAGATTGAAATCACATTACGCCCTTTACTGATAGAATAATTACTTGGCTTACGGAAAGTATACAGTCAAATCAGTCATTCATAAATGACTGTATCTTAATAACCCTTAACAAAATGTTCTGGACCAGCTGGCTATTTAAGCGAGAGACATTCATTGGGCAAGTCGGTTAATGCTTTTCCCTTGTTGCCCCTATATCCAGCTAATGTTCACTTTGTCTTCAGCAGAAAGAATATTCAGAGGTGGTTTCGGCTGCACACGGCCTCATCTCTGTGCTGACCCAGACTATTAAGTACTGTAGCCAATAGAAAAACGCCACCCTCCTCAGTCTATCCTGCTCATTGATTGGGTTAGGATGAACTGTCAATCCAAAACTAGTGGACCAATTGAGACGCATTATCAACGCCTCCCTCTAAACCCCACCTTCATGGAAAAAAATTGCCAAAACTCACAATCAAAAAAACTGTCAGTGAAAGCAAAGAAACAGATGCTGAAAGCAAAGAACAGATGAACCTAACCAAAGGTAGTAACGGCAGGCAAGAAAGAGCGTAGGAAAAATGGATACAATAGGGATGGTTGTTGGAAAAGTAAAACAAAAAAAGATTTTTGCATTCATTTTGAAATCAATTTGTTTTGCTCTCGCTTATTATTATTTTTGGTTTTGCTTTTGATATTATTTTTCGACAAAATAATTACGTTTTCGACTTTTTAGTTTTTGCTCTCAACATCCATTATTTCACTATTCCTCGAAAATTACAAATTATTTAACTTTAAAGTCAATACTTAAGGCATGAATTTGACCCCATGTGATATGGCAGATTGTGACAGCGGTGGAAAGGTCTGCTGTCAGTGGTATTGGAGGTGGCACCTGCTTGCTCTCTTCTCAACATTTTTGGGCCAGCAGGATCAATATCATTGCCGGTGCGGATGTGAAATGATGGGTCAGGGAGCACAGAGAGAGAGAGCCTCTGCTCTGAACAGCTGTGGCCACAAACAGAGATCTCATTAAACCAAGCTGCTGCCTAGCCTTCTATTCTGTCGCCCGGTAATCAAGCTCTTCCTGCCTGATCATTTTCTCTAGGCTGCTCGGGTCACGACTAACTGACAATCTCTCATTGCCTTTTCATGAAACGTGAAGTCTACAAATGTGCTCATTCAATTAAGCCTGTAATTGTATTTTCAGGTGTGTGTGTGGTATTCTGGGGGTTCTAGAGCATGTGTGACTGCATGCGTGTGGTAGCCATGGATACTAGAGCATGAGAGTCTCTCATTTCTCTTTAACCTCACACTTCACTCAGTGAGACAGGCCATATCCCTTTAACCTGCTGATAACAGCTTTGACTGAATTTAATTCAAATGCGTGTGTGATTATCTGCCTGTGTTGCCACTGCAGTGTTTGACAAGCTGGCTGAATTGAAATACAATGAGGCATTTGTTTGCAACGGATTACATTACACATCATTATAATGCAACATCAGCCACCATTTAACAGTCAAAAATCCAATCATTCTGACATGGCATTACATACAGTATGTCATGTCCCTTTAAATGGGCCTCATTCGCTTCTGCCGGCATTTCAGGATTTCTGTAGAGGAGTAAAACGTAACCATTCTCTTTCACTGGGTGCTGCTGTTCTGAGAACTGTGGCAGATCAGCTTTTTTTTTTTACAGTGAATAAATGCTTATTTATGGTCCATAGTTTTTCCAGTTCAAAGACCCAGAAACAGATAGCAGGCTAATGCTTACACGGTAATAATTACATAGTGTCAGTTAATGTAGACACCTCCATAGCTCTCTTTCCTATACCCATCGTTTTACAATTTTCTCTCCAATTTAGCAAACATGATCCCAGAGATATTCATTCATCCATTCATCATATTCATTCATTCATCTTGACAACAGTGGGAAGAGGTGAAGGAAAGGACCATTTGAAACACATATTTCTCTCTCACAGTGGGGTGGAGATGTTGAAGTGTGGGTAAATGGATTACAGAAGGATAGAATAACCGGCCTTACTGGCTTCATTTACAGAGAGAGACAACACCTCTTCTCCCCCAACTCATCTTCATTCCCATGCTAACATGCAAAGCAGGGAAATAAGTGCTAACATGCAAAGCATGGAAATAACATCCATATTTCTGGGAGAAAGCAGCATGGCAGATGATAATAGCCTTTAAACTATGTACCCTACTGTATTTCTTACCAGGAAGTGTGTTTGATTGTCCACCGTAACCAATCGCAGATCCAGCCATGTTTTGTATCTCTTTTTTACGTGTATATATTGCAACAGTGCCGGCGAGGCTATGAATAAAACATTGCATCCATTAAAACATTTATCACCACTACCTAAGGCGTAATTATGGTGCCATTTCTCCTAGAGAGCTGTGAATAGACTGCAACAAAGCCACATTATATTGTGTAATACCATTGTATTGTGCCACATTAAATATTCAATACACCAAACAAAACTATCTCAAGTTTAAAGTTTTTAATGTCACGTGCACTAGTACAGTGAAATGCCTTTCTTGCAAACTTTTTCCCAACAATGCAGTAATCAATATCAGTAGTAATAATATCAGCAGTACTATACAAATTTTTAATAAAGTAGAACATAAACGAGAAATAGAAATAAGAAGAACATGAGAAAGTAAGTAGCTATATAGAGGGTCAGGGCACGTTACAGGGCACACTACGGGGTGTTCTCAACAGTCCTCTGTCCTCGTGAGCTGCAAGGCAGGAGTATCAACAAAGGCATCGTTTCTGTTTGACGTGATGTATATAGTATAAACATACACGTTTCTTTCAGCCACCTGTGTTTACCACAACCACCACTATGTAAGTGCCAGACGCCCAACCCTAGCACGTTTCACTATACCTCCATACTGCCTCTCTGGCTTTGACTCTTGATCCATTCTGTATTGCCCTACTTTGTTTGAAAGGAATGGAATATAATAGTCATTAACTGTGTTCCAGCACAGTAGGCCAGGGCTTTTTCACATTGTTCTCTGTGTATTTGTCCTGGTGTGTTTTTCCCCAGGGATGAAATACTAATTAAGCCAAAGAGGTCTGGCCAGTGGAATATCTGAGTTTTTGAGGGAGGAATGGTGGATGTCAGAGAGGCCTTAGTGATTTCATTAGTCCTTTGGGTACTGTACTGAATACATTACAATGGACCAGCTGTGTGTGTGTGTGTGTGTGTGTGTGTGTGTGTGTGTGTGTGTGTGTGTGTAACAATTGAGATGCTACTTTCCTTCTGGGCAGCTCTCCACAGTTGATAAGCTTGGCACGTTGACAGGGGACATCTGACAGTGGCCAGATCGAGTGGCACAGCTCACTGCAATGGTGAATGATCAAAATGGCTACTTTACCATCAGCTCACTAACATTACTATCCAGAACGACCTCTCTCTCCCCTCACCCCTTTCTCTCCCCTCACTCCTCTCTCTCCACCTATCTCTCTCTTCTCTCACACATAGTGCTGACATGGCCTAAATCCTGGAGCGTTGGACGCAGAAGAGCTGAGTAAGACCGACCTGAGCCATCCTTCGCTCCAGCAGAGATGCACGGACTGTGGCCTCATCAATAATGTAAAGTCCTCCACCTTGCTGTATTTGATGGGACAGACGTGGCCTACAGTATACCGTTCCACCTCTCCTCAGCTGAGGGATGGATTTTCAACATGAACCTTATCAGTTGATGCGGTGTCAGCCCATAGACAACGTAATGTCTGTGTGTCAGCCACTCTGACACAAACTGGTCTGGGTTACTTGATACAGTGGCTGCCCATGTCAAAGAACCAGAGTATTTTACACCACAGTCTAAACAGTGTGCCACATTTCATCATTTTTCCATTTCAAAAATCACACCAAATACAAACATACACATACGAACAACAATTTACAGATGCACACAAACCACATTTCAAGGAGTGTGAAAAAATGGTTGGCCCTGTCACTGTACTCTAAACACTAAACAAGAGTGCTTGAGATCATCATCATAAAAAACATGAAAGCCTGAGGATGGAAGAGACGTATATTTTTGACTCCCTCTCTCTCACTCTCATTCCGAGATTACATTCAAATTCTGACTTAATTACTGCTCCAGATGTTAGTTTCTTGGTGTCCCCATAAACTTAATGTGTTTAAGCACCGGACAAAAAATAACTGAGGTGGATTCCCTGAGGCTTGGCATGGTCCCATTCTTTTCTTCACTGCTTTCAGCATACAGTAGCCTACTTGAGTCTGGGCAACTGGCTTTGTTCTGCATGAGCAAAACTGTACGTGACTAGTCCAGATTGGGTTTCAGCCTTCCAGGTCATACATCATCCTAAGTGTACAGTAGCATTAATATTCCAACGTGGGTCTTGCTTATAGAAGAAGTCATCAATTCACAGAGTTAATACAAACAGAAGGGCATTGATCTCTTTGTTACAGTTCAGTTTTATTTTCTGTTTTCTATATCATTTCTGGGAACATTATGATTAACCTCACCGTGTTGTTATGCTGTGAAGAGGACTGTTGACCTTTTTATCAGGACCAGAGTGAGGCTGGGCTTTGGTAAAGAGATTTCCACCCAGGGCCCCAGAGTACTGTTGTGTTTATTGACCTTTGTTTGCAGAGTTCACAATCTGCCTGACTAATAGTTAGTCCCATTGATTGAAGTATAACACATAGATTATCAATCTGTTTAAATCTCTCTCTCTGCTCCAAGCCTCCCAGCAACAACGTGACTGCTGCCTGGATAACAACAAGAGAACCAAAGGAGAGACCCTGCCGTGTGAATGTATGAGAGCTCTCCCCTCCCCACCCCCACCTACACACTGCACTGTGCAGGATCAATACTGCACAAAATCCATGAGAAACCATTTAATATATCCTTTGATCATCACTTATTCTGCCCCGTAAATAACCTCTTATTATAACGGTTCCATGGGTAGAGGAAGGGAAACACTGACTTTCAGCTTATCTTTTTCTCTCCTCCTTCTCTTTAGAACTCAAGGCTCTGCTGGGGACAGATGGCACGATGCAGCATATCAGAGCAGTAATCTGCAACCCCATCAAACATTTACACCACCATTCCACCCCCTTTACTGGGCTAGCAGGACAGACCCAGCCCTGTGCTGCCTGCCTGGGACAACACGCCCTGCTGGTCTCCTGTTACCAGTTACCGTCTCAGAAACACTAGGAACAGGACATCCCTTCATATGTCAAGTCCCGTACTGTCTGCTCTCTTAGAGACGCCATGTATCGACATGAAAGGGAAGGGAATGGAAGATACAGGTACTTGTGTGAGAGAAAAGGCTTGGTTTATATACAGTATCTGCTCTATTTTGGATAAGTTTAATACATGCCATTTAGCAGACGCTTTTATCCAAAGCGACTTATTCATGTGTGCATACATTTTACGTATGCTTTTTAGTTATACAGTTTTGATGCCTCTGTTTATGTGTGCCTCTACCCCTTTGAAGCCATACAATACACAGATCTACTGGTCATCAATACTCTGAGACCCTTCTATTCACTGAATTCAGTTCAATCAAGTCTAGCTAGCTTTGATCAATACTGCCTTCCATTGTACTCCACTGCATCCATTGAGGTCTCACGCCGCTCTCTTTTTCATGGGGATGGGAGAGTTGTTTAGGGTGGAGGGGCACGGTTTTGGGGGAAACCTGCTCTTTCAGTTTCCACTCACCAGGTCTGACTGGGTCACTGGCAGGACATTCTGCTACAACCAATATCTGAGCTTATCAGATTGTTCACTGTCATTCGCTGTCTATCGATCTTTATTGACACATACAGTGGGGAGAACAAGTATTTGATACACTGCCGATTTTGCAGGTTTTCCTACTTACAAAGCATGTAGAGGTCTGTAATTTTTATCATAGGTACACTTCAACTGTGAGAGACGGAATCTAAAACAAAAATCCAGAAAATCACATTGTATGATTTTTAAGTAATTAATTTGCATTTTATTGCATGACATAAGTATTTGATACATCAGAAAAGCAGAACTTAATATTTGGTACAGAAACCTTGGTTTGCAATTACAGAGATCATACGTTTCCTGTAGGTCTTGACCAGGTTTGCACACACTGCAGCAGGGATTTTGGCCCACTCCTCCATACAGACCTTCTCCAGATCCTTCACGTTTCGGGGCTGTCGCTGGGCAAAACGGACTGTCAGCTCCCTCCAAAGATTTTCTATTGGTTTCAGGTCTGGAGACTGGCTAGGCCACTCCAGGACCTTGAGATGTTTCTTATGGAGCCACTCCTTAGTTGCCCTGGCTGTGTGTTTCAGGTCGTTGTCATGCTGGAAGACCCAGCCACGACCATCTTCAATGCTCTTACTGAGGGAAGGAGGTTGTTGGCCAAGATCTCGTGATACATGGCCCCATCCATCCTCCCCTCAATACGGTGCAGTCGTCCTGTAGTCGTCCTGAAAAGCATCCCCAAAGAATGATGTTTCCACCTCCATGCTTCATGGTTGGGATGGTGTTCTTGGGGTTGTACTCATCCTTCTTCTTCCTCCAAACACGGCGAGTGGAGTTTAGACCAAAAAGCTCTATATTTGTCTCATCAGACCACATGACCTTCTCCCATTCCTCCTCTGGATCATCCAGATGGTCATTGACAAACTTCAGACGGGCCTGGACATGCGCTGGCTTGAGCAGGGGGACCTTGCGTG
Source organism: Coregonus lavaretus (assembly GCF_964263955.1). Lineage (NCBI taxonomy): Eukaryota > Metazoa > Chordata > Actinopteri > Salmoniformes > Salmonidae > Coregonus > Coregonus lavaretus. Next base: position 3,565,445 of record NC_140002.1, on the reverse strand, counting down.
CGCTGCAGGATTTTTATCCATAACGGCGTAGTATGTTACTAATGGTTTTCTTTGAGACTGTGGTCCCAGCTCTCTTCAGGTCATTGACCAGGTCCTGCCGTGTAGTTCTGGGCTGATCCCTCACCTTCCTCATGATCATTGATGCCCCACAAGGTGAGATCTTGCATGGAGCCCCAGACCGAGGGTGATTGACCGTCATCTTAAACTTCTTCCATTTACTAATAATTGTGCCAACAGTTGTTGCCTTCTCACCAAGCTGCTTGCCTATTGTCCTGTAGCTCATCCCAGCCTTTTGCAGGTCTACAATTTTATCCCTGATGTCCTTACACAGCTCTCTGGTCTTGGCCATTGTGGAGAGGTTGGAGTCTGTTTGATTGAGTGTGTGGACAGGTGTCTTTTATACAGGTAACGAGTTCAAACAGGTGCAGTTAATACAGGTAATGAGTGGAGAACAGGAGGGCTTCTTAAAGAAAAACTAACAGGTCTGTGAGAGCCGGAATTCTTACTGGTTGGTAGGTGATCAAATACTTATGTCATGCAATAAAATGCAAATTATTACTTAAAAATCATACAATGTGATTTTCTGGATTTTTGTTTTAGATTCCGTCTCTCACAGTTGAAGTGTACCTATGATACAAATTACAGACCTCTACATGCTTTGTAAGTAGGAAAACCTGCAAAATCGGCAGTGTATCAAATACTTGTTCTCCCCACTGTATACACACTGCTATAAAATGTATAGATGCGCACACTAACACAGTAACTCACAGGGATTATCTAACAACTCTCCCACAAACATTGCAACAACGCACACATTGGCGTTTGTCCATTGAATCATGACTGTCTGCATGGAGCAGTCTTTGCAATGTTTTATATTCTGCTTTTTTCTTTCACAAACATCTATTAAGTTACTGTATTTTATATACAAATTAGGAGCAAATCAAATCAAACGTTGTTTTGTGAAAAAAACAATACATTTTCTAAGGAATCTTGGTTAGACACAGTGTTTCTTTTTCCGTGACCTGATTTTGATTCAGCCAGGCATTAAGAAGGCTTCCTCTGTCCTTCTGCTCATGGCGACTGCTTAGCCCCAGTGTGTTGCATCTCAAGCAGTGCGTGGGCGTGGGCAACTAAAGGCGCTGCACTGAGCCGCTGAGGACAGCTCACACCAGGCTCTCCTCCAGGCCATCTGTGGAAGGCCACAGCCCACTCCCTAGAGCAAGACCAACGCAGCAGCACATACAAAGAGACACAGCTATAGGGGGGTATCAGATAACACAGAGACAGACATAGACGCTGTATACCAGAGACATGTTACATTGTCTAGATCACGGTTTCTCAGTCCTGGTCCCGGGGACCCGAACGGGTGCACATTATTGTTTTTGCCCTAGCATCTAACACACCTGATTCTAATTAAAGGCTTGATGATATGTTGATTAGTTCCATCAGAGAGGAAGAGGTAAAGCGAGAGGTTTTACAAATTGCTAATTTGCTACATGAGGCTTATTTGACTAAATATGTTTTGTAATTGATAAGTTGTTACGAATGCACTGATATAACGCACGTGGCATTTCGGCAACTTTGAAAACAATCCAATTTTACTTGTCACATGCGCCGAATACAAGTGTAGACCTTACTGTGAAATTCTTACTTACAAGCCCTTAACCAACAATGCAGTTCAAGAAATAGAGTTAAGAAAATATTTACTAAATAAACTAAAGTAAAAAATAAATAAAAAAGTTACACAATAAAATAACAATAACGAGGCTATATACAGGGGGTACCGGTACCGAGTCAATGTGCGGGGTTACAGGTTAGTTGAGGTAATTTGTACATGTAGGTAGGGGTAAAGTGACTATGCATAGATAATAAACAGCGAGTAGCAGCAGTGTAAAATCTAAGTAAATAATCCGGGTGGCCATTTGATTATGTGCTGTTGTCATAGAGATAGATAGAGGACTCGTCATGGCTATAACCCGTTTTAGCATGGACATTGCTATTGAGGGCTTCCACCATTTTAAAGTAGTCCACTGGGTGGGGATTCCTATGAGCTAGTAGCAAACAGCCAATGAAGAAGAAAATGCACTACTTCAAAATGGAGAGAGCCACAATGGTGCTGCCCATGCTGTCACAGACGCCATGATGGCACAGATACAAAGATGAGTCCTCTACCTATCTCTATGGCCTGTTGTTCACACACGTATCTGCCCTCATTGGCTAGAATGGTCCCACCTGATCTCGCCTCCTCCCACCTGCCTTCCATCTTTGAGGACATGTATTTCCATTGTTAGAGCGGCCACTTGACAATCTTGTCAATATAATAGACAATCTTTGGTTCAATCAAGTGTGTAAGTGCTAGGGCAAAACCAAAAATGTGCACCCCTTTGGGTCCCCAGGACCAAGATCGAGAAACACTGATCTAGATAGCGCTGCAGATTTACACTGTATCTGTTAGACATCTCTCAAGCCCAACTTAATATGTATGTGTTTCTACGTAAACAACAGTTCTCTGTGCTGGTTGCTAAGTCAACCAGAGCCTTATTATCCTTTCAGTTATTATTTGTCTGTCTTCTTATCACATCAGATAGGAATGCTGTAACATCTCTCAATACAAAGTCTACTTGACCCTCTGTCCTGTTCTCTTTCAAGCCAAAACATTACCATTGATTACCATTGATTACGGTTGAAACCTGCTCACCCCTCTTTAGAAGAGGCCAGGTCAGTGCACCTTAGACTGTTCACCTGTCTACCCAATGGTGGAGAGAATCCAGATAGCTGTTGGATTATATGGAGTGTTTTTCTTTTCTTGGCCCACTGCCATGCTAACCTTTGTGATAGGTACCTGGCTATATTGCTGCTGTAAAACATGCTCACTTTATGTGGACTGCAAATTATGGATGGCATGTTGTCGTACAAAAGTCCTCCTGGATACGGTGAATAAATGTATTGTATTGGACACTATATTGCATAGCAATTACATTAGAACACATCGTTAAAACGTGTTATATTGGGTATGATAAAAAATACTTTCCAAGCAAAAATGTTAAGTACTGGCTTGCTTGCAGTGGAGGATTTTACTACACAAACTCTCCGTGTCCCTGTCCCCATAGGTTAAGTCATGATAGAGCAGATGTGGATCTTATCTCATGGAGCGGATGCCCGGCAAACGCACTGTAATCAAATTCCTGCTGGAAGGTAATTAGTTCAGCTCTCCACTCATCACAGAGGCAAGGAGGTGTGAGGCACTCTGCCATTGTGGATAATATAACACCCAGGCCCTGCACAAACACACACTCCCCAGCCCTGCCCCAGCCCTCGCCAGCCCTTCCCCAGCCCTGCCCCAGCCCTGCCCCAGCCCTTTCCTAGCCCTCCCTAGCCCTGCCCCAGCCCTGTCCCAGCCCTGTCCCAGCCCTTTCCCAGCCCTCCCCAACCCTGCCCCAGCCCTGTCCCAGCCCTCCCCAGCCCTGCTCCAGCCCTGTCCCAGCCCTGTCCCAGCCCTCCCCAGCCCTGCAACAGCCTTGCCCCAGCCCTCTCCAGCCCCGCCCCAGCCCTCCCCAGCACAGCCCTTTCCAGCCCTGCCACAGCCCTGCCACAGCCCTGCCCCAGCCCTCGCCAGCCCTGCCCTCTCCAGCCCAACCCTGCCCCATCCCTCGCCAGCCCTTTCCAGCCCTGCCCCAGCCCTGTCCCAGCCCTCCCCAGCCCTGCAACAGCCTTGCCCCAGCCCTCTCCAGCCCCGCCCCAGCCCTCCCCAGCACAGCCCTTTCCAGCCCTGCCACAGCCCTGCCACAGTCCTGCCCCAGCCCTCGCCAGCCCTGCCCTCTCCAGCCCAACCCTGCCCCATCCCTCGCCAGTCCTTTCCAGCCCTGCTCCAGCCCTGCCCTCCCTAGCCCTGCCCCATCCCTCCCCAGCCCTGCCCCATCCCTCCCCAGCCCCAGCCCTCCCCAGCCCTGGCCCAGCCCTGCCCCAGCCCTGCCCCAGCCCTGCCCCAGCCCTGCCTCATCCTCCTACAGTCCAGTACACTCTGTCCACCAGCCAGGCCAGACAGCACAGAGCCACAGACATAATGATGACTTTTTAAATGCCTCCCAGTGTCCATTCAAATGTCCTTTTCCAGCAGCACCACTACAATTCATTGAAATGCATGGCATGGTCCAGTGAGAGTGCTGCCAAGTGGTTTGCCATTACTGCAGAGATCCGCTTCAAAAAGAATAGCCACCACCTCCTGTTTTTGCTGTATAACCCAAAATCATTGGTATGCAATGTGTCTGTCATGTACAAAGGGAATGCACCACAGCATGCACAGTCATGTGTTTTACAGTACAATGGAACAGCCCCCTCCGCATCCTGCATTGAAAAAACTATCAAGTCAGTCAGACCAACACGGAATAGACCAACAGAATATTTTACGATACGGCTTCAGCTCAAGCTGGTGTTTCAAGGCCCAATGTGTTTGCATAGTGGACCTACTGAACCTTGCATGCCTTCAACAAGCCCTGCTACCACTACCACAGCAGCTACCATCAAAATAAACAGCACAAACTGTTTTGGCATGTGCACCATACAAGATTCTCTGAGGTTGCTCTAGTGTGCAATTAAATCCTAACGCTTGCCTGCTCTTTGGCTCAGCATCACCGGCAGGGAGGAGGAGGAGGTACGGAGACAAGAGAGCTCCTATTTTAGCTTCATGTTTTTTTTTCATATGGTGATACAGTTTACTCTGTAAGATTTACGCGACTCGATATAACTGCTATAGATGAGGAGTCTGGTTCAGATGCTATAATTGAGGCCAGGGATCATTATAAAGACAGCCCTCTCTCTCGCCTGCTTGCTTGTATCCACCAACCTGCAATCATCTTTTTATGGGTGGGGATGCCATGACTCTGCCGTTCCGCTCCACTTCGGTCACCGTCGCACCCCTCATCTCGTCTACATGAGGGTTGGACACGCCCACTCCCAGAATCCCCCACAGGAAGCTGCCCCAGTTATAGCCCAGGTGACAACACAAGACCCTATGAATCCTGATGATTAACTCTGTCACATTCAGGTCCAGGTTCACATCTCACTCTCATCCTGATGATTAACTCTGTCACATTCAGGTCCAGGTTCACATCTCACTCTCATCCTGATGATTAACTCTGTCACATTCAGGTCCAGGTTCACATCTCACTCTCATCCTGATGATTAACTCTGTCACATTCAGGTCCAAGTTCACATCTCACTCTCATCCTGATGATTAACTCTGTCACATTCAGGTCCAGGTTCACATCTCACTCTCATCCTGATGATTAACTCTGTCACATTCAGGTCCAAGTTCACATCTCACTCTCATCCTGATGATTAACTCTGTCACATTCAGGTCCAGGTTCACATCTCACTGTCAAGTCTCATTTATGGTCCACAAATGAGGAAATACATTTTAATTTCCCCATGTATAAAAATACATAGAAAACCTTGTGTCACACAGTAGTAGCCGTGCTCTGGTTCTCTCTCATTCCTTTAGTCTATTACTCTGCTCTCTCTAGAAGTGGAGTGGAGGATAAGGGATACTGGAGCTGGGGATGTTTACCCTCCAGCTCTGCTCTGACAAGGGTCTCAGTCTGCTCCTCTAGCCCCCGACAGAGCTGCTCAGGCCAGCACAGATCAGCACTCTGTCCTGGCATGGAGTGGGGCTCCTGTCTGACACCCTGACCACTGCTAACCCCACAGGCCCGGTTTCAGGGCACCGCCTCATAGACCACACTATGGAGAAGAAACTGCACAGTCTCAACAACGGGCCATTTTGTTTCAGGTGCCGAGGCCTGCCGGTGTAGTGTATCAAACCCAGGACTGAATTACCCACACAGGAAGAAGCCAGGCTTTCTCCCAGGGCTGGCTAACTGTCTAAAAGCCCCCCCCCCCCCCCCCCCTTCTCTCTCTGTCAGTGCATCAGCACAAGGTCAGACTTAAAAGGAAGGTCGAATGCAGCCCAGTAATGTGGTGTGGTGTGCTGCCTGCCATGCTGCAGCTTTAGCTGAGTGTATAACTCACTCTATAAAGCTGATTTACGGAGAAATCACAAATGCCACTGAAGCGCTCCAAACTGTCTGTCCCTATACCCATAGTCCTCTCTTGCTGTCCCTCGTCATTCCATATAAACAATGCATTATGGCTCCGCGGGTGACTAAGAAAACAATAATTACCATGACAACGTGAAGGAGTGATGTGGCAGTGCAGAGTGGTTTTTTCTGGGCAGGGCTGCTCATGGTGACTCATTGCAGAATCATAGTCAGGCAGCGTGCTGCTCCTTCGCCAAGTTATTCCTCACCAGGTCATGGTGCGTGCCGCCGCCCGTACTCCCTCTCCATGGCAACAGTGATGATTGCATTACAGAATAAGCATGAAGGCTGTGGGGTAGGAGAGATGGAGAACATGCTCACACAGAGGGAAGACAGGCATCTCCATGCACTAGTGGGATTGAGAGACATCATCTTGTGCTGTGGAGAGTATTGGGACCACAGCTGGCGAGGCGAGTGGGCTATCTACATGAAGGCACCAGACATTAATCTCTACAACAGGCCTGAAGGAGAAATGGGGGGTTTAATCAGATTAATGATTCCTTATTCTTCCAAAGTATTACAATGAGTGATGGACATCTAGACTCAGAAACAGCTGCCCGGTATTGCCCAAGAGACTGCAACACAGACACGCTCGAGACAGGAAAAGCTCACAACATAAATCCTATGCATATCATATAGTGGATAGCCTAAAATGGTTTCCAAGTTCTCTAATCTCGCCACACCCAGAGGATGAGTTCCTGTAGAGACTACAGCATCCATTTGGTGTGTGTGTGTCGGAGGTGTCCTGGACCCTGTCATAGAGCTGTCACTGTTGGTGCTCTGAGATAGATGGGGCATGTGATAGGTCACATCTGGCGGTAGCAGAGGAGAGGAGAGGAGAGGAGAGGAGAGAGAGGAGAGGAGAGGAGAGGAGAGGAGAGGAGAGGAGAGGAGAGGAGAGGAGAGGAGAGGAGAGGAGAGGAGAGGAGATGAGAGGAGAGGAGAGGAGAGGAGAGGAGAGGAGAGGAGAGGAGAGGAGAGGAGAGGAGAGGAGAGGAGAGGAGAAAGCCTTTCTAGTCATTTAGACAGTAAAGCGAAGCGGGCGGGCGGAGCAAGCAGAGCGAGGCGGGTGGGAAGGAGGGGGCAGGCAGAGCAGTGACTGTATGCTAGCTGGATAGTCCATATCTCCAATCATCTTTACTGATAGCGATGTTGTGTTTCCATAAAAAGATGAAGCCTCAACCCTTAGCCACCTCTTACAATTCAAATGAGCTTGAAGGGAAGTGAATAATGTTAACATTTCTATTGTTTTGTTTGACTACAGCGGCAGCGATAAAACGCGAAAATAAAGACATTTTCTAACTGAGCAAGGTGTCAAAGAGAACAACCCACCCACACGGCTTCGGTTGGGTCATTATAATTCAAAACAATGCATTCTAAAAGAAATCACACACACGCCTTTGGTGATTGAAGGCCATTAGAGTACTCAAGTAGAGAATCTAGGTTAAAAACTGGGATATACAAAAGACTATATAGAAAAGTATGAATACGGTCTATTCATTGGTCAGTATGTGTGATTACAGTATATTTGTTTGTGTTGGTAAATAGAATTTCCCCTAGGTAGTATCTTTGGGAGTGTGTGTGTGTGTGTGTGTGTGTGTGTGTGTGTGTGTGTGTGTGTGTGTGTGTGTGTGTGTGTGTGTGTGTGTGTGTGTGTGTGTGTGTGTGTGTGTGTGTGAGTGTGTGTGTGTGAGTGTGTGTGTGTGTGTGTGGCTGGAGAGGCAGCTCAACGTCCAGGAACAACGAGCTCCATACAGAGGCTGGGACAGGCAGCTCAACCCCCAGGAACAATGAGCTCCATACAGAGGCTGGGAGGCAGCTCAACGTCCAGGAACAACGAGCTCCATACAGAGGCTGGATAGGCAGCTCAACCCCCAGGAACAACGAGCTCCATACAGAGGCTGGGGAGGCAGCTCAACCCCCAGGAACAACGAGCTCCATACAGAGGCTGGATAGGCAGCTCAACCCCCAGGAACAATGAGCTCCATACAGAGGCTGGGGAGGCAGCTCAACCCCCAGGAACAACGAGCTCCATACAGAGGCTGGACAGGCAGCTCAACCCCCAGGAACAACGAGCTCCATACAGAGGCTGGGGAGGCAGCTCAACGTCCAGGAACAATGAGATCCAGCACCCCCAATCATCCACAGCCCAGCCCTCGCCCGCTCACACCACACCACACCACGTGTCCTCTCCTGTCCCACCGTCTCAATCCCCACCCCTCCATGTCCCCCCACACACTACCCCCTCCCTCTGTTTCCCCCTTTCACTTCTCCATGTCCCCCCACACACTACCCCCTCCCTCTGTTTCCCCCTTCCACTCCTCCATGTCCCCCCCCACACACTACCCCCTCCCTCTGTTTCCCCTTCCACTCCTCCATGTTCCCCCCACACACTACCCAATCCCTCTGTTTCCCCCTTCCACTCCTCCATGTCCCCCCACACACTACCCCCTCCCTCTGTTTCCCCTTCCACTCCTCCATGTCCCCCCACACACTACCCCCTCCCTCTGTTTCCCCCTTCCACTCCTCCATGTCCCCCCACACACTACCCAATCCCTCTGTGGACCCCCCATCCTTTCTACAATGAAGGATGGCAAGATGGCTGGCAAAGACACCCCCCATCTTGATGACAGTTTTGTGAGGAGGGACTATGACAGCACCAGCAGCGTATAACACCTTAGAGGGTGTGGTTACATGATGAGCAGGTCGGTGGTGTTAAAGGGAAATCTGGTTCACAACAAAATTTGTGACCTCAGTTCTGTGTGACTGGAGAGAGAGAGGAGTCCTGGCTGGTCTCTAGCTACTGTTACCGCGGAGACAACAGGTATCTCAAGGTTAAGCCATGACCTGCTCCTTGCCATCGACAGCTCTACCTAGGTAATACTACTGCCACCCAACTGACCCATCCTCCTCTTTTATCACCACTCCCCCTCCCCTTGCACCCCCTCCTCCTCCTCCTCCTCCTCCTCCTCCTCTCTCCTTCTCCTCCTTCTTCTTCCCCTCCTCCTCCTCCTCTCTCCTTCTTCTCCTCCTCCTCCTCCTCCTCCTCCTCCTCCTCCTCCTCCTACTCCTCCCTCTCCTCCTCCTCCTCCTCCTCCTCCCTCTCCTCCTCCTCCCTCTCCTCCTCCTCCTCCTCCTCCTCTCCTTCTCCTCCCTCTCCTCCTCCCTCCTCCCCTCCTCCTCCTCCTCCTCCTCCCTCTCCTCCTCTCTCCTCCTCCTCCTCCCTCTCCTCCTCCTTCTCCCTCTTCTCACCACCCCTTTCCTCCTCCTCCTCCTCCTCCTCCTCCTCCTCCTCCTCCTCCTCCTCCCTCTCCTCACCACCCCTTTCCTCCTCCTCCTCCTCCTCCTCCTCCTCCCTCTCCTCACCACCCCTTTCCTCCTCTTCCTCCTATATAGCACCCCTCCCTCAACACACAGACAGACATCAGAGTGTCTGTCTGTGTGTTATACCTTCAGAGAACTGCCCGTGTTACCGTGGGGACAGCTGCTGCTGTTTATGGTGCTCCTGTTGTTTGTTTTCCTCAGACTCCATACAGCACACAGACACACTATATCAGCTGGAGAGCCTGCATACAGCACACAGACACACTATATCAGCTGGGAGAGCCTGCATACAGCACACAGACACACTATGTCAGCTGGGAGAGCCTGCATACAGCACACAGACACACTATATCAGCTGGGAGAGCCTGCATACAGCACACAGAAATTAGACAGGGATTGATGCTAAACCTTGTCCCTCCCCAACAGAGAGAGAGAGAGAGAGAGAGAGAGAGAGAGAGAGAGAGAGAGAGAGAGAGAGAGAGAGAGAGAGAGAGAGAGGGGGAGAGAGAGAGAGAGAGAGAGAGAGAGAGAGAGAGCGAGAGAGAGAGAGAGAGGGAAAGAGAGAGACAAACAGGGGATTGTTGTGTGGAGCCGAGAGGCTGAGCTCCATTGCAGCCAACCCAGCAACCCAGTCCACCTACACAGAGCAGCTGCACATGGTGAGCCCATGTGACTTACTTTGGCCATGTGAGTCCCCCCCCCTCTCTCTCTCTCTCTTTCACTCACTCTCTCTCTGCAGTGTGACAAGCCAGTGCTCAGGGGAATCCACAGTGTTGCGGCTAGTGGGATTCCTTCCTGTTTGATTATGTCTCTTCAGCTATGTCTCTCTATGTTTCACCAGCTCTGCAACACAAAGTCTCTATGATGTGGCCCTGTCTGTTTGTCCTCTAACTTCGCTAGGTGCATTGTCAACCATTGTCCTGTTACATGGTGAATATACCACACAGCTATCCTCATTACATTGATAAATACACCACAGTTCTATGATTATGTAGGGACGTGCATAAAGGGTTACATGAGTGCAGGGAAACAGCTTGTTCTCTGGGAGCTGGTGACCTCCAGGAGGAACTCCATGTGTTGGTCACTGCACTCTACACTCAATGGAAATGTGGGGGTTGTGTAAGAGACAACATGTACCACCCGGCTGGGCTGGCCTATCATCCCTGCATGGCTTATAATAGCCATGTTTATCTGTTCACTTCTCATGTGACTCTATGTCATACACTCCTTACTGTGTGGACTGTATCTACCCATGCAAATACAAAACTAGCAAGCGCTGCTTCCAATTTTATCTCACTTAGCTAGCTACCATTTCTCCAACACTCATAGTTTTCACTCACAGTTCTCACTCACAGCTATCACTGACACACACATACACATACGCACATACACAACAACACACACATATAATCACACGCACAAAAACACAAACACACACGCACACACAGCTGATTACATAATACACAGTTACAAGCTGATTATAGTGGTGCTTACCGTTCCTTACACTCACCTACACAAACATACTAGCTTTCTGCTAACACACACACACACACACACACACATACAGACACACACACACAGAGACATGGTAGTCAGATAGAATAGTAGAGTTTGGACAGCTCTGCACAAACCTTGTTCTGGCAGTGAGTCAGCAAAACAGGATAGACTGGGTCATGTGACAGTGTGACACACAGACATGTCTAACCTCTCATCAGACACATGACCATGGAGGGATCTGGAGTGTCTAAATAACTAGACTGCATCAGTGTCATACTTCTTCCTGTCTATATGAGTCTATATGAATCTAAATGAATCTATATGAGTCCATATGAACCTATATGAGTCTATATGAGTCTATATTAGTCTATATGAATCTATATGAGTCTATATGAGTCTATGTCTATATGAGTCTATATGAGTCTATATGAATCTATATGAGTCTATATGAGTCTATATGAGTGTGGGTCTATATGAGTCTATATGAGTTTATATGAGTCTATATGAGTATACGAATCTATATGAGTCTATATGAATCTATATTAATCTATATCAAATAAAATAAAATATTGTTATTTGTCACGTGCGCCGAATACAACAAGTGTAGACCTTACCGTGAAATGCTAACTTACAAGCCCTTAACCAACAATGCAGTTCAAGAAATAGAGTTAAGAAAATATTTACTAAAGCAACTAAAGTAACAAAACAAAAAAAAAAGTTACACAATAAATAACAATAACGAGGCTATATACAGGGGGTACCGGTACCAAGTCAATGTGTGGGGTACAGGTTAGTCGAGGTAATTTGTACATGTAGGTAGGGGTAAAGTGACTATGCATAGATAATAAACAGCGAGTAGCAGCAGTGTAAAAACAAAGTGGGGGTGGGTCAATGTAAATAGTCCGGGTGGGCATTTGGTTAATTGTTCAGCAGTCTTATGGCTTGGGGGTAGAAGCTGTTAAGGAGCCTTTTGGACCTAGACTTGGTGCTCCGGTAACACTTGCTGTGCGGTAGCAGAGAGAACAGTCTATGACTTGGGTGACTGGAGTCTTTGACCATTTTTTGGGCCTTCCTCTGACACCACCTAGTATATAGGTCCTGGATGGCAGTAAGCTTGGCCCCAGTGATGTACTGGGCTGTACGCACTACCTTCTGTAGCGCCTTACGGTCGGATGCCGAGCAGTTGCCATACCAGGCGGTGATGCAACCGGTCAGGATGCTCTCAATGGTGCAGCTGTAAAACTTTTTGAGGATCTGGGGACTCATGCCAAATATTCTCAGTCTCCTGAAGGGGAAAAGGTGTTGTCGTGCCCTCTTCACGACTGTCTTGGTGTGTTTGGACCATGACAGTTTGTTAGTGATGTGGACACCAAGGAACTTGAAACTCTTGACCCGCTCCACTACAGCCTTGTCGATGTGAATTGGGGCATGTTCGGCCCTCCTTTTCCTGTAGTCCACGATCATCTCCTTTGTCTTGATCACGTTCAGGGAGAGGTTGTTGTCCTGGCACCACACTGCCAGGTCTCTGACCTCCTCCCTATAGGCTGTCTCATCGTTGTCGGTGAGCAGGCCTACCACCGTTGTGTCGTCAGCAAACTTAATGATCGTGCTTGGCCACGCAGTCGTGGGTGAACAGGGAGTACAGGAGGGGACTAATCATGCACCCCTGAGGGGCCCCTGTGTTGAGGATCAGCGTGGCAGACGTGTTGTTGCCTACCCTTACCACCTGGGGGCTGCCCGTCAGGAAGTCCAGGATCCAGTTGCAGAGGGAGGTGTTTAGTCCCAGGGCCCTTAGCTTAGTGATGAGCTTTGTGGGCACTATGGGGGTGGTCGGGTAAGCTTGGCTTTATACATAGCTTGGGCTTTGTCGAGTAAGGCTTAAACTATGTATTTAGATTGTAGTTAGGTATTGTAGGTAGTTATCGTGGGTTGTTGTAAGTAATTATTGTAGGTTAGTATTGTATTCGGCGGTGCCCGGTGTAGCACGAAGCTAGCTAGCTAACCCACCACCTGGACTGGCTGGCGAGTAGCTATTAGCAACGGTATAGTTGTTTCACGCCTGAGAGTGCCTGTAATTACGCCAGCTGGCTGCCTACAATAATTACATACAATAATTGCCTACCATTCAGCTGTTTTCTAACCTCATTGTCTGAACCGTTAACGTTAGGTAGCAAGTGGCTACTGTGCTTGAAATTTAGCTAGCTTGTTGCTACCTGGATAGCTACTAGTAAACAATAGCTGGAACGACCGAGCAAACAGACGCGAACTGGCTGAGTCAATTCAGTGGCTAGCTTTGCACTTGGCTAGCTAACAGTAGCTGCTAGGGGTAAGTCATAACCTACATTTGTGTTTTGTTTTTTACATATTGATAGCCCGAGTCGTTCAAGGAATTCGGGACATGGGTGACTAGTTAACGTTAGTTTGGCTCTCTCTGTGTGTTCGTGCCGTGAAAGGAGGGGTTCTTCTTTGTCTGAAAGCAATGGCTAGCTAGTTTGCTAACTATTCTAGCTAACTAACTGGCTGAATAAGTTGACGACGGACTCGCTCAAGCTGTCGGGACTAACCCACAATTTTAGACACGGACACGAACGATCTGCTTGCGTGTTGATACACTGGTGGTTTGTTGTGGCCGAGTATTGGCGCTAGACTGTGTTGTTGGAGTCCGGCATGCTGGCTGTGGCGTCTTATGACTAAGTGCCCGGACGATTTTCACAGAATAATACTGCACCTAGTTAGCTAGCTGAATAAACTAAGTTAGTCTATTCCTAGAAAACATTGAACCGCTGTAGTTTACAACAATTATAGTTTCTGAGGTGGAAGTTGGGAGAGTTATATTTGGGAGTTGTGGTGAAGGAGGCCCCGCTCTCTCCTTTCCCAGATGTTTAGTTCATTTCATTCCGATCTCCTCTGCATTATTGTAGCCATCTGCTGCAGCCTGTCAACTATGCCTCTGCCTATCCCTGTTCTCTCCTCTCCGCACAGGCTACACAAACGCCTCACACCGCGTGGCTGCTGCCTCTCTAACCTGGTGGTCCCTGCACGCACCACCCACGTGGAGTTCCAGGTCTCAGGCAGCCTCTGGAACTGCCGTTCTGCTGCCAACAAGGCAGAGTTCATCTCAGCCTATGCTACCCTCCAGTCCCTCGACTTCTTGGCGCTGACGGAAACATGGATTACCACTGAAAACACTGCTACTCCTACTGCTCTCTCCTCGTCTGACCATGTGTTCTCGCATACCCCGAGAGCATCTGGTCAGCGGGGTGGTGGCACAGGAATCCTCATCTCTCCCAAGTGGACATTCTCAATTTTTCCCCTGACCCATCTGTCTATCTCCTCATTTGAATTCCATGCTGTCACAGTCACTAGCCCATTTAAGCTTAATATCCTTGTCATCTATTGCCCTCCAGGTTCCCTTGGAGAGTTCATCAATGAGCTTGACGCCTTGATAAGTTCCTTTCCTGAGGATGGCTCACCCCTCACAGTTCTGGGGGATTTCAACCTCCCTACGTCTACATTTGACTCATTTCTCTCTGCCTCCTTCTTTCCACTCCTCTCCTCTTTTGACCTCACCCTCTCACCGTCCCCCCCTACTCACAAGGCAGGCAATACGCTTGACCTCATCTTTACTAGATGCTGTTCTTCTACTAATCTCACTGCAACTCCCCTCCATGTCTCCGACCACTACTTTGTATCCTTTTCTCTCTCGCTCTCCTCCAACACTACTCACTCTGCCCCTACACAGATGGTAATGCGCCGTCGCAACCTTCGCTCTCTCTCCCGCTACTCTCTCCTCTTCCATCCTATCATCTCTTCCCTCTGCTTAATCCTCAACCCTCCTCTCCTCCCTTTCTGCATCCTTTGACTCTCTATGTCCCCTATCCTACCGGCCGGCTCGGTCCTCCCCTCCAGCTCCATTTTGAAAAGAAGGTTGACGACATCCGATCCTCGTTTGTTAAGTCAAATGACACTGCTGGTCCTGCTCACACTGCCCTACCTTATGCTTTGACTTCTTTCTCCCCTCTCTCTCCAGATAAAATCTTGCGACTTGTGACGGCAGGCCGCCCAACAACCTGCCCGCTTGACCCTATCCCCTCCTCTCTTCTCCAGACCATCTCCGGTGACCTTCTCCCTTACCTCACCTCGCTTGACCACTGGCTATGTCCCTTCCGTCTTCAAGAGAGCGAGAGTTGCACCCCTTCTCAAAAAACCAACACTCGATCCCTCTGATGTCAACAACTACAGACCAGTATCCCTTCTTTCTTTTCTCTCCAAAACTATTGAGCGTGCCGTCTTTAGCCAACTCTCTTGCTATCTCTCTCAGAATGACCTTCTTGATCCAAACCAGTCAGGTTTCAAGACTGGTCATTCAACTGAGACTGCTCTTCTCTGTGTCACGGAGGCTCTCCGCACTGCTAAAGCTAACTCTCTCTCCTCTGCTCTTGTCCTTCTAGACCTGTCTGCTGCCTTTTATACTGTGAACCATCAGATCCTCCTCTCCGCCCTCTCTGAGTTGGGCATCTCCGGCGCTGCTCACTCTTGGATTGCGTCCTACCTGACTGGTCGCTCCTACCAAGTGGCGTGGCGAGAATCTGTCTCCGCACCACGTGCTCTCACCACTGGTGTCCCCCAGGGCTCAGTTCTAGGCCCTCTCCTATTCTCCCTATACACCAAGTCACTTGGCTCTGTCATATCCTCACATGGCCTCTCCTATCATTGCTACGCTGACGACACACAACTAATCTTCTCCTTTCCCCCTTCTGATAACCAGGTGGCGAATCGCATCTCTGCATGTCTGGCAGACATATCAGTATGGATGACGGATCACCACCTCAAGCTGAACCTTGGCAAGACGGAGCTGCTCTTCCTCCCGGGGAAGGACTGCCTGTTCCATGATCTCGCCATCACGGTTGACAACTCCGTTGTGTCCTCCTCCCAGAGTGCGAAGAGCCTTGGCGTGACCCTGGACAACACCTTGTCGTTCTCCGCTAACATCAAGGCGGTGACCCGATCCTGTAGGTTCATGCTCTACAACTTTCGGAGAATACGACCCTGCCTTACACAGGAAGCGGCACAGGTCCTAATCCAGGCACTTGTCATCTCCCGTCTGGATTACTGCAACTTGCTGTTGGCTGGGCTCCCTGCCTGTGCTATTAAACCCCTACAACTCATCCAGAATGCCGCAGCCCGTCTGGTGTTCAACCTTCCCAAGTTCTCTCACGTCACCCCGCTCCTCCGCACACTCCACTGGCTTCCAGTTGAAGCTCGCATCTGCTACAAGACCATGGTGCTTGCCTACGGAGCTGTGAGGGGAACGGCACCTCCGTACCTTCAGGCTCTGATCAGTCCCCACACCCAAACGAGGGCATTGCGTTCATCCACCTCTGGCCTGCTGGCTCCCCTACCTCTGCGGAAGCATAGTTCCCGCTCAGCCCAGTCAAAACTGTTCGCTGCTCTGGCACCCCAATGGTGGAACAAGCTCCCTCACGACGCCAGGACAGCGGAGTCACTCACCACCTTCCGGAGACATTTGAAACCCCACCTCTTTAAGGAATACCTGGGATAAGATAAAGTAATCCTTCTACCCCCCCCTTACCCCAACCCAAACCCCAACCCCCCAAAAAATTAAAAATAAAAAAAATAAAAATTAAATACAAAAAAAAAATACATTGTGAAGTGGTGATCCCACTGGCTATAAGGTGAATGCACCTATTTGTAAGTCGCTCTGGATAAGAGCGTCTGCTAAATGACGTAAATGTAAATGTGTTGAACGCTGAGCTATAGTCAATGAACAGCATTCTCACGTAGGTGTTCCTTTTGTCCAGGTGGGAAAGGGCAGTGTGGAGTATGATTGAGATTGCGTCATCTGTGGATCTGTTGGGGCAGTATGCGAATTGGAGTGGGTCTAGGGTTTCCGGGATGATGGTGTTAATGTGAGCCATGACCAGCCTTTCAAAGCACTTCATGGCTACCGACGTGAGTGCAGCGGGGCGGTAGTCATTTAGGCAGGTTACCTTCGCTTTCTTGGCCACAGGGATTATGGTGGTCTGCTTGAAACATGTAGGTATTACAGACTCGGTCAGGGAGAGGTTGAAAATGTCAGAAAAGACACTTGCCAGTTGGTCTGCACATGCTCTGAGTACACTGACTTGCCTTGTCTATATGAATCTATATGAGTTTACATGAGTCTATAGGAGTGTATGCCTATATGAGTCTATATGAATCTATATGAGTTTATATGAATCTATATGAGTCTATACTATATGAATCTATATGAGTCTCTATGAGTCTATGAGTCTATATGAATCTATATGAATCTATATGAGTCTATATGAATCTATATGAGTCTATATGAATCTATACGAGTCTATATGAATCTATATGAATCTATATGAGTCTATATGAATCTATATGAGTCTATATGAATCTATATGAGTCTATATGAGTCTATATGAGTGTATGTGTATGTCTACGAGAGGAAGTCAAGCCATTAGTTCAGCCAGTTAAACAACAAACATACATCACATACCATGAGATCCTATTTTATACTCATGAGTGTCACTAAAGTATAACTACCAATTTACTAAAGCTTATAGTCATAAAAACACTCACTCTGACAGTATATAAGCAAAGAGGTTCCATAATGATTTACAGTGCCTTCAGAAAGTATTCAAACCCCTTGACTTCTTCCACATTTAGTTACGTTACAGCCTTATTCTAAAATGGATTAAATATTTGTATTTCCTCAGCAATCTACACACAATACCCCATAATGTCAATGCGAAATCAGGCTTTTAGAAATTTTTGCAAATGTATTAAAAAGAAACAACTTAAATTCCTTATTTACATAAGTATTCAGACCCTTTGTTATGAGACTCGAAATTGAGCTCAGGTGCATCCTGTTTCCATTGATCATCCTTGAGATGTTTCTACAACTTGATTGGAGTCCACCTGTGGTAAATTAAATTGACTGGACATGACTTGAAAAGGCACACACCTGTCTATATAAGGTCCCACAGTTGACAGTGCATGTCTGAGCAAAAACCAAGCCAAGAGGTCAAAGGAATTGTCCGTAGAGCTCCGAGACAGGATTGTGTCGAGGCACAGATCTGGGGAAGGGTACCAAAAAATGTCTGCAGCATTGAAGGTCCCCAAGAACACAGTGGCCTCCATCATTCTTGAATGGAAGAAGTTTGGAACCACCAAGACTCTTCCTAGAGCTGGCCGCCCAGCTAAACTGAGCAATCTGGGGAGAAGGGCCTTGGTCAGGGAGGTGACCCGATGGTCATTCTGACAGAGCTCTACAGTTCCTCTGTGGAGATGAGAGAACCTTCCAGAAGGACAACCATCTCTGCAGCACTCCACCAATCAGGCCTTTATGGTAGAGTGGCCAGACGGAAGCCACTCCTCAGTAAAAGGCACATGACAGCCCGCTTGGAGTTTGCCAAAAGGCACCTAAAGACTCTCAGACCATGAGAAACAAGATTATCTGGTCTGATGAAACCAAGATTGAACTCTTTGGCCTGAATGCCAAGCGTCACGTCTGGAGGAAACCTGGCACCATCCCTACGGTGAAGCATGGTGGTGGCAGCATCATGCTGTGGGGATTATTTTCAATGGCATGGACTGGGAGACAAGTCAGGTTCGAGGGAAAGATGAACGGAGCAAAGTACAGAGATGTCCTTGATGAGCGCTCAGGACCTCAAACTGGGGCGAAGGTTCATCTTCCAACAGAACAACGACCCTAAGCACCGAGCCAAGACAACGCAGGAGTAGCTTCGGGACAAGTCTCTGAAAGTTTTTGAGTGGCCCTGCCAGAGCCCGGACTCTGGCAGGGCCAGAGACCTGAAAATAGCTGTGCAGTAACGCTCCCCATCCAACCTGACAGAACTTGAGAGGAGCTGCAGAGAGGAATGGGAGAAACTCCCCAAATACAGGTGTGCCAAGCTTGTAGCGTCATACCCAAGAAGACTCGAGGCTGTAATCGCTGCCAAAGGTGCTACAAAAAAGTAAAGGGTCTGAATACTAATGTAAATGTGATATTTCAGGGGGGTTTTTTTTATACATTTGGAAACCATTCTAAAAACCTGTCATTATGGGGTATTGTGTGTGGATTGATGAGGAGGAAAAAAACAATTTAATCAATTTTAGAACAAGGCTGTAACGTAACAAAATGTGGAATAAGTCAAAGGGTCTGAATACTTTCTGAATGCACTGTACATACACAATTTGGTCATGCTCATACACAATTAGAGGATGTGTCATCCTGTTTAAACTGAAGAGCCTGAAAAAGTCCATTAAATGTGATTAGGAACTTCACAGCCTCTGTCACACTAGCATGTCAAACCCAGCTAGGTAAAGGCCCTGCAGCGTGAACTGTATGGCAGCTTTGTTCACAAGCCGGCTCAGAATCCCTCACCTCTCTGTCTGGGCAGACTAAATAGATAATTAGTGGCCTATTTAGGCACTCAGAGACACTAAGCCCTGCACATACAGTTATTCACCCTAGATACAACACAAGGATAGAGGGATAGTGCTGTGCGTTGTGGAGTGGTGCAGTGTGGAGCGAGAGATAGTCATGTGACCAGATGTCTGTTGTCAGCCAGAGGAAGTAACACAAGGTAAGGGTAGAGGGGGAGAGGGGGAGAGGGGATGAGGGGAGAGGGGATGAGGGGGAGAGGGGGAGAGGGCGAGAGGGTGAGAGGGAGAGGGATGAGGAGCGAGGGGGAGAGGGGCGGAGGGGGAGAGGGGGAGAGGGGAGAGGGGAGAGGGTTGAGTTTATAGTTATGATGTGGGAGTGTCAGTCATAGTCCACTGTTAATCTAATCTGCAGAGCTGTTTTCCTTCATTCTCACCAGTGAACAATGCAGGTCTTACTCTGTTCTGTTCCAAAATTTATATAACCAACCCCTGCTAAACCCTGGGCCACATGGAACAACAACAAGTGTGATGTGGTCATGTAAAGAACTGTGTGGTAGGAAGCACTAGAAATGTAAAGAATAGTTGGTCTTGATAATAAAATATGTATTTTGCTAGTCAAACTTCCATTATCTTCCTAGAGTAAGTAATATTTATTCACTTTTTCCAGTTTGCTCCTTTAATCATGCACCTTGGTTGGAAAGGGAATTAGCTAGACATCAGACATTTTCCTCTGATAGGATCAGTGGGACCCGTCATTCAGGGCCCCACCTGTTTTGAGCCCCACCTGCTTAGCTAAAACAAAAACAAAAACAAAGCAAAAATATGCTATTTGGGCATTAATATGTGTCAAATATCAGTTTGCAAACAATGTAAAAAATAATAATAATATGTATTGAGTTAATAAAGCCGCATAGTCTCTTTTTTTCTTTCTTGAGTAAGGCAGCTCTGCCTAGCTGTTTCAGACTAGCTCAGTGCTTTCTGTTGTGGTGGCGCAGCCAGAGGGAGTGTAGGGGTTGGTCATCTTCTCTAGTTGCTCCGTGATTGGCTCAGTGTTCTGTCACTCATGGGGACACTACGTCACAGCAAACTCTACAGGGAGAGCTAGAAAGTTCAAGCCCCTTGGGTGCTGCCATAGATTTACATTAGAAGTGCCCATCCAAGAAGGCACAAGGTCATTGGCCACAGATAAAATGACATCAAATCGCGTTATATCTACCGTAGCTTTGATTGGACTGATCATGTCAACGTCATACTTTCAAAATCTTAGCTAGCAAGCTAGACAAGCAGTCATCATCATGAATCATGTCGACAATCTACATTTACATTTACATTTACATCATTTAGCAGACGCTCTTATCCAGAGCGACTTACAAATTGGTGCATTGAACTTATTAATTTTTTATGGGGGGGTGGGGGAGGGGGGGGGGGGGGGGTAGAAGGATTGCGTTATACTATTCCAGGTATTCCTTAAAGAGGTAGGGTTTCAAGTGTCTCCGGGAGGTGGTGAGTGACTCCGCTGTCCTGGCGTCGTGAGGGAGCTTGTTCCACCATTGGGGTGCCAGAGCAGCGAACAGTTTTGACTGGGCTGAGCGGGAACTGTGCTTCCGCAGAGGTAGGGGGGCCAGCAGGCCAGAGGTGGATGAACGCAATGCCCTCGTTTGGGTGTAGGGACTGATCAGAGCCTGAAGGTACGGAGGTGCCATTCCCCTCACAGCTCCGTAGGCAAGCACCATGGTCTTGTAGCAGATTTAAGCTTAAACTGGAAGCCAGTGGAGTGTGCGGAGGAGCGGGGTGACGTGAGAGAACTTGGGAAGGTTGAACACCAGACGGGCTGCGACGTTCTGGATGAGTTGTAGGGGTTTAATGACACAGGCAGGGAGCCCAGCCAACAGCGAGTTGCAGTAATCCAGATGGGAGATGACAAGTGCCTGGATTTGGACCTGTGCCGCTTCCTGTGTAAGGCAGGGTCGTACTCTGCGAATGTTGTAGAGCATGAACCTACAGGATCGGGTCACCGCCTTGATGTTAGCGGAGAATGACAGGGTGTTGTCCAGGGTCACGCCAAGGCTCTTCACACTCTAGGAGGAGGACACAATGGAGTTGTCAACCGTGATGGCGAGATCATGGAGCGGGCAGTCCTTCCCCGGGAGGAAGAGCAGCTCCGTCTTGCCGAGGTTCAGCTTGAGGTGGTGATCCGACATCCACACTGATATGTCTGCCAGACATGCAGAGATGTGATTCGCCACCTGGTTATCAGAAGGGGGAAAGGAGAAAATTAATTGTGTGTCGTCTGCGTAGCAATGATAGGAGAGACCATGTGAGGATATGACAGAGCCAAGTGACTTGGTGTATAGAGAGAATAGGAGAGGGCCTAGAACTGAGCCCTGGGGGACACCAGTGGTGAGAGCACGTGGTGCGGAGACAGATTCTCGCCACGCCACCTGGTAGGAGCGACCTGTCAGGTAGGACGCAATCCAAGAGTGAGCAGCGCCGGAGATGCCCAACTCGGAGAGGGTGGAGAGGAGGATCTGATGGTTCACAGTATCAAAGGCAGCAGATAGGTCAAGAAGGATAAGAGCAGAGGAGAGAGAGTTAGCTTTAGCAGTGCAGAGAGCCTCCGTGACACAGAGAAGAGCAGTCTCAGTTGAATGACCAGTCTTGAAATCTGACTGGTTTGGATCAAGAAGGTCATTCTGAGAGAGATAGTAGGAGAGTTGGCTAGAGACGGCACGCTCAAGAGTTTTGGAGAGAAAAGAAAGAAGGGATACTGGTCTGTAGTTGTTGACATCGGAGGGATCGAGTGTAGGTTTTTTGAGGTGGGGTGCAACTCTCGCTCTCTTGAAGACGGAAGGGACATGGCCAGCGGCCAAGGATGAGTTGATGAGCGAGGTGAGGTAAGGGAGAAGGTCTCTGGAAATGGTCTGGAGAAGAGAGGAGGGGATAGGGTCAAGCGGGCAGGTTGTTGGGCGGCAAGCCATCACAAGTCGCAAGATTTCATCTGGAGAGAGAGGGGAGAAAGAAGTCAAAGCATATGGTAGGGCAGTGTGAGCAGGTCATTTGACTTAATAAATGAGGATCGGATGTCGTCAACCTTCTTTTCAAAATGGTTGACGAAGTCATCCACAGAGAGGGAGGAGGGAGGGGGAGGAGGAGGAGGATTCAGCAGGGAGGAGAAGGTTGCAAAGAGCTTCCTAGGGTTAGAGGCAGAGGCTTGAAATTTAGAGTGGTAGAAAGTGGCTTTAGCAGCGGAAACAGAGGAAGAGAATGTAGAGAGGAGGGAGTGAAAAGATGACAGGTCCGCAGGGAGTCTAGTTTTCCTCCATTTCCGCTCGGCTGCCCGGAGCCCTCTTCTGTGAGCTCGCAATGAGTCGTCAAGCCACGGAGCAGGAGGGGAGGACCGAGCCGGCCGGGAGTATAGGGGACATAGAGAGTCAAAATATGCAGAAAGGGAGGAGAGGAGGGTTGAGGTCAAAAGCGGAAAGGAATGGAAAGAAGGAGGCAGAGAGAAATGAGTCAAAGGCAGACGTAGGGAGGTTAAAGTCACCCAGAACTGTGAGGGGTGAGCCATCCTCAGGAAAGGAACTCATCAAGGCGTCAAGCTCATTGATGAACTCTCCAAGGGAACCTGGAGGGCGATAAATGACAAGGATGTTAAGCTTGAATGGGCTAGTGACTGTGACAGCATGGAATTCAAATGAGGAGATAGACAGATGGGTCAAGGGGAAAAGAGAGAATGTCCACTTTGGAGAGATGAGGATTCCTGTGCCACCGCCGCGCTGACCAGATGCTCTCAGGGTATGCGAGGACACATGGTTAGACGAGAAAAGAGCAGTAGGAGTAGCAGTGTTTTCTGTGGTAATCCATGTTTCCGTCAGCACCAAGAAGTCGAGGGACTGGAGGGTAGCATAGGCTGAGATGAACTCTGCCTTGTTGGCCGCAGAACGGCAGTTCCAGAGGCTGCCAGAGACCTGGAACTCCACGTGGGTCGTGCGCGCAGGGACCACCAGATTAGAGTGGCAACAGCCACGTGGTGTGAATCGTTTGAATGGCCTGTGCAGAGAGGAGAGAACAGGGATAGACAGACACATAGTTGACAGGCTACAGAGAAAGGCTACAATAATGCAAAGGAGCTCGGAATGAAATGAACGAAACATCTGGGAAAGCGAGAGAGCGGGGCCTCCCTCACTTACGTTTCACTGAAACACTCAAATATAAAAACACTCTCCCAACTTCCACTTTAGAAATTATACTTGTTGTAAACCACAGCGGTTCAATGTTTCTAGGAATAGACTCTAACTTAGTTTATTCAGCTAGCTAACTTGGTACACCGAATCATATGACGTCAAAGCCAACTAGCATGCCAGCCTCCAATAACACAGTTTGCACCAATACTCGGTTACAACAAACCACCAGTGTGTTAACACGCCAAGCAGATCATTTGTGTCCGTGTCTAACGTTGTGTAAAGTTTTGGGGTAGTTTTGACAGTTTGAGTGAGTACGTCGTCAACTTATTCAGCCAGTTAGTTAGCTAGAATAGTTAGCATACTAGCTAGCCATTGCTCTCTGCCAACGAACTAACCCCTCCTCCCACGGCACGAACACACAGAGAGCCAAGCTAACGTTAGCTAGTCCCCCATGTCCCGAATTCCCTTGAACGACTCTGGTTACCAGTATGTAAAAACAAAAACTAAATAAATGTAGGTTATAGCTTACCCTTAGTAGCTACTGTTAGCCAGTTAAGTGCAAAGCTAGCCACTGAATCGATTCAGCCAGTTCGCGTCTGTCCCAACGGAGAGAAAGCGTCTCCAAATATTAACGCTAGGTCGTTCCAGCTATTGTTTAGTTAGCTATCCAGGTAGCTACATTTCGAGTACAGTAGCTACTAACTACCTAACGTTAACGCTTCAGATAATGAGGTTAGAAAAACAGCTGAATGGTAGGTAGCTAGCTGGCATAATTACAGGTACTCTTAAGCGTGGAATAACATTGGAAACAACTATCCACAGCTGCTAATAGTTACCAGTAGCTACCCGCTAGCTAGCTAGCTTTATTGGTCCAGGTAGTGAGTTAGCTAGCCTCGTACTTCACCGGGCTCAGTCGAATACCGAAAAATGAATACAATACTTACCTACAATAATTACCTACAATACCCTACAATAACTACCTAGATAAACTACCTACAATAACTAACTACAATACCTACCTACCTACAATCTAAATATATGGTTTAATCTTTACTCAACACCATATGAGCCAAGTGTCACGGTTTCGGCCGAGGCTGCCTCTCTTCCTTGCTCGGGCAGGCTTCGGCGTTTGTCGTCTCCGGAATACTAGCTGCCACCGTTGCATGTTTCTATGTTCGTTTGCTTTTGTCTGATTGTTGTTACACCTGTTAGCGTTTAGTGTAATTAGTGTCCTATAAGTTCTCGTTGTGTTTGTCTAGTGTTGTGTGTGATTGTTTTACTGTCGTGCCGGTAGGCTGTATTTCTACTGTTTGCTCGGTTGAGCTATATCTCCATATTGTTTGGAGTGTTTTTGTCGCACCTGTTAGTGCGCCCGTTATTTTCGCCTACGTGCGGAGTTTCGCCTCAGGGCGTTTGTTTGTGATTGTTTTTCGTGTGCATCAACTAAAGTCTGTTGGACTAACGTTCTGCGTCCTGCGCCTGATTCCACCACCACACCCACCTACATCTACCTTGACAGAATCACACACCTTTACTCGATGGAATCAGCAGGAGCCGCAGCAGCACCGGCGACGTTGGAGGACAGGGTCCGCGAACAAAATGACCAGATCCTGCGGATGGGGTCCGCACTACAGGAGGTGATCACCACCATCCGAGGCTGGGAGACCCGAGGGACTCCTCCACCGCCATCCTCCCTGCCCGCACCATCGGCAAGTCAGCCCATTCCCGCTCCGGAACCCAGAGGAGTTCGACTCTCGCTCCCGAGGGCCTACGATGGGACCGCGGCCGGGTGTCAGGGATTCATTCTCCAGGTGGAGCTTTACCTGGCCACCGTGCACCCGGCGCCCTCGGGACACGAGAGCGTGTCCGCCCTGATCTCCTGCCTTTCCGGGAAGGCGTTGGAATGGGCCAACGCAGAGTGGAGGAGAATCGACGCTAACACCATCACCTACGACGAGTTCTCCCGCCGCTTCAGGGCGGTGTTTGACCATCCCCCGGAGGGGAAAGCGGCGGGGGAGCGTCTGGTCTGCCTCCGGCAGGGGAAGAGGAGTGCCCAGGAGTTTGCCTTGGAATTCCGTACTCTAGCGGCGGATGCAGGGTGGCATGAGCGGGCTCTCATCGATCACTACCGATGTAGTCTACGCGAGGACGTCCGTAGGGAGCTGGCCTGTAGGGACACCAGCCTCTCGTTCGACCAGTTGGTCGACATGTCCATCAGGCTGGATACCCTGCTAGCTACTCGCGGACGTCCCGAGGGGGGTCCGTCCATTTCACCCTCCAGCGCCTCCGAGCCGTGCCCCATGGAGCTCGGGGGCGCTGGCGCTAGAGAGAGGAGGGGTCGGCTTACGAGGGGGTCCATCTCCTGCACCAACTGTGGTCGGGGAGGACACACCGCGGCTAGGTGCTGGGGATGGCCTCCTAGGGGAGAGGACGACAGGTCCCGCACTGGGGAGTCCTTCCAGGTGAGTAGGCGCCCCACTCACCCAGAGCTCTCTGTTGCACATTTCTGTATACCTGTGCATTTTCCACAGGTAGCACCTCATTCCCAGCATAAGGCGCTGGTAGATTCAGGCGCGGCTGGGAATTTTGTTGATAAGAAGTTTTGTTTAGCCTTAGGGATTCCCCTTCTCCCTGTTGACGTTCCCTTCCCCGTTCATGCCCTAGATAGCCGTCCGTTGGGTGCGGGCTTGATCAGGGAGGTCACTGCGCCACTTAGGATGTGTGCACAGGGGGGTCATCAGGAGATGATCCAGCTATTTCTGATCGACTCGCCTGCGTATCCGGTGGTGCTGGGCATGCCCTGGTTGAGTACCCATAACCCATCTATTTCGTGGCAGGAGAGGGCTCTGATGGAGTGGTCTGCCCAGTGTGTGGGTCGATGTTTAGGCGTTTCCGTAGGGGCTACCTCGGTGGAGAGTCCAAACCAGGTGCCCGCATTGCACGTTCCCCCTGAGTATGGGGATTTGGCGATTGTGTTCAGTAAGTCGAGAGCGATGCAGTTGCCTCCCCATAGGCAGGGAGATTGTGCGATAGACCTCCAGGCAGGAGCTGCGCTCCCACGGAGCCATGTGTATCCTCTGTCTCAGGAGGAGAAGAGAGCTATGGAGACGTACATAGACGAATCTCTGAGACAAGGATACATACGGCCCTCCACTTCCCCTGCGTCCTCGAGTTTCTTTTTTGTGAAGAAAAAGGATGGAGGATTACGCCCGTGCATTGATTACCGTGGTCTCAATCAGATCACGGTGAAGTACAGTTATCCACTCCCGCTGATTGCGACCATGACGGAGTCATTGCACGGGGCGCGTTTCTTCACTAAATTAGATCTCAGGAGCGCGTACAACTTGGTGCGCATTAGGGGGGGCGATGAATGGAAGACAGCCTTTAGTACCACCTCGGGCCATTACGAGTATCTTGTCATGCCATACGGGTTGATGAACGCTCCTTCAGTTTTCCAATAATTCGTGGATGAGATCTTCAGGGACATGCAGGGACAGGGGGTGGTCATGTACATCGATGACATTCTCGTGTACTCGCCTACCCGAGTCGAGCATGTGGCCCTGGTGCGCCGAGTGTTGCGGAGGCTGTTGGAGCACGACCTGTATGTCAAGGCAGAGAAGTGTCTGTTCTTCCAGGAGTCGGTCTCCTTTTTGGGTTATCAGTTGTCTGCGTCAGGGGTGAAGATGGAGGTAGACCGGGTGTCAGCCGTGCGTAATTGGCAAACGCCAACCACTGTGAAGGAGGTGCAGCAGTTTTTGGGGTTTGCGAATTATTACCGGAGGTTTATCCGGGGTTTTGGACAGGTAGCAGCTCCCATAACGTCTCTTTTGAAGGGGGGTCCGGTGCGTCTGCAGTGGTCAGCCGAGGCGGACAGGGCGTTTGGGAGGCTGAAGGACCTGTTTACCTCGGCTCCGGTGCTGGCGCATCCGGATCCCTCTTTGCCATTTCAGGAAGAGGTGGACGCGTCAGAGGCCGGTATAGGAGCCGTGCTGTCGCAACGGTCCGGCGCGCCACCTAAACTCCGCCCCTGTGCTTTTTATTCCAAGAAGCTCAGTCCGGCGGAGCGAAACTATGACGTGGGGGACAGGGAGCTGTTAGCCGTGGTACAGGCCCTAAAGGTGTGGAGGCACTGGCTTGAGGGGGCTCAACACCCTTTCCTCATTTTGACGGACCACCGTAACCTGGAGTACATCCGGGCAGCGAGGAGGCTGAACCCTCGCCAGGCGAGGTGGAATATGTTTTTGACCCGGTTCACATTTAAGATCACGTACATCCCTGGGTCACAGAACGGTAAGGCAGACGCACTGTCTCGGCGGTATGACACGGAGGAGAGGTCCGTGGAGCCCACTCCCATACTGCCGGAGTCGTGTCTGGTGGCACCGGTAGTGTGGGAGGTCGATGCTGAACTCGAGCGGGCATTACGCACCGACCCTAGTCCACCTCAATGCCCGGAGGGTCGGAAGTACGTTCCGCTCGAGGTTCGGGATCGATTGATCTATTGGGCTCACACGTCACCCTCCTCTGGACACCCTGGTATCGGCCGGACAGTGCACTGTCTTAGTGCCAAGTACTGGTGGCCCACGTTGGCGAGGGATGTGAGGGTTTATGTTTCCTCCTGCTCGGTGTGCGCCCAGTGTAAGGCGCCTAGACATCTGCCTAGGGGTAAGTTACTACCCCTGCCCGTTCCACAACGACCATGGTCTCACCTCTCGGTGGATTTCCTCACTGACCTTCCTCCTTCACAGGGGAATACCACTATACTGGTCGTTGTGGACCGGTTTTCTAAGGCCTGTCGTTTGCTCCCTATGCCGGGCCTTCCTACTGCCCTGCAAACCGCCGAAGCATTATTCACCCATGTGTTCCGGCACTACGGGGTACCCGAGGATATTGTGTCTGATCGAGGTCCCCAATTTACCTCCAGAGTCTGGAGAGCTTTTATGGAGCGGTTGGGGGTCTCGGTGAGCCTCACCTCGGGTTACCACCCGGAGAGTAATGGGCAGGTGGAACGCGTGAACCAGGATGTGGGTAGGTTTCTTAGAACATACTGCCAGGACCGGCCGGAGGAGTGGGCAAGGTACGTTCCCTGGGCCGAAATGGCCCAGAATTCCCTACGCCATTCCTCCACTAACCTAACCCCTTTCCAATGTGTGTTGGGTTACCAGCCGGTTCTGGCACCTTGGCAGCAGAGCCAGATCGAGGCTCCTGCGGTGAATGAGTGGGCGCGGCGCTCGGAGGAGACATGGAACGCTGCACACGTCCACCTGCAGTGGGCCCTCCGTCGTCATAAGGCGAGCGCCGATCTCCACCGCAGTGAGGGACCGGTGTACGCACCTGGTGATCGAGTCTGGCTCTCTACCAGAAACCTGCCCCTCCGCCTGCCCTGTCGGAAACTGGGTCGGCGGTTTGTAGGGCCATTTAAAGTCCTGAGAAGGTTGAACGAGGTGTGTTACAAATTACAACTACCTGGTGAGTATAAAAGTATTAACCCCTCGTTCCATGTGTCTCTTCTCAGGCCGGTGGTAGCTGGCCCACTCCAAGAAAGTGAGATCAGGGAGACTCCTCCGCCCCCATTGGACATCGAGGGGGCACCGGCGTACTCCGTGCGGTCCATCTTGGATTCGAGACGTCGGATGGGGGGTCTCCAATATCTAGTGGAGTGGGAGGGGTACGGTCCGGAGGAACGGTGCTGGGTGCCGAGGAGAGACATTTTGGACCCGTCTCTCCTGACGGAATTCCATCGTGGGCACCCGACGCACCCTGCTCCGCGTCCTCCTGGTCGTCCCCGAGGCCGGAGTCGGCGCACGTCTGGAGCCGCGCGTCAAGGGGGGGGTACTGTCACGGTTTCGGCCGAGGCTGCCTCTCTTCCTTGCTCGGGCAGGCTTCGGCGTTCGTCGTCTCCGGAATACTAGCTGCCACCGTTGCATGTTTCTATGTTCGTTTGCTTTTGTCTGATTGTTGTTACACCTGTTAGCGTTTAGTGTAATTAGTGTCCTATAAGTTCTCGTTGTGTTTGTCTAGTGTTGTGTGTGATTGTTTTACTGTCGTGCCGGTAGGCTGTATTTCTACTGTTATCTCGGTTGAGCTATATCTCCATATTGTTTGGAGTGTTTTTGTCGCACCTGTTAGTGCGCCCGTTATTTTCGCCTACGTGCGGAGTTTTGCCTCAGGGCGTTTGTTTGTGATTGTTTTTCGTGTGCATCAACTAAAGTCTGTTGGACTAACGTTCTGCGTCCTGCGCCTGATTCCACCACCACACCCACCTACATCTACCTTGACACCAAGCTTACCTCCCGCCAGAGAGTGACACAACCTCACCCGTCGCTTATCAGATGTAGACTGACTGGCAAACCCTATTCAATCCTTGTCATATGAAGAGAAATTATAGATAAAACGTATCGGTGCTCATCGGCCATGGGACATAAACATTACACAACAAGTTGGAAATCGCAAATTCAACAGTGAGTGGTTTGGAAGGAATCAAAACAAATCAAGACAATGCAAATAGTCCGGGTAGCCATGATTAGCTGTTCAGGAGTCTTATGGCTTGGGGGTAGATCCTGTAAAGAAGCCTTTTGGACCTAGACTTGGCGCTCCGGTACCACTTTCCGTGCGGTAGCAGAGAGAACAATCTATGACTAGGGTGGCTGGAGTCTTTGACAATTCTTAGGGCCTTCCTCTGACTCTGCCTGGTATAGAGGTCCTGGATTGCAGGAAGCTTGGCCCCAGTGATGTACTGGGCCGTACGCACTACCCTCTGTAGTGCCTTGCGGTCGGAGGCCGAGCAGTTGCCATACCATGCAGTGATGCAACCAGTCAGGATGCTCTCGATTGTGCAGCTGTAGAACTTTTTGAGGATCTGAGGACCCATGCCAAATCTTTTCAGTCTCCTGAGGGGGAATAGGCTTTGTCGTGCCCTCTTCATGACTGTCTTGGTGTGTTTGGACCATGATAGTTTGTTGGTGATGTGGACACCAAGGAACTTGAAGCTCTCAACCTGTTCCACTACAGCCCCATCGATGAGAATGGGGGCGTGCTCAGTCCTCTTTTTCTTCCTGTAGTCCACAATTATATTCTTTGTCTTGATCACGTTGAGGGAGAGGTTGTTATCCTGGCACCACATGGCCAGGTCTCTGACCTCCTCCCTATAGGCTGTCTCATAATTGTCGGTGATCAGAACTACCACTGTTGTGTCGTCGGAAAACTAAATGATGGTGTTGGAGTCGTGCCTGGCCATGCAGTCATGGGTGAACAGGGAGTACAGGGAGGGGACTGAGAACACACCCCTGAGGGGCCCCCGTGTTGAGGATCAGCGTGGCAGATGTGTTGTTACCTACCCTTACCACCTGTGGGGCGGCCCGTCAGGAAGTCCAGGATCCAGTTGCAGAGGGAGGTGTTTAGTCCCAGGGACCTTAGCTTAGTGATGAGCTTTGAGGGCACTATGGTGTTGAACGGTGAGAATCAGTGGCTAACTGCAATCACTTTTTTGCTTCCCCTGCTATTCAGTGGAGAGGGTGTGTGGTCCAAGTCTGGGATTAAGGGTCTCTTTTCCAAGCTTAAAAGCATAAACATTCACACACAACACCATGGGCCAGAAAAGGTTGAATACATTGGCCAGGCTGTCAATCCAGCATGACTTCTGCCGCGTTCAAAACAACTGGAAACTGGAAACTGGGAAATCTCAAACTTCAGGGAGTTCAAGACAACTGGGAACTCTGAAAAAAACTAGGTATGACTGGGAAAATACGTTTTGAACGGTCGTCCAACTCAAAATTCCAAGTCGGGAACTCGGGCCTCTTTCTGGAGCTCCGACCTTAAGATCATTGATGTCATGATTCAACCTTGTGATTTTCCGAGTTCCCAGTTGTCTTGGAAGCACCATAAATCCAGAGAAAATTTGCCCACAAGAAGGACCGCCACGCCACCTTCCTGTTCAAGTGAGCACAGCACAACGGTGATTCCAAAAATGTATTGTTTGCTGCTGCATAAATGATGTAATATGCCAGGGAGTATATGGATACTGTAGCTAAGAAAGTCATACTAAGTGTATGTTGTGTAGTAAGCTGTTAGTAGCCCATGTGCCTCGCCCTAATAATTTGGTCCCTTTCCCTCTCATAACTTAGCCTACTGTTCTGACTTGGTGGTGCACATGTAGCCTATAGCCTGTTTTAGAGAAATGTCATCATCAAATATTGTAAGAGCTTTCATTGTCTGCTTATATATATGCCCCCTTTATTTATCCTACAGTTCTGACTTGGTGTACAGGGAGAATGCTGTAAGAACGGCCCATGTTCTGAATGATGTCACTGTACATTTCAAAAGTGCTGAACAAATAGTTACATTGACTACGTCCGTCTTAGCTTGCTCATTAAAGTCTTAATCGAAATTACAGATTGCCTCTTATCCGCTCATCGTTCCCTTATACCATAGTTTGTACATCTCAATTGTCAATAGAAACCACATTTGTTTAAGCAAGTCAGCCATATCAGCTATGTTTTTTAAAAGGCAGTAAATGAGGCTGAATTAACTGTTTCACTGCCAGACAAGGCTCCGGTGATAGCTAGGTGTAGCGGTGGTAAGGATTCACTCCATGGTGCTGAAAGGTAAGCTCTGCTGTTGGCACAGCTTTATGTAGGCTCTAACAGTTTGTGGGCACCGTTATAGTGCAATTAATGTATTGTTTAGTGTTGTGTTCTGTAGTGTAGTGGCATTGCTGGCACGCATCAAAATAAAAAAAATGGAGTTTGCTACACCAAGATTTCCATGCTAAAATCGACACTGGATAGGAAGCACAAGCCAGCACGTTTTGAGGGTACAAGGTGAGGACGTTTTGAGGGTTAGAATTAGTGTTATGGTTAGAATTAGGTTTAGGGTTAGGGATAGGGATAGGAAATAGGGTTAGTTTTAGGGTTAGGGTTAGGAGCTAGGTTTAGGTTTAGGGTTAGGGTTAGGTTTTTGGAATAAGGTTAGGGTTAGGGTTAAGGTTAGGATTAGGTTTAGGGTAAGGGTACAGGTTAGGGTTAGGGGTAGGTTTATGGTTAGGGGTTAGGGAAAAATTATTTTGAATGGGACTGAATTGTATGAACATGGTTAGCTGTACAAGACTGTGTGTGTGTGTCTGTGTGCATGCGTGGGTGCATGGGTCACTCAGTGTTTTCCCCGAGCGACAGCAGCAGCAGCACAGTCACATGAGTACAGGGATGAAAGGAGAGACTGATAAAGGCCCACCCTGGGCCCACCCTGGGCCCACCCTGGGCCCACCCTTATCTATAACCCTCTCCCCTTCTCTCCCCTAACCAGAGAGCTTCTCCACATGAGCTCTGTCAATATGTTTTTAACACTACTTCTCTGACCTTGTGGTGAAAGTCTGATGTTATCATTCTACAGCACTGTATGTGGGGATACAGCTATTTGTTTCCTGCCTATAAGAATGCTAGCAAGCTAGCAAGCTAGTTAACTAGTGTGTTTTGATATTAATACAGCAACCTATTTTTTTGGTTGTTTCTTCGGTCTCCTGACCCATGAGGAGGACCGCAATGGATGGCAAGCTGGCAGTGATGAACTCATCACTCAATCTGAGGAATCCTCCGAAGTTTTGTGCCCGGGTTTTATAATTGAGTTAGTGAGAACATAACAACGAACTTAATCTCGTACAAGACCGAGTCAACGGCTACGGAAAGTTGCAGTCAGACGGAGGGGACAGCGAGACGCCGGTGATAGAGAGTGAACTGTGCTGCCTGCCATCTCCACCCTGTTGACAAACCCCTCTCTCTGCTCCAGCTATGTGGATCCTTGTCGACTGTCGCTCCATCTGTTGGAGGCTTGAAGCACTGATAGGAAAATGTGTATGTTTAGGGTAATGACAAAAATTGTTCCACCCCGAAACTGTGTATAACTGTGTTAGAGTTATAAAGACAATGAAACCACTAACAGGGAATATGGGTAGAAACTGTTGGAGGCCAACATACCATAGTAAGGGGGGACTTAGAAACTGCTGAAAACTATACTGTGGAAAGTCACAGGCCGCCTAAAGGTGGGCGGAGCAAAGTTCCTTTGTGTGAAGACATGTAAAAAGCCTGTGTGTGTTTTGAGCGCCAGAGCTCTCATGAATAAAAATGGCTGATTTCTTACACACTGGAGAAGCTGTTTAATTCTTAATTAACTAGAGTCTTACAACCTCTGGGAATTATTCAAAGCTTAGTATTAGAGATAGAAATTCTCATGACAAGCACCCAAAACGTTCAACTCTAGCTGGCAATTGTCATAGTCCAGGTGATGACTGGAGCGGTATTAAATACATCAAACACATGGTTTCCAGGTGTTTGATGCCATTCCATATGCTCTGTTCCGGACATTATTATGAGCCGTTCTCCCCTCAGAGCCTCCTATGGTCCAGACCTACTCTCTGTTATGTAGCTACATACACTGAGTGTACAAAACATTAGGAACACCTTCCTAATGTTGAGGTGCACCCCCATTTGCCCTCAGAACAGCCTCAATTCGTCAGGGCATGGACTCTACAAGGTGTCAAAAGCGTTCCACAGAGATGCTGGCCCATGTTGACTCCAATTCTTCCAACAGTTGTGTCATGTTGGATGGATGTTCTTTGGGTGGTGGACCATTCTTGATACACACAGGAAACTGTTGAGCGTGAAAAACCCAGCAGCGTTGCAGTTCTTGACACAAACCGGTGCGCCTGGCACCTAATGTACTACCATACCCCGTTCAAAGGCTCTTAAATATGTTCTCTTGCCCATTCACACTCTGAATGGCACACATACACAATCCATGTCTCAATTGTCTCAAGGCTTAAAATTCCTTCCTTAACCTGTCTCCACCCCTTCATCTACACGGTTGACAACTCCGTTGTGTCCTCCTCCCAGAGTGCGAAGAGCCTTGGCGTGACCCTGGACAACACCCTGTCGTTCTCCGCTAACATCAAGGCGGTGACCCGATCCTGTAGGTTCATGCTCTACAACATTCGGAGAGTACGACCCTGCTTTACACAGGAAGCGGCACAGGTCCTAATCCAGGCACTTGTCATCTCCCGTCTGGATTACTGCAACTCGCTGTTGGCTGGGCTCCCTGCCTGTGCCATTAAACCCCTACAACTCATCCAGAATGCCGCAGCCCGTCTGGTGTTCAACCTTCCCAAGTTCTCTCACGTCACCCCGCTCCTCCGCACACTACACTGGCTTCCAGTTGAAGCTTGCATCTGCTACAAGACCATGGTGCTTGCCTACGGAGCTGTGAGGGGAACGGCACCTCCGTACCTTCAGGCTCTGGTCAGTCCCTACACCCAAACGAGGGCATTGCGTTCATCCACCTCTGGCCTGCTGGCTCCCCTACCTCTGCTGAAGCACAGTTCCCGCTCAGCCCAGTCAAAACTGTTCGCTGCTCTGGCACCCCAATGGTGGAACAAGCTCCCTCACGATGCCAGGACAGCGGAGTCACTCACCACAATTTCCTGTCATTCTAAAATAAGAAATTCATGGTTTATGAAGTGCTCATATGCTATCTGGGAGGCCCGACCTCCGGGAGGACCCCAACCCCCGGGGTTAGGGGTCCCTAAAGCTCATGGGCTCCCACTTCTTGCGGGGGCCCCTAACCCTCGGTGGGATGTATGCTACACCAGTGAATACTGTGAGGATGAATGTGCATATACTGACCATGCATTTATATAATATATGTATTTTTAGAGGATATCCTTGAGTTCCACACAGTTTTCTGCACACCGTTTTTGGGCGCACGTGTCCTGCTTTCAGTAGGTTTGTGTGTAGGTTATAGGAGCCTGTGTGTTTGTACATCTTCAGTCAGTCAGTCAGTTTGGGTGTGCAGCCAGTTACAGTATGTACACAGCAGTGTTTGTGTTATTAGGACTAGGAGTGAGTGGGTTGTCTGCCTGCCTGCCTCCACCCTGTAAAGCAGGAAAACAGGTTATGTGCTGTGCGACTGACTGGAATCCCCTCCCTCCTTATAGCCTTTGGGATTGGTCAGAGCTGCGGTGGGAGTGGTTACACAGCTCTCCTTGTAAGACCTAATTGATTGAGACAGATAACTTCCAGTAATTCAGCTGATTAAGCCTTTCACTCTCAAGGCTGGCAAGAGATAAACGACCTAGCAGGGCGGGAGGAGCCTGTTCATTGGCCAGCCAGGGACAGCCTGAGGGGGAGAGATGCATACTGTTTTGTTTGAGCCCCTTTTTTCTAGAGCCGAGAAGCAAAGTGCTGATACTTGCTTTTCACATTCCATCGCAGAGCACGCGGTTCAGTGGAGCCATAAAACTATGTGTCAGTTCAGTTCCACACAACCCTCCAGCTGCTATGTATTCAATCTGCCAATGTTACCTTTGATAAAAGAGGTTTTACCATAAGTAGTTATAGAATAAGAGAGTCCATTAATGTACAGTACAATGCTACCTCACCAGGATTCACTTTGATCATAAACCTAAGTATCAAACATCCAGAAATTGCTTTTTGAATCAACAAAAGCAGACTACACATGATCTAGTTCAGAGGGTGTGTAAATGCACACTTTTACAGGAAAGTGCCAGCCAGGAAGCCTCCGTCTTAACGTATTCACACATACAGTAAGTAGTACAGGGACAGGGAGGGTCTGGAATAGGCTGCATGGATTATGCTGTGGAGTCTTTCAAGTGCATAAGGAGTGGTGCAGACCCCACCTCACCTAACACCACCCTACCTCACCCCACCTCACCTCACCCTACCTAACCCCATCCCATCCCACCCCACCTCACCCCATCCCACCATTTCCAAGCCCAGCCCCACCCTACCTAACCCCATCCCATCCCACCCTTTCCAAGCCCAGCCCAGCCCCACCTAACCCCACCCCACCTCACCCCAACCCACCCTTTCCAAGCCCAGCCCAGCCCCACCCCACCTAACCCCACCCCACCCCACCCCACATCACCCCATCCCATCCCACCCTACCTAACCCCACCCCACCTCACCCCATCCCACCCTTTCCAAGCCCAGCCCAGCCCAGCCCAGCCCCACCCTACCTAACTCCATCCCATCCCACCCTTTCCAAGCCCAGCCCACGATCTCACGATACATGGCCCCATTCATTCTTTCCTTTACACGGATCAGTCGTCCTGGTCCCTTTGCAGAAAAACAGCCCCAAAGCATGATGTTTCCACCCCCATGCTTCACAGTAGGTATGGTGTTCTTTGGATGCAACTCAGTATTCTTTGTCCTCCAAACACGACGAGTTGAGTTT
The DNA here is from genome assembly GCF_964263955.1 of Coregonus lavaretus. Classification (NCBI taxonomy): domain Eukaryota; kingdom Metazoa; phylum Chordata; class Actinopteri; order Salmoniformes; family Salmonidae; genus Coregonus; species Coregonus lavaretus. Next base: position 3,528,691 of record NC_140002.1, on the reverse strand, counting down.
TTACCAAAAAGTTATATTTTGGTTTCATCTGACCATATGACATTCTCCCAATCCTCTTCTGGATCATCCAAATGCACTCTAGCAAACTTCAGACAGGCCTGGACATGTACTGGCTTAAGCAGGGGGACACGTCTGGCACTGCAGGATTTGAATCCCTGGCGGCGTAGTGTGTTACTGATGGTAGGCTTTGTTACTTTGGTCCCAGCTCTCTGCAGGTCATTCACTAGGTCCCCCCGTGTGGTTCTGGGATTTTTGCTCACCGTTCTTGTGATCATTTTGACCCCACGGGGTGAGATCTTGCGTGGAGCCCCAGATCGAGGGAGATTATCAGTGGTCTTGTATGTCTTCCATTTCCTAATAATTGCTCCCACAGTTGATTTCTTCAAACCAAGCTGCTTACCTATTGCAGATTCAGTCTTCCCAGCCTGGTGCAGGTCTACAATTTTGTGAAGTTTGGAGTGTGACTGTTTGAGGTTGTGGACAGGTGTCTTTTATACTGATAACAAGTTCAAACAGGTGCCATTAATACAGGTAACGAGTGGAGGACAGAGGAGCCTCTTAAAGAAGAAGTTACAGGTCTGTGAGAGCCAGAAATCTTGTTTGTTTGTAGGTGACCAAATACTTATTTTCCACCATAATTTGCAAATAAATTCATTAAAAATCCTACAATGTGATTTTCTGGATTTTCTGGATTCTCTGTCATAGTTGAAGTGTACCTATGATGAAAATTACAGGCCTCTCTCATCTTTTTAAGTGGGAGAACTTGCACAATTGGTGGCTGACTAAATACTTTTTTTCCCCACTGTATATACTACCAGTCAAAAGTTTGGACACACCTACTCATTCAAGGGTTTTTCTTAATTTTTTACATTGTAGAATAATAGTGAAGACATCAAAACTATGACATAACACATATGGAATCATGTAGTAAACAAAAAACTGTTAAACAAATCAAAATATATTTTATATTTGAGATTCTTCAAATAGCCATCCTTTGCCTTGATGACAGCTTTGCACACTCTTGGCATTCTCTCAACCAGCTTCATGAGGTAGTCACCTGGAATGCATTTCAATTAACAAGTGTGCCTTCTTAAAAGTAAATTTGTGGAATTTATTTCCTTTTTAATGCGTTTGAACCAATCAGTTGTGTTGTGACAAGGTAGGGGGGTACACAGAAGATAGCCCTATTTGTTAAAAGACCAAGTCCATGTTATGGCAAGAACAGCTCAAATAAGCAAAGAGAAAGGAAAGTCCATCATTACTTTAAGACATGAAGGTCAGTCAACACGGAAAATGTCAAGAACTTTTCAAGTTTCTTCAAGTGCAGTCGCAAAAAACATTAAGCGCTATGATTAAACTAGCTCTCATGAGGAATGCCACAAGAATGGAAGACCCAGAGTTACCTCTGATACAGAGGATAAGTTCATTAGAGTTACCAGCCTCAGAAATTGCAGCCCAAATAAATGCTTCACAGAGTTCAAGTCACAGACACATCTCAACATCAACTGTTCAGAGGGGATTGTTTGAATCAGGCCTTAATGGTCGAATTGCTGCAAAGAAACCACTACTAAAGGACACCAATAATAAGAAGAGACCTGCTTGGGCCAAGAAACACGAGCAATGGACATTAAACCGGTGGAAATGTGTCCTTTGGTCTGGTCTCCAAATTGGAAATTTTTGGTTCAAACCGCCGTATCTTTGTGAGACGCGGTGTAGGTGAACGGATGATCTCTGCATGCGTAGTTCCCACCGTAAAGCATGGAGGAGGAGGTGTTATGTTGTGGGGGTGCTTTGCTGGTGACACTGTCTGTGATTTATTTAGAATTCAAGACACACTTAACCAGCATGGCTACCACAGCATTCTGCAGTGATGCGCCATCCCATCTGGTTTGGGCTTAGTGTGACTATCATTTGTTTTTCAACAGGACAATGACCCAACACACCTCCAGGCTGTGTAAAGGCTATTTGACCAAGAAGGAGAGTGATGGAGTGCTGCATCAGATGACCTGGCCTCCACAATCCCCCGACCTCAACCAAATTGAGATGGTTTGGGATGAGTCGGACCGCAGAGTGAAGGAAAAGCAGCCAACAAGTGCTCAACATATGTGGGAACTCCTTCAAGACTGTTGGAAAAGTCCAACAGTCTTGAAGGAGTTCCCACATATGCTGAGCATTTGTTGGCTGCTTTTCCTTCACTCTGCGGTCCTCTGTAGCTCAATTGGTAGAGCATGGCGCTTGTAACGCCAGGGTAGTGGGTTCGATCCCCGGGACCACCCATACGTAAAAATGTATGCACACATGACTGTAAGTCGTTTTGGATAAAAGCATCTGCTAAATGGCATATTATTATTATTAAAAGCTTTCCAGGTGAAGCCTGTTGAGAGAATGCCAAGAATGTGCAAAGCTGTCATCAAGGCAAAGCGTGGCTATTTGAAGAATCTCAGATATAAAATATATTTTGATTTGTTTAACACTTTTTCGGTTACTACATGATTCCATATGTGTTATTTCAAAGTTTTGATGTCTTCACTATTATTCTACAATGTAGAAAATAGTACAAACAAAGAAAAACCCTTGAATGAGTAGGTGTGTCCAAACTTTTGACTGGTACTGTAAAAAAAGTAAACAAGAAAACACAAAGCAATAATACTGATACATTTTCTTGACAGTCTGAAAAGATAGATTGGTTCAGTCATCTACCATAGTCATTTACGACATAACAAGTGCTCCTAAAGTATTGCTTGAATTTATTTATTGAAAGATTTCTGGTTTGCTCAGATAAATTATTTCATTTTTTTATTGATCTGAATCTAAATGTTATTTTGCCAAATTATCTTCTCTGCTGGGGTAAGACATCGATGGTGGAGATCCTATTCCTAGTATGGACTGAATGTCTATCTCTTACCAATTGAATCCTGTTGTGAATGGAGATGAGAGGAGAAGAGAGGAGAGATTTCTACCCTCTTCATAATAGTCTCTTCCCGTTTCTCTCTTGTGATTAGACCATTAGATCTGCCATATTGAGGATATCCTGTACTGGGTACAAACCACATCCTGATCTATAATGTTTCTGTTAGACATGGCAAGTTTAACATGTAATTTAGACCATCATCGTGGGTTTCTCCAGCTCCTCTCTGTGTGATAGAGTGATACTTCATCAGCGCTCTATCACACAGAGGAAAGATGAATGTGATATAGCATGAGAGTTTTATCCTGAGAAAGACGGCGATATTACAGGAACAAAGGAAATGAGAAAGAAAGATACGTCCTCTCTCTTTAACCTTTAGCCTTTAGCCATGTGTCGTTCGTTACACACACACACACACACACACACACACACACACACACACACACACACACACACACACACACACACACACACACACACACACACACACACACACACTGAAGGAAGTGCTTACTCACCAGCTGCATGACTGTAGAGATTAACGTAAAGCCATCTATCAGGGACAATGTGCCAACCCACTTCCTGAATGCCAGTCCACACACACACACACTCACACACACACACCGGTAAGGCACGACAACATAGCCGGGGATGAAATATCTCTATGCCTGCCTCTATCACAATCAAAGACCAGAAAGGAACAGGAGAACAGGGGAACAGGAGAACAGGGGAACAGGGGAACAGGGGAACAGGGGAACAGGGGAACAGGGGAACAGGAGAACAGAGGAACAGGAGAACAGGGGAACAGGAGAACAGGGGAACAGGGGGAGGAACAGGAAGTGTGTTTTTTTGGAGATTGGTTGCCATGGTCTGTGATGGTAATATTAAGTTATTTAAAGCCCTGCTCTCTATAACAGTGATGCAGACTACAGTCTAACTGCACACTGTCAATATGATGGGAGCCTGATAGTGACACAGTGCCATTCTACCAGCCATGACTGGAGGGGAAGGTGGAGACTGGGTGGAGTAGAGACTGGAGACTGGGTGGAGGGGAGAGTGGAGACTGGGTGGAGTAGAGAGTGGAGACTGGGTGGAGGGGAGAGTGGAGACTGGGTGGAGTAGAGACTGGAGACTGGGTGGAGGGGAGAGTGGAGACTTGGTGGAGTAGAGAGTGGAGACTGGGTGGAGTAGAGAGTGGAGACTGGGTGGAGGGGAGAGTGGAGACTGGGTGGAGGGGAGAGTGGAGACTGGGTGGAGGGGAGAGTGGAGACTGGGTGGAGGGGAGAGTGGAGACTGGGTGGAGTAGAGAGTGGAGACTGGGTGGAGAGAGTGGAGACTGGGTAGAGTAGAGAATTGAGACAGGGTGGAGGGGAGGGTGGAGATTTCGGGAGGTGAGAGTGGAGACTGGGTGGAGGGGAGGGTTGAGATTTTGGGAGGTGAGAGTGGAGACTGGGTGGAGGGGAGGGTGGAGACTGGGGGAGGGGTGAGTGGAGACTGGGTGGAGGGGAGGGTGGAGACTGGATGGAGGGGAGAGTGGAGACTGGGGGAGGGGAGAGTGGAGACTGGGTGGAGGGGAGGGTGGAGACTGGATGGAGGGGAGGGTGGCGACTGGGGGAGGGGAGAGTGGAGACTGGGTGGAGGGGAGAGTGGAGACTGGGTGGAGGGGAGAGTGGAGACTGGATGGAGGGGAGGGTGGCAACTGGGTGGAGGGGAGAGTGGAGACTGGGGGAGGGGAGAGTGGAGACTGGGTGGAGGGGAGGGTGGAGACTGGATGGAGGGGAGGGTGGCGACTGGGTGGAGGGGAGAGTGGAGACTGGGTGGAGGGGAGAGTGGAGACTGGGTGGAGGGGAGAGTGGAGACTGGGGGAGGGGAGAGTGGAGACTGGGTGGAGGGGAGGGTGGAGACTGGATGGAGGGGAGGGTGGCGACTGGGTGGAGGGGAGAGTGGAGACTGGGTGGAGGGGAGGGTGGAGACTGGATGGAGGGGAGGGTGGCGACTGGGTGGAGGGGAGAGTGGAGACTGGGTGGAGACTGCAGGAGGGGAGAGTGGAGACTGGGTGGTTTTGGTGGGGAATCGGATGTTTGTTTCCATTTGGCCTGGAGGAGGAAGAGGAGGAGGAGGAGGAGGAGGAGGAGGAGGAGGCGGAGGAGGAGGAGGACATGCCTCCAGTGTTGGAGAAAGCTGGGCCTGGCATTGGTAAGATTGGTGACCATTGACCCCCCCAGGTTGTATTGACATGTCATCTCTTCCTGCCTCCACAGGCCTCTCAATAATGAATCCCCTGCCCCTGATCATTTATTTATTGGACACAGAGGAAAGAGACAGTCTCAAGTTGCCCCTACTGAAGAAAACACAATCACATTTCACGGCCGGCCTGTAATGTCAACCCCCACACTAGCATAGAAACACACAAACACACAGTAACAAAGACAAACACACACACAGACACTACAAACACACCTGCCCGCACTTTGTAAATCCTATCGGCCTCGGCTCGCCGGCTGAATTGAATTACTGTTATGGTACACCACTAGCTGGGAGTGAGGCCTGCCTAACATTAACCACGCCCCATATGTCAGCCCTTCACTAGAGCACAACCACACAACCAAACACACACACACACACACAAGACCAAACACACACACAAGACCAAACACACACACAAGACCAAACACACACACAAGACCAAACACACGCACACAGACACACGCAGGACCAAACACACACACACTCACACACTCACCCATCGACACACAACCAAAACACAGACACACACACACGTGCATAAGCTCGTGCACACACACACACACACACACACACACACACCCACTGCCTCCCATTAAAGGCAAGCCTCCCATTATGGCAAACACTTACAGGCCGTATTGATTCCCCTCAGGCTCTGACTCATACTGTTTGGCTGGAGAGATGTTAGATCCCATGCTATTGATTTTCACTGTGGAGATTGCTGCCCTGCGTTATACTGTTCTTTTGCTCGTGTTGTGTTTGTGTGCTAGGTAAATAGAAGAGGAGGTGAATGGACCAGCCAGGCTCCTGTGTTGAAAACAGAAATGCCAGTCCACTGCATTACAGAGGCAGGCAGAGAGGGCTGGAAGCAGAGGAAAAGGCCAACTGAATAATGAATCAACACACATAGACGTACGAGGCTGAAGGAGACGAGAGCGTACTGAAATACTGTAGCTAGTTAAACACATCCTATTCTCCCAGACTCATAGGCCATTTTACATGACAACAACCTGATTCAAATTGGAACTAGTGACACGTTTCCGAACTCACAATTATGTAAATGTGGAGCCTGAGTCAGTTTAGCAGATTTATTGAGGCAGATGTGCACAGTGGTAGCAGCAGTTCTGAGAGGAGAGGAGAGGAGAGGAGAGGAGAGGAGAGGAGAGGAGAGGAGAGGAGAGGAGAGGAGAGGAGAGGAGAGGAGAGGAGAGGAGAGGAGAGGAGAGGAGAGGGAGGAGAGGAGAGGAGAGGAGAGGAGAGGAGAGGAGAGGAGAGGAGAGGAGAGGAGAGGAGAGGAGAGGAGAGGAGAGGAGAGGAGAGGAGACACTTGGTCTTTCCCCAGAGCCACTCTACTGTTCTGTTCTGATCCCAAGGTGAAGGGGTTTCCATGGTAGCTACATCCACTCCCTCTCACACTACATCCCACACCGCCCTCACCACGCTCCGCATGGGGGCACAGCCTTCACTACGTCAGCCTGGAGAACGCTGAACACATGCCCCCCATGACCATGCCAGCCACAGAGAGTTTACTCATAGAAACAATTTCACGCTCTTTCACACTTCACATACGCTGCTGCTATTCTGTTTATTATCTATCCTGATTGCCTAGACACCTTAATCACCTCAACTACCTCGTACCCCCACACATAGACTCGTTATTGTTATTTTACAGTGTTACTATTTCCATTTTTATATTTTTTGCTATTTTTTCTTACTTTTTAACTCTGCATTGTTGAGAAAGGGCTCGTAAGTAAGCATTTCACGGTAAAGTCTAGACCTGTTGTATTCGGTACATGTGACAAATAAAATTTGATTTGATTTGATACTAGCCGACGATGGTTAATTAATATCACCATGCAACTGAGATATATAATGTATGACTGCCTCTCTCTTCTATTGAAGGGTCTGCCTTGTGCCTCTCATTTTCCAGGGTCCTATCCACAAACTCTGCCATACGCTTCTTTACCTTTCCTCTCCTGTTGTTAGAGGATTCTGTAAATCATGAAGAGAGATGGGAGGGATTGGAGAGCCCATTCCCCCTCTGACTGGTTCTAATGTACGTATATCATGAATATTTTGTAATTTGATCTCCCCACCCTTTTTATGAGCTGCAAATTAGACAGTTGATGAGCTCTGCATGCTTGGTGACGTCTACCAGACAGAGATAGACTTCTGGCTGATAATGTTCACAATGCCAGGGCTTTTTTTCATAATGATGCATAACGCATGTCTTCTAATGTTCTACATTAAACAACTACTAAATGAGTCATTTGACAAATAGTCGCCTTATGTCAGAGCTAAATCCAAGAGGTATACATAATGAACAGGATTCAATCCATGTTGATACATACCAGTACTTGCAACCAGCTAATACTGTAGTGCACAGATGGTGATACTGAGTCACCATAAGCCTAAGATATGTCTACAAGTCGATGGCTGTTGATGTGACTGAGAATTCCTCAGCTGTTACCTACAACTAGAGCCACAGATCTAGAACACATACCTTGCTGCAGTGAAATGTTAGGAGTTGTCTCCACCCTCCTGTCTCCTGAGTGGCTGAAGCTGCATTAAGGGGGAAGGGCCACGAGACACCTAGAAGAAGGGATCATGGTTAGGGACCAATCACATTGGTCTGACAGACCGGTTGCACACACAAGCATGGAGTGTGGCCCTAGTGTTAAAGAGATAGACAAGCGACACCCTGATAGCTTCCCATTTCAATCTCCCATTTGAATATGAAAGCCTTTTCGCATGATACAATGCTAAAGCATTTATCATTCTCTCTCTCTTTCTCCCCCCTCTCTCTCTTTCTCTCTGCTCGCTCTCTCTCTTTCTCTCTGCTCTCTCTCTCTCTCTCTCTCTCTCTCTCTCTCTCTCTCTCTCTCTCTCTCTCTCTCTCTTCTCCTCTCTCTCTCTCTCTTTCTCCACTCTCTCGCTCCTCTCTCTCCCCCCTCTCTCTCTCTCTCCTCTCTCTCTCTCTCTCTCTCTCTCTCTTTCTCGCTCTCTCTTTCTCTCCTCTCTCTCTCTTTTTCCCCACTCTCTCTCTTTCTCTCCCCTCTCTCTCTTTCTCTCCCCTCTCTCTCTTTCTCTCCCCTCTCTCTCTTTCTCTCCCCTCTCTCTCTTTCTCTCCCCTCTCTCTCTTTCACTTACCCTCTATATCATCCATCTACCTTTCTTTCTCATTCTAAGAAAGTCAATGCATGCATGTTTAGTTGAACAAGACTCTGTTGTAGGTAATGCATCTGAGGAGTAGGAAGGTAGAACAGGCTTGCTAGAGAAAGCAGCAGGAGGAGGGAGGAGGAGGAGGAAGAGGAGAGGAGGAGGAAGAGGAGGAGGAGGAGGGGAGTGGAGGTCAACAGAAGGAGAGGCAGATGCTTGTGCCTAAAATGCCTCTGAGCTAATAATTATCTTGACGATATTTGCAGATAGCGGCACGACGCAAGGGGAGGGCATCAGGATTTGGAGAATACGTCACAGCAAAGAGAGAGATAGATCGAAAGAAGGAGAGAGAGAGACTTTTAATTGCAGAGGGATATGCTGCCTGCCTCCCACGCACTATCTCTCTCTCCCTCTTAATCTCTCCCCTGCTCTCTCTCTCTCTCTCCCTCGCTCTCCCTCTTCGTCATACATGGCGTGAGAAAGTGGAGCCTCCCTCCCATGGTTAAATATGCATGAGGCAAGAATCTATGCTGCTTCTAGTGCAACCATGTCCTCCATTTTTTTTTTTATCCATCGCATCACACTAACGCATTCTTTTTTGGTGTTTTTGTGTCAATACAATTTTCGGGGAAGCTAGCTAGCATGAACAGGGAAAGTGCATGAAATGCTGACAAGGAAACTGCTTGGGATTCTCCAGCTTGATTCCCCCTTCCTTTTATCTAGATTGGAAGTACAGTGGCAGAGGCTGTATGTGTGTCAGTGAGTATCAGGCTATTTATAGCCCATAGTGTGTGTGTCCCTGATCGTGAAGGGCTTATTCACCCCAGCCCCCATCTGCAGGCTTTACACACAGACTGGAGTGGACAGAGATGCTACACAGAGAAACAATAGAAGATGGGCAGCACAGAGAGAGAGACACCTCTTTTTAAATATTTCATACAGCGCTGAATTCACGTTAAAATAAGCCTCAAGATGCTAGCGTGCTGATGGCAGCAGATCAAACAACAAAAGCCAGCTCTTTGTTCGAGGGGGCTTGATCTCGCTCCAGAATATTGCAAGATGAAAAAAGATTTGGGAACTTTTGCTTTGGTACAAGAACCTTCCTGCCTCCTTTGTGTGTCATCCTGCACACCCATCTATGTCCTCAAATGGAACTGATTCTCATTACAGAGGACAAGACATGTCACATTGTCACAGTGCTCTAGTCTATCTATTGAGGTGTTATAAATGTAAGGAAGCTGACGATACTTTGGGAAGATCTGACCTGGTTTTCATGAATTCCTGAGATTTCATTATTGACTGAGAGCATCAAACTCCACAGGCATAATATTTACTACAATTATTTTGACTAACCTATTTCTATTAAGAGGCTATAGGTCATACCTCAGGAAGTCCCATTAGAACATGACTCTTTATACCTGAAAGAGATTTCTCTGTCCTCTCTGCATTATCTGAGCAGTGAGTGATGAGTAAAGTTGAGCAGGCAGTGAGACACATGCCCTCTAGTGGCCGATGGCCTCCAGCTCCTGTCAATGACGTTTCCTCCCTGCAGTGGCTCATCCTCTCATCCTGTCTCCTCAGCCTGCTCCAACCCCAGCAGCCAGCCCAGCCACATCACAAATACACACAATACTAAACTCACAAATTAGGCATCTGGTGAGGAGAGCAGCCTCAGGCAAGCATATGGCCCAGGCCAGCTAACCAGCCAGGCAGACCTGCACATCTGGGTTTTGGGTTTGGTTTTCTCAATGTCACACACAACCTCCATTTTAGTGAGATTCACCATTTTGTTTGGGTTTCACACTTTGCAAAGGGAAGAAGGAGCTCGAGTTAATTCCAGCTAGAAGGAGACTGGCAACCTGGTGGAATAAGACAATGACATGTTAGTATTATGAAGACACACCAGCCTATCAGGCCCCAGCGTTTCAGACTGACTGTCCCTCCTGTGACTGAGTGACAACTTTAATGTCTAATTGGATCAGCATGCATTTGCAAACATGGTAAGCAGATGTGAATCAAGGTTGGCAGCAGACAAATCTGGATCATCTCTGTCCCCATGATCATTAGCATAAATGGAGGCTAACGGGCATCTAATTAAATGACTTGGCTGCCAGGCAACAGAGGAACCCCTGCAGAAGTTTAAGAGACAGCTGTGCATTGTCTTGAGGAATACACACAGTCATGCATGCATGCACACACAAATACTGCATAAATAAACACACATGTTTAATGAATTCACAGAGGAGGGAAGATTCCATAGTTGGTTATTCACATTCAGTGAGAAAAGTCTAGTTAAAGTGACAGGATGCACCATCCCTGAGTAGAGAACAGAATTTCCTCAAAATAGCCTTTTTTGATGTTGGTTTCGTGTCACCTCCATTTTGTTGTTCGATTAGAACGGAAGGAGATCTCTGGCGTCTAAAGTACCAACGACGCAACTGATATAAAAGAAAGATGAGGGACATATTTCCTCTCTCTTCAGTGGCTTGCCTTGAGACGACAGTGACCTATTATTTCGCCGTCTCCTGTGTGCATGACACACACACACACCTTCTTTAAGCAGCGCATAACACACACACCCCTGCTTTAAGCAGCACACCTCGTCTGTGAGGAAAACAAATGGGAGCGATTCTCTGGAGGCGTGAATAAAACAACGCACAGAATTCAATCTAGCACTTCAGCGGGATGCAGCGCGCATTTTTCATATCAAACAACGCCATTCACAGCTGGGTCCAGGAGGGGTGGGCAGTCTGCAAATTAGATATTCATGAAAAACCCTTGATATTTACTTAATATCTCCATAATGTCTGACAGAAAGGCCATGACTAGATGATGTCCCACTCTCATCCACTGCGGTTGCCATGACAGAGAGCTGTTCTATCTGTGGTAGCCATTTACATTTTAGTCATTTTAGCAGACGCTCTTATCCGGAGCGACTTACAGTTAGTGAGTGCATACATTTTTTCATACTGGTCCCCCGTGGGAATTGACGAATCTACCAACTGAGCTACACAGGACATTTACCTCCAGTTGCTGTGTGTGTGTGTGTGTGTGTGTGTGTGTGTGTGTGTGTGTGTGTGTGTGTGTGTGTGTGTGTGTGTGTGTGTGTGTGTGTGTGTGTGTGTGTGTGTGTGTGTGTGTTGTCAGGGATAGAGACTGGAATCTGCTGCCATTCATTCCCCATTCACTCCTCCTCCTTCGCCTTGCCTTGCCTGTGGATCTGTGGGTGTCGACTCATTTCTAAAGGCAACAATTTTATACTTTAAGGCTGTTAGCCCTCATTATTGCCCATGGATCTGCTTTATAATGACAGACACACACTCATCCATCAAACTAAAAATGTAATTGTGCTTTTGTGAACTCACTGCTTAAAATATACCCCCCACCCCCACCCTTCCCAACCCCATTACAGTGTCAGTAAAGGAAAAAGGATGGACAGGACTATCATTGCAGTTACATCTTGCTCTTGGGATGGGATGGGACAGTAGCAGTCCTGGCTAAATTCCCAATCTGGCCCTCATACCATCATGGCCACCTAATCATCCCCAGCTTCCAATTGGCTCATTCATCCCCCCTCCTCTCCCCTGTAACTATTCCCCAGGTCGTTGCTGTAAATGAAAATGTGTTCTCAGTCAACTTACCTGGTAAAATAAAGGTAAAATAAAAGCAGGGTGTCTCTCAGGATGAATACTGTACAAGCCCTACCATGTTGACCTGCCATTTTCAGTTAGTAATGTACATGTGGTCACTGCACATAGTAGTATGTTTGGTGGTTTAGTAGAGACAGTCAGCAGGCCCCAATCAAGACCACACAGCTGGCTAGTGATGGGCCAGTGCTGTTAGTTGCTGGATGATACAGCTTTAAGACAGGGACATATTGAGTCAGCTACTACCCCCACCCCACCCCACCCCACCCCACCCCACCCCACCCCACCCCACCCCACCCCACCCCACCCCGCCCCACCCCACCCCACCCCACCCCACCCCACCCCACCCCACCCCACCCCACCCCACCCCGCCCCACCCCACCCCACCCCACCCCACCCCACCCCACCCCACCCCACCCCACCCCGCCCCACCCCACCCCACCCCGCCCCACCCCACCCCACCCCACCCCACCCCACCCCACCCCACCCCGCAACCACAAGATGGCTTCCCTCCAACTGTTTCCAACTGAGCAGAAAGAGAAGGAGCCCTAACTCATTTCTGTCCCGAAGCCTGCCTCATCCTATTAACCATGTGCCTCCGATCCGGCAGGAATCCTCTGTTACTCCAGGGCAATGCAAACAAAAAAGAAAATATATGAAAGGAAAGCTGTGGAGAATGTTGCATTTTGTGTGCTTTGGGCTGGCGTTGGTTAGGGAGGCTATGTGATTCAAGTTAATCTTTTGGTTGTCTGGTTGGAGAATCAACAAAATGAGGCTTCTCTGCTCAGCCCTGTAGTACCCAAACCTCACTTCACATCAAACCTCACTTTTCTTTTTTTAACAGCAAAATACTTACTTATGCTTTTACCTGTTTCCATGGAGATGGGACCTAGATGCAGCCTAACCTACATCTGCCATCTTCCCTCCCTGACGGCAGACAGCTCAGCAGTTGGTGCTCGCTCCTCTTGACCTGAGGATGGTGGGGGGGAGGTCGTTCACACCATGCACTAAAGACCAGCATTATGAAAGTTAATCATCTGTGAGGTGGAAATGGATACCGTGCCCCCATAGCACACACACACACACGTAAACACACACACACAATCTCCCGGAGCACTAGTCTATCTCCCACGAAGGCGTGATTACACACACACACGTACAGTCAAATATGCTGTGGAAGCTCAAATTTTGATTGCATACTTTACATAGGCCTACTTGAACTAAGTGGAATGCTAAGGAAAAAGCTGAAGAGAAGACCGTAACAACATTCTGAACAGAACTCAGCACCTACAGGCTCCTTGAACCAGGACTCTGCTCCACTGTTCCATTCCAGTAGCCAAGCCGACCACACAGATGGCCATACAATCCCATTCCAATCATACTGATTGCTGCCACAACAATAAATTATTAATAGCCCCTAGCCTAGCCACTGTAAAACCCGCATAAATCATGCATGGTATCCATCATCAACATCGCCATCATAATAATTTGCCTTGATGAAGACGACAATGGTGTGTACAAGGGAGATGACAGATCGGACACTGTGCCAACTTCACACAGTGAAACACAACCTCAATTTTGAGGTTGCTACTGAAAACCACAAGGAGCATTTGCTGGGCCATGTGAGGGTAGATGAGCACCACCAGCGGAGGGAAAATGGCCAGTGTATGAATGGGTGTTACAGGGGGACTGTGAAGCAACACAAACATAGACACATGCATACAAACACAGGGAGTGATAAAACACTAAATTAGGTTAGAGGTATTGGTAGCCAAGATAGAGCACTTATAATCAGGGGTTACATTTGTATTTTGTTGGGGTTGTACTGTCCCCATAATTCATGGCTTTTCTATCATACTTTTTTACTGTAGCATACAGTAACTCTGTTCCATTCCATTGTTGTCCCTATATCGTGGGTGGTGGAACTCTTCTCCATGCAGTTCCTCTCTATTTTACCCATGTAAAAGCCCATAAGAATATCCATTTATGAATACTCATTGAAATGTAACTATTGTACCACAGACTAAGACCTGATTATTGATGTCATTATACTGAAGTGTGTCGTTTGATCATAATCCTAAAGACGTAAGGTAAAGACAAATTAAGCTGTCAGTGCATAAGACGTCTCTTCAGTTGAAAATGTGAAATCTAGAGAAGGAGTTGCCTTGGCAACAAAGAGACTTGTATGATCAGACGATGGAGTAAATGGGTCTCTGTGGCCAACTGGTTTCATTTGTGTGCATTATACTACATTAAATATTTTCAGTGGTGGTAAGTGTCTATTTCTAAGTACTACAATGACAATACAGGTAAATACAAGCCCCATGAGATATCTCACCACAAATATAGTTTCAGAATTCACATTATACTGTCACAACTCAGCCTTACTTTGTGCCTTTGACCCCTCTATCTGAGTGTATACATACTATGAGGTAATTATCCAATGAATGGAATAGAAATCTGAAAAACCCTTGAAAGTTTATCTCAGCTTCAAGCTTGATGTTTTTCTGCTCTCGTATTGTAATTGCAGGCAGATCTTCTCCGCTTGTTGAGTTACACAAGCACATAATCCTAAAGTAAGTGCTCCAAAACACTCCTGATCCCTGTGCCAACCAGGAAGAACAGTTTCCTGATACATTTACATTTTAGCAGACACAGTTACCCAGAGTTCCTTACAGCAGCGAGTGCATACATTCTTATACTTTTTTTTCTCGTACTGGTCCCCCGTGGGAATTGAACCCACAACCATGGCGTTGCAAGCACTATGCTTTACACAAGACTCAGGACTGCAATCCCACTATAAAAGGATTACAGTACAGCAGGCCAGCCTGACTGCTAAATTGGCAGAGTTATGATTGGGACTAGTTCCATTAAGTATTGTGTGTGTGTGTGTGTGTGTGTGTGTGTGTGTGTGTGTGTGTGTGTGTGTGTGTGTGTGTGTGTGTGTGTGTGTGTGTGTGTTCATGCCAGGGTACTTTGTTTTTGTATTTGGTTGCAGTTACAGAATATCATATTGTAAAGATCAAAGATACATATGCTGCAGCACATGTCGAAAAACTGTCAACTACAGCTGGAGAATAAATTAGAGGGCGTTGCATAATTAAACCTCTCTGCTCAAGCTGCTTTAACTCTGACACATACTGATGTTATGTCACCATCTTGTGGCCCATTGGTGGTCTAAATCTGGAAGATTGAATTACTGTGCTCAAACCATCCCTGAGGCAACATGAAATGAATACAATCCATTAATAAGCATAACTGCCTTGTGAAAAAGACAATACCGTACAGAGGGCGTACCTCAACACTCCATGTCGGATATATGCATATGTTATACACACACAATGTGTATGAAAAAATTGGTTTGAGATCATCTAATTTGCCTCTACGGCTCTCTGTCATTTCCAAACACGTTGACAAATTGCAGAAGGGTTGTCAGTTCACAGTGGCCTATTTGCATGTTTTATCTGCCAATGAAAGCCAAACAAAACAGGCCTCCAGGTTTCAAGTTTATTTGTCACAAGTACAATGAAATGATTAATATGCAAACCCTATCCAACAGCGCAGTACTCAATATAAAAAAACTATAACTAATTTAAAAAAATTAAATTAAAAAACACGATAAATAATAAATAAGAGAGGAGGCTATATATAGGGTATACCCACAGTAGCCTACAATACAATTGTGTACTTAAATAGAAACAATGTTACAATACAGGTTAAACTATCCATAAAGACACTGCCCTCCTCGTCAGAGCACTCTTGTTTCTCCCTGTGTCACCATGGTTCCTCTCCCTAGTTGCCTGGAAACCAGCTCCTCCTGAAAATTGAGGAGACTACAGTTTTACATTTTAGTCATTTAGCAGACGCTCTTATCCAGAGCGACTTAAAGTTAGTGCATACATCATTTTTTCCCCACCCCCCGTGGGAATCAGACCCACAACCCTGGCGTTGCAAACGCCATGCTCTACCAACTGAGCTACATCCCTGCCGGCCATTCCCTCCCCTACCCTGGACGACGCTGGGTATGGATTCGAACCAGGATCTCTAGTGGCACAGCTAGCACTGCGATGCAGTGCCTTAGACTACTGCGCCACTCGGGAGAACATAATTAAAGACCACCCCCACACTTTACAATAACTACATTTATCTTAAATAGATCATATCGCCGTAGTAAATTTTTTGAAATATAGGCCTAAATTACAAAAACATTCACATTTAGGTTCTTTATAAATCATCCAAATGGACAATAGTCTAACACTTGAATTACCTCAATGGTTTTTAAAAGAGCCATGTGGTATTAATATTCAAATAAACAAAATATGCTGTCTGACAATGTGACTCAGATAACCATCATTAAGTGTGCAAATTGCAGCAATAGAGGTTTTTGTGTAACACTCACATGGTCATTTAAAAAAAACATCACAAATACAGTTGTCTTTTTTACAGTCACACCCACACTAGGCCTATAATCACCATCCCATCTTAGATGGGCCCTGTCTATTTCATCTGTCACACAGAAAATTTATGAATTAATTACACACAAACTGGTTTATTCATTATGCAAAACGAAGTCCTGTCAATCCATAGGCCTATATCTAATTTGTTATTAGGTGGTCTACATTTACCAGTAGGCCTATGCAATTTACAGGAAATATATACATACTTTGTGAGTATTGCTGACAAAATCAGAGACATTAATTTTTTCCTCAGTCAAGACAATGAAAATGATCTGGTCATTACTCCCACATTTGGTATCTTTTTAAAGCTGAACTGTGTGTAACCAAAGACTTCCCCCTGTAACCAAAAGCTAAGAGCCAATTTATGCTTGATCTGAAAATGTGTCTGAGGCGCCGTATGGATGGTGTGACACAATAGCGGAGCCTCCAGAGGCAGCAGAGGCCATATGGAGCTCTGTACCGCGTCGCCGTGCGCCTCTCAAATGTTGCAACAAAGCGGAGGGCTCCATATAGCTCCGCATTGACATGATTGATTGACGGTAGGTCCTGTATAAACACAAACTCACTTCCTTGACATCTTCTTTCACAACAGCTCTGCTCAGCGAAGCGCAAGAAGTATGAATGCCCTGACTTCTGCAGAGGCCATATCACCGTAAATACTGCACAGCCAATGCAGAAGTCGGAATGACCATGCAGCGTCTTTCAAGGTGAAGGGCCTAGTGTAGCAGTTTAGTACACATCCCAAGAAGCAACTGCAGAGCAATGTGGAGGGACTTCCGTATTGCAAAGCATTTTGGTACTTGTGTACACTTCCAAATAACTAGCTAGTTTGTAATTTAGCTCGATTTTAGAGGCACGAGCAGTTATTTTGTGTCGTTTCCTCAATTGATATCGATAGTGTTACACTTGTTTATGAACAAAACTAAAATTAAATAAACATCGGTATGGCGGAGGGTGCCAGCGGTAACGCGGTGAATCTTCCTCCCGGAGATCCTCAGCTAATTGGTCTCATCGTGGAACATCTCAAGAACCGAGGATTGTTCGACGAGTTCCGCAGAGACTGCCTGGCAGATGTGGATACAAAGGTATATAGCGTTGAAATGTTTCTGACTAACTAGCTATCAACATTCATTTTACTCAGCTAGCTAGCAAGTTTACGCTTTGTGTCCAACCCTGTTGTTAGCATAGCTAACTAATGTTAGCCTAACCTTAGCTAGCCAGTTGTGCTGGAAATTTTCTCAGCTAAATTGATCAATGCCGGTGTATTTCTGTCATTGTCGTCAGCCTGCCTACCAGAATCTGCGACAGAAAGTTGACAACTTTGTATCCACTCATTTGAGCACTCAAGAATGGAACCCATCAATCAACAAAAATCAAGTGCGAAATGGGCTAAGACAAAGCGTCGTGCAGTAAGTAGCTACAGTAATTCATATGCTCATAATTCTGCTTGTAAGTGACAAATGCATTGCTGACAGTACATATAAGTTACAGAGAGCCTTTTTCTCTCAAGCCAAGGATAGTGCAATCTGCACATTGGATGGCTAAATTCATGTCTCCAGTCTGGAATGCAGTAGGTGCCATCAGTTGTTCCTGCTGATGCTACAGTCATTAGTCATCTGTACTGTCTCTGTGGTGTGTCAGGTCAGGCATGCTGGAGTCTGGAGTAGACAGAATCATCACCCAGGTGGTGGATCCCAAATTGAACCACACATTCAGGCCCCACATTGAGGATGCCATTCATGACTTCCTGTCTGCGGAGAAGAAGGAGGAGGGTCCATCCAACACTCCATCAGAGACCGAGCAACAAGAGGCTCCAAGCCACACTGGACCCAAAACGCCATGAGGTCAGTGCGTCACGCACACCTTAACATAATGGACAAATCTACAGGCATTGAACTGTAGTATAATCTCCTCAAAGTTTCACGTTCTCACAGTTTGTCTTCTTCTCTCCTTTTACTTCAGCTGCAGAGAAACGTTTTCTGGTAAAGGTATAATTTAATAGAGCTCCACCAGGCTGGATGGACAAAGACCTACTGTGGAGTAATCATGGAGCAAGAGGTTTGCACAACTCTTAGTCGTTCTTCATGTGGAGAAACCAAGCCATGGTTTTTAGCTGTCAATGCTGGACATGCGTAACAACTACCAAATAATGCCCGTACCAAGTCAAAGGGGGAATCATGCAAATGACACTATGGTATAGCACTCTCAAACTCAACTCTGGACCTCGAAGCCAGTTCCACTGCATTATTTTCATTGTTCCTCTCTAATCAGGGACTGATTTTGACCTGAGACACCAGGTGTGTGTGCAATTAATTATCAGGTAGCAGAGAACCAGCAGGCAACAGACCTTGTAGGGTAAGAGTTGAGTACCCCGGTATAGCACAATAAACTGAATGTGCCATTTTATGGCTTGAAATGTAGTTTGTGGGTATTGAATTAAAGAGAATTGTAACAAGTAGCCATTGTAATGTTGGTTTACAGATTTTGTCCCTCTGTTTTTGACACTTTTGGTGAATATTGTAAATAAATGTTTTCACCAATAAATTAATGATTTGGTAGAAATGTGTACACTGCCCTGTCATTTGTTAAACTGGGTCAATAGAACATGTGCTGTACTGGCTGTGGTAAGACTACATTTCTAAGTTAGCCTAGAACAGCGTTTTCCAAACTCGGTCCTCAGGATTCCAAGTGGTGCATGTTTTGGATTTTGCCCTAGCACTACACAGCTGATTTCCTATATTTTTATTAGATTCATCCAGAGCACAATCAGTGAGATCTGTTCAGGGTAGGAATGTGCACTGTGTTCCTAAGAGGACACAGTTCTGGGCAAAACCATAAAAGGGAGTGCTGCAGTTTTTTGCCAGTTCTAGACTTAACATCTGGAGTACAACCCAGGTTATGAAACTAACTGCCGGGGGTGGAGGTAGGTAGAACAGGCAGCCTCTGACTGAGAGGCTTGTTGGCATTCCTCTGGGCAGGCAGGGTGCAAGTTGATTGGCAGTGCCTGGGAGCACGGCATGTTGCTGTCTCAACACATCCATGCTATATTTCTCTCGCTGCCCTCAGCCATGTAGGAGTGAGGCTTAGCTCCACGGCCCTAAGATGCAGCTCCAAGGCCCCCAGTAAAGGGAGGGGGACGAGGGGCTCTGGATGAGCTGTGCAGAGTGTTCCCGCCTGGCTGGGACAAAGGTTGAATTGTCAGAGCTGCCTGGATGGAGCTGCTTCTGTCATTCACCACCTCGCCTCTGAGGACGTGCAGACTAGCAGGCCCACTGTGCTGCACCACTGAGAACTGGCAAGCAGGCATTTCTGCTCTTTTTTCTTCTCTTTTTTTTTATCAGAGACCTCCGACACTACAGAATGACAGAAGGAAATTGTATGTAGTAGACGGATAAGCGTTTAGGGTAAGTGGATACTGAATGGACATTGAATGTAGCTAATTTGTTGGTTGCACACACACATACACACAAATTGAGTAAAGGTCCTGGTGGTGTCTAAGTGGTGTGTCAGGTTTTCAGAGACCAGCGGCATGGCTACGTGACTCCAGCCCCCACCCTGACGTCAGTGTCTGCTGCTCACGCTAATTAAGATGCTTTGCCACAGTTCCTCCATCTGGGGAAACCCAATCCTGTCCTGATTTTAACGCTACAATTGTCAGCTGTCTGGTGTGAGTAATCAGAATCCAGGGTGAGGAATTTAATGCCCTGGCTCCACTGCACTCTAGCTGGAAGTCTCTGGTCTTCACTTTGTCTTGTCAGTAGGGGAGAGTGGGGTATGTTGAGCCACCCTTGTTTCTAGGAAACCATACACAAAATTAATAATTTGACCAAATATTTAGGAAAAGGTCATAATTTCATGGAGTCTGAAGGAAGAAACCACGTTGAAAAAGTCAAATGAATTTGTGCTAGAGGTTTCATAATGATTGTATCTAAACCAAAGTAGATAATTTAAAGATTGTTTTATACATCAGTTGGGGTCTCTATAAGCTTCAATATGAGGTCCTAAACCTAACATGAAAGTGCATCCTTGTAGCTGTGTGGCCTAATTTAGTCAAACTGTTTGCCTTGGGGTAAGTTTAGCCAATGGTTGAGCAAATTGAAGCGTTTTCTTACCAGGTGTAATGCAAGGCATTATCGCTGGGATATGAGGAACAACAGGGCCTGTCCAATGTTAAACGTAAAAAAAAAAAAAAAAAAGTGTTTGTTAGGCATTAAGCCTTTGTTAAAATATGCTTAAAATGATTTTTTTTTTTTTAAGTGATTGTGTTGAATTGTGTTTGGGAAATAAAGTTAAACATTGTTTTAAAAAGTGAGTGCTAAAATTTCATTCAGTACAGAAATTTGTAGGCGGCTTATCTTACCCTGTCCTGTGGCTCAACTTACCCCATTCCAAGTGCCAAGAGACCTTTTTTTTCAGAATTTTCTAAACTGTATGTTTACATGAATTCTGATTATTTCCAGGGATACACAACATCCTGAAATATACAGTACCAGTCAAAAGTTTGGACACACCTATTCATTCAAGGGTTTTTCTTTATTTTTAATATTTCCTACATTGTAGAATAATAGTGAAGACATCAAAACTATGAAATAACACATATGGAATCTTCTATAAAGAATCATGTAGTAAACAAAAAAGTGTTAAACAAATCAAAATATATTTTATATTTGAGATTCTTCAAATAGCCATCCTTTGCCTTTATGACAGCTTTGCACACTCTCAACCAGCTTCACCTAGAATGCTTTTCCAACAGTCTTGAAGGAGTTCCCACATATGCTGAGCACTTGTTGGCTGCTTTTCCTTCACTCTGCCATCCGACTCATCCCAAACCATCTCAATTGGGTTGAGGTCGGGGGATTGTGGAGGCCAGGTCATCTAATGCAGCACTCCATCACTCTCCTTCTTGGTAAAATAGCCCTTACACAGCCTGGAGGTGTGTTGGGTCATTGTCCTGTTAAAAAACAAATGATAGTCCCACTAAGCCCAAACCAGATGTGATGGCGTATCACTGCAGAATGCTGTGGTAGCCATGCTGGTTAAGTGTGCCTTGAATTCTAAATAGCACCCTCACACTATAACACCTCCTCCTCCATGCTTTACGGTGGGAACTACACATGCAGAGATCATCCGTTCACCCACACCGTGTCTCACAAAGATACGGCGGTTGGAACCAAAAATCTCAAATTTGACTCCAGACCAAAGGAAACATTTCCATTGGTCTAATGTCCATTGCTTGTGTTTCTCGGCTCAAGCAGGTCCTTTCTTATTATTGGTGTCCTTTAGTAGTAGTTTCTTTGCAGCAATTCGACCATGAAGGCCTGATTCACACAGTCCCCTCTGAACAGTTGATGTTGTGATGTGTCTGTGACTTGAACTCTGTGAAGCATTTATTTGGCCTGCAATTACTGAGGCTGGTAACTCTAATGAATTTATCCTCTGCAGCAGAGGTACAGTGAGGGAAAAAAGTATTTGATCCCCTGCTGATTTTGTACCTTTACCCACTGACAAAGAAATGATCAGTCTATAATTTTAATGGTAGGTTTATTTGAACAGTGAGAGACAGAATTACAACAAAAAAATCCAGAAAAACGCATGTCAAAAATGTTATAAATTGATTTGCATTTTAATGAGAGAAATAAGTATTTGATCCCCTCTCAATCAGAAAGATTTCTGGCTCCCAGGTGTCTTTTATACAGGTCACGAGCTGAGATTAGGAGCACACTCTTAAAGGGAGTGCTCCTAATCTCAGCGTTTTACCTGTATTAAAGACACCTGTCCATAGAAGCAATCAATCAATCAGATCAAGGACAAGATTGTAGACCTACACAAGGCTGGAATGGGCTACAAGACTATCGCCAAGCAGCTTGGTGAGAAGGTGACAACAGTTGGTGTGATTATTCGCAAATGGAAGAAACACAAAAGAACTGTCAATCTCCCTCGACCTGGGGCTCCATGCAAGATCTCACCTCGTGGAGTTGCAATGATCATGAGAACGGTGAGGAATCAACCCAGAACTACACAGGAGAATCTTGTCAATGATCTCAAGGTAGCTGGGACCATAGTCACCAAGAAAACTATTGGTAACACACTACGCCGTGAAGGACTGAAATCCTGCAGTGCCCGCAAAGTCCCCCTGCTCAAGAAAGTGTTGTGAGATGAGACCAAAATGGAGCTCTTTGGCATCAACTCAACTCGCCATGTTTGGAGGAGGAGGAATGCTGCCTATGACCCCAAGAACACCATCCCCACCGTCAAACATGGAGGTGGAAACATTATGCTTTAGGGTTGTTTTTCTGCTAAGGGGACAGGACAACTCCACCGCATCTAAGGGGCGATGGATGGGGCCATGTACCGTCAAATATTGGATGAGAACCTCCTTCCCTCAGCCAGGACATTGAAAATGGGTCGTGGATGGGTATTCCAGCATGACAATGACCCAAAACACACGGCGAAGGCAACAAAGGAGTGGCACAAGAAGAAGCACATTAAGGTCCTGGATTGGCCTAGCCAGTCTCCAGACCTTAATCCCATAGAAAATCTGTGGAGGGAGCTGAAGGTTTGAGTTGCCAAACGTCAGCCTCGAAACCTTAATGACTTGAAGAAGATCTGCAAAGAGGAGTGGGACAAAATCCCTCCTGAGATGTGTGCAAACCTGGTGGCCAACTACAAGAAACATCTGACCTCTGTGATTGCCAACAAGGGTTTTGCCACCAAGTACTAAGTCATGTTTTGCAGTGGGGTCAAATACTTATTTCCCTCATTAAAATGCAAATCAATTCATAACATTATTGACATGTGTTTTTCTGGATTTTTTTATTGTTATTTTGTCTCTCACTGTTCAAATAAACCTACCATTAAAATTATAGACTGATAATTTCTTTGTCAGTGGGCAAACGTACAAAATCAGCAGGGGATCAAATACTTTTTTCCCTCACTGTAAATCTGGGTCTTCCTTTCCTGTGGCGGTCCTCATGAGAGCCAGTTTTATCATAGCGCTTGATGGTTTTTGCGACTGCACTTGAAGAAATGTTAAAAGTTCTTGAAATGTTCCGTATTGACTGACCTTCATGTCTTAAAGTAATGATGGACTGTCGTTTCTCTTTGCTTATCTGAGCTGTTCTTGCCATAATATGGACTTTTTCCTTGACCAAAAAGGGCTATCATCTGTATACCCCCCCTACCTTGTCACAACACAACTGATTGGCTCAAACGCATTAAGAAGGAAATAAATTCCACAAATTAACTTTTAAGAAGGCACACCTGTTAATTGAAATGCATTCCAGGTGACTACCTCATGAAGCTGGTTGAGAGAATGCCAAGAGTGTGCAAGCTGTCATCAAGGCAAAGGGTGGCTATTTGAAGAATCTCAAATATAAAATATATTTTGATTTGTTTAACACCTTTTTGGTTACTACATGATTCCATATGTGATATTTCATAGTTTTGATGTCTTCACTATCATTCACAGACCGGTAGACAGACTGACAGACCGGTAGACAGACTGACAGACCGGTAGACAGACTGACAGACCGGTAGACAGACTGACAGACAGGTAGACAGACTGACCAGTAGACAGACTGACAGGTAGACAGACTGCAAGACCAGTAGACAGACAGACGGACAGACAGGTAGACAGACTGACAGACAGGTAGACATACTGACCGGTAGACAGACTGACAGACAGGTAGACAGACAGACAGACAGACTGTATGTAACAGAGATATATCATCTACACATCGTGTATGACCAGTATGAAAATGTATGCACTCATAAACTGTAAGTCGCTCTGGATAAGAGCGTCTGCTAAATGACTAAAATGTAAATGTAAATTCTACAATGTAAAAAATGGTCAAAATAAAGAAAAACCCTTGAATGCGTATGTGTGTCCCAGAAATGTTCCATATTCACAAAAAGCGTATTTCTTTCAAATCTTGTGCACAAATTTGTTTACATCGCGGTTAGTGAATATTTCTCCTTTGCCAAGATAATCCATCCACCTGACAGGTGTGGCATATCAAGAAGTTGATTAAACAAGAAGCTGATTAAATAGCATGATCATTACACAGGTGCACCTTGTGCTGGGGACAATAAAAGGCCACTAAAAGGTGCAGTTTTGTCACACAACATAATGCTACAGATGTCTCAAGTTTTGAGGGAGGGTGCAATTAGCATGCTGACTGCAGGAATGTCCACCATAGCTGTTGCCAGAGAATTGAATGTTCATTTCACTACCATAAGCCGTCTCCCAACGTCGTTTTAGAGAATTTGGCAGTACGTCCAACCGACCTCACAACCACAGACCAGTTGTAACCACGCCAGCCCAGGACCTCCACATCCAGCTTCTTCACCTGCTGGATCGTCTGAGACCAGCCACCCGTACAGCTGATGAAACTGAGGAGTATTTCTGTCTGTAATAAAGCCCTTTTGTGGGGAAAAACTCATTCTGATTGGCTGGGCATTGCTCCCAAGTGGGTGGGCCTATTCCCACCCATGTGAAATCCGTAGGTTAGGGCCTAATTAATTTATTTGAATAGACTGATTTCCTTATATGAATTGTAACTCAGTGAAATTGTTGCATGATGCGTTTATATTTTTGTTCAGTATATATTTATATTGATGGAGTGATGCTGAATGTAAAAAATGGCTCAATTTACCCCACTCTCCCCTACCTGTTCTACAGGTCACAGTATGTGGTTAGGGATTGTCCATGAACCCTTATTGAATTTTGGTCACTTATTACGCATGCGTTATACCGGTAACTCAATTAAAAGCAATGCCAATTTACGACCAGATGGTCTCAACACAATCATATTATTCTGAACAGTAAAGGTCAAGTTGTGTTCCAGTCCAGAACTCTCACAGCAGCAGCAGCAGCAACATCTTCCTCCCACACAATGGAGGAGCAGAGTGTACAGGGCAACCCAGGGCTGTGCTGTAGCAGATGCTTCGGCAGTCTCTGAAATGTAAGACAAACCCCACTAGGGGGCAAAGTGATCCAAACAAGCTCAGGGACATCCACCTCTAGCTGTGGGTCTTGAGTCTGGCTTGACCCGGCTCACTGACAAAGTATAATGTATCGTTTCTTGAGAACAACAAAGTATGCGACCAATACAACAGGGAGGGGTATGCTTTTATTTGAATATAGCTGGACAAGCAATGACAGAGCGGCATGGACTAAAATCTAGTAGAATATTATAGAATAGAATACAGTATATACAGTGGGGGAAAAAAGTATTTAGTCAGCCACCAATTGTGCAAGTTCTCCCACTTAAAAAGATGAGAGAGGCCTGTAATTTTCATCATAGATACACGTCAACTATGACAGACAAAATTAGAATTGTTTTTCCAGAAAATCACATTGTAGGATTTTTATGAATTTATTTGCAAATTATGGTGGAAAATAAGTATTTGGTCAATAACAAAAGTTTATCAATACTTTGTTATATACCCTTTGTTGGCAATGACACAGGTCAAACGTTTTCTGTAAGTCTTCACAAGGTTTTCACACACTGTTGCTGGTATTTTGGCCCATTCCTCCATGCAGATCTCCTCTAGAGCAGTGATGTTTTGGGGCTGTCGCTGGGCAACATGGACTTTCAACTCCCTCCAAAGATTTTCTATGGGGTTGAGATCTGGAGACTGGCTAGGCCACTCCAGGACCTTGAAATGCTTCTTACGAAGCCACTCCTTCGTTGCCCGGGCGGTGTGTTTGGGATCATTGTCATGCTGAAAGACCCAGCCACGTTTCATCTTCAATGCCCTTGCTGATGGAAGGAGGTTTTCACTCAAAATCTCACGATACATGGCCCCATTCATTCTTTCCTTTACACGGATCAGTCGTCCTGGTCCCTTTGCAGAAAAACAGCCCCAAAGCATGATGTTTCCACCCCCATGCTTCACAGTAGGTATGGTGTTCTTTGGATGCAACTCAGCATTCTTTGTCCTCCAAACACGACGAGTTAAGTTTTTACCAAAAAGTTCTATTTTGGTTTCATCTGACCATATGACATTCTCCCAATCCTCTTCTGGATCATCCAAATGCACTCTAGCAAACTTCAGACGGGCCTGGACATGTACTGGCTTAAGCAGGGGGACACGTCTGCACTGCAGGATTTGAGTCCCTGGCGGCGTAGTGTGTTACTGATGGTAGGCTTTGTTACTTTGGTCCCAGCTCTCTGCAGGTCATTCACTAGGTCCCCCCGTGTGGTTCTGGGATTTTTGCTCACCGTTCTTGTGATCATTTTGACCCCACGGGGTGAGATCTTGCGTGGAGCCCCAGATCGAGGGAGATTATCAGTGGTCTTGTATGTCTTCCATTTCCTAATAATTGCTCCCACAGTTGATTTCTTCAAACCAAGCTGCTTACCTATTGCAGATTCAGTCTTCCCAGCCTGGTGCAGGTCTACAATTTTGTTTCTGGTGTCCTTTGACAGCTCTTTGGTCTTGGTCATAGTGGAGTTTGGAGTGTGACTGTTTGAGGTTGTGGACAGGTGTCTTTTATACTGATAACAAGTTCAAACAGGTGCCATTAATACAGGTAACGAGTGGAGGACAGAGGAGCCTCTTAAAGAAGAAGTTACAGGTCTGTGAGAGCCAGAAATCTTGCTTGTTTGTAGGTGACCAAATACTTATTTTCCACCATCATTTGCAAATAAATTCATTAAAAATCCTACAATGTCATTTTCAGGATTTTTTTCCTCAATTTGTCTGTCATAGTTGACGTGTACCTATGATGAAAATTACAGGCCTCTCTCATCTTTTGAAGTGGGAGAACTTGCACAATTGGTGGCTGACTAAATACTTTTTTTCCCCACTGGACATATGAGATGAGTAGTGCAAGATATATAAACATTATTAAAGTGACTAGTGTTCCATTTCTTAAAGTGGCCAATAATTTATCACCATCATCAAGTGTAAACAAACAAACAAAAAATCCCAAACTCTGCCCAGATGTACTGAATCCCTCAATGATGAGAGAGGACACAGGGTTGAACTGTGCATTGTGTAAGAAACCAAGTGACACCACTTTTGGCCTCAGATATGCAGCAATTAAGTTCAGGGTCCTTGGAGGGTATTGGTCATATAATGTGAAATTGTGTGTTGTGTTCACTGCACATCTTGGGGGCAAAAGTCTCAGCTGTCATTGCGTTGGTTTTCTGAACCAGAGTAATTATTGAAATGGGACAGAGGAGGGGTAAATTCACCCTCTCCCTTACCCCCATTAAAGCACAGCTGCACGTTGGACCCAGAGTTGTCCCTCAGAGGCCCAAGCCACAACAATTAAATCCCCATTCCTCTGCAAAGCCTTGGTGCATCTGTTCGTTTAATTACCCCTCAGATTTCTCACACGTTAGTGGGGGGATTCATTACATATAGTGGTACACTGAGGTTGCCCGATCCAGGACCTCTCTGCCCAGATGTGCATTAGGCAAGGTTATTTTCACCACTAGACACAAGCTCCTCAGTCTCCACTCTCTTCTTCAGCCAGGGACTACACAGACATAATGAGTATTAAAAGCTGTGGCGTGGTGATCTTGGCTGCCTACGGAAGCAATCCACTTTTAAAACTTTAATGGAGGACATATTGTATGTATGATGAAATGTGTTAGCGAATTTCTGTTTTAGAACATATTTGCAAAATTATATCTTGGAAGTAGATTAGTTGTGTAATAAGGACTCCATACGGACTGAGAGGATAGTGTCTGGCTACACTATATCTGTCTAAATACATTTAGGATCCATTAATTATTACATAGTGAGAATTATAAACAGGCTTATGTACTTACTAGACAATTGTATTTATTGTACATTGTCTTTACAAATATCGTGAATTGTGCCATTACATGCTTATTCATAGTGAGAAGGAAGAAAGCAAGTTAGCAACATGAGCACAGCTTGGCTATTCCTCTGCAGATGTCAGCGCTTGTGTAATTTCATTGATTTATCCACTTGTTTTTGGCATGAGTCTGAAACACACGTTCAATGTCAGGCAATGTGCAGAATGGAGCAGACGTTGTGTGTAGAGTGAGGCCCGTGGTATTTTCCCACGTGGTCAGGGGCCACTAGAAGGGGACAGGACAAGCACTCTCCCTACTCTCTCTGTATGCATTGTCTGAGCCTTCCTGACCTATCACAGCGGAGCACAAACCAGGTGCCTTCAACATTATCAGGAGGCTTTATAGAAGTATCTCACAGAGTCCATTCTCAACCCACGTCCTCCATCTTTTTTACTCCAATTTGAAGCAATTGGGGGTAATTATACAACCTTTACTCCCCATTCATGTGTACACTCCAATGAGTTGTTGTTTATGCTACAGGGTATCTACAGTACAGTCCCATGACACAACCTCAGTTCACTTAGCTGTCTAGACAACAAAGAGGATGTTTTGAGTTGATGATTTCCATAAAAACATGTAATTTAGTATTTCAATGAACTACGTCCGTCTCCCAACTATCTATTGATTGTAGATACTGTAGCTGTTATAGGTGTGCTACAGAGCAACTCTCCCTGCCTCAACTCAGTTACGCCATATCAAAATACAGCCTCTGGGAAGTGCGTACTATACCTGCATTACCTTTTCTTTCCTCTTTATACCATCTACATTAAAAAGCTACTCAAGTTGTGTTTATACAGCATGCAGACACAATGCTGCATTTTACAGCTCTGACAGTTAGGTAAAACAAAAACCGTGTTTACGTTTTGCATTTCTCATAACATGGTCATGTGAGGGACGGGCGGTACAAGAGTGCACGTTAACATTGTGTGTTTGAGACAATGTGTAGGGCTATGTTTTGCAGGTCAGAGGTCATTCAGTGGGAGATCAACACTGTTCTGTTTGGTTGTTTTGAAAGCTCTCTGCGAGGACAAAAGAGAGCGGGACAGTCACCAGTCCAAACACGGGGCGCACTATGTGTAAACCCACCCACACACGAGACCTCTTCACCCCCCCGCCCCCCTTTCTAAAACAAAATAACAGCCCCCCCCCCCCCCCTCCCACCTCCAATCATCCAGGGTCAGGGGGAGGAGACTGGGGACTGCCATGTCTGTGTGGCACTATTCCACTGCGGCCCTGTGATGTCATCATGGTGTGCTGCGCATGATCCTGCTGCCCTTGGGCTTACTGCACTGTCACAAGGTCCAGGAGGATCATTCACAAAAACAGGTAGTACACCTTGTGACTGTCAGGGGGCAGGGGGTCAGCCCTTTATGACCACACTGTCACTGTAAAGGGCTCATGCACATACGCTTGAGTTGGATGCCCTTCATGTTTGGCACGCCAGGCCCACGAGATGACATTTTCTAAACAGGGGATCTGGGTCAGAATTAAGCCCCTCCGGTGATTTATGGACACTAGCCCATTCAACAGGGCTATGAACATAGGACTAACTCAACAGGGCTATGAACATAGGGCTAACTCAACAGGGCTATGAACATAGGGCTAACTCAACAGGGCTATGAACATAGGGCTAACTCAACAGTGCTATGAACATAGGGCTAACTCAACAGTGCTATGAACATAGGGCTAACTCAACAGGGCTATGAACATGGGGCTAACTCAACAGGGCTATGAACATAGGGCTAACTCACATGTGCGGTCGTATTGGAAATAGCCACCTCGTCAGTCAATGCCAGTCACTATGTTTAAATCGACTATTTCTCTGAATACGCCCTTCTGCTGCCCCTCGCTGAACTAACCATAACATTGACTACCTCTTTACTTTACTTAGGAGGGCCAAATCAGCTGGAGTGGTCAAAGGGACTCTTGGGTGTTAGATACATCTAAGCTGACTGATACACTTGAGTTCTCCTGTACACTAAGCTCAACTAGCATTGGAAAATATGTCCCTCCACTTTCATGACAATTAGACCAACATCACCCATCATGACAATGTGTCTGTAGGTGATCACATTGAGAGTTTCTCTATAGCTAATATTTGGTAGTTGAGGCATACTGAAAGATGGCGAGTATAGGGGACAGGGTGAGGGAACAGAAAAGGTTTATTCCGTCATCAGGTAAGACTCAACCCACTGTGCAGCGACACTAAACAGGATATATTGGAGAGCCTTTAAGTGACTGGAATATGTAGGTGTGTCACCTGACTCTTACACTGGCTGGGTAAAGGATGTACACTGAGCGCTGCTAACAGCACATAGGATATCCAGCACTTCCAGGGAACATAACCCACTTCCTTGTATACATATAGACAAATACAACACAAAGCAAATTGACCGTGCTATGATAGCAATGAGAGAGTTCTGAAGGTACCTTTTTGGATTATGTGTGTGAATCTTTGGGGCCGGGACCTCTCCAGCTCTGCTGTTGCCAGCACGATGGCAGAACCTGGAGTCAGGCCAGTGTTGCACTTGGCCTGTCTGTAGTAGCCTCTTTTTTCAGAATGCTTGCAAATGACTGGAGCGCTGACACAAAGAGGGGTAATGATTTAAATCTCAAGTAAGGGTCAAAGCACAGTCAGAGCTCAAAAATGTTCTTTTCTACAAGGGTGTCAAAAGGGGTTACCTTCACCCCTGTTCAATACCTTGCTGTAGTGTGCATACACATTACACACACACACACACACACACACACACACACACACACACATACACACATACACACACACACACACACACACACACGTAGCCTTGAAACAGGTAGCTGTCCTGAAGGGTACGTCATGATACAGAAAATAAACTATAAATCAAGGAGAGCTCCTAGCTTTCTAAAAACATTGAAAGCACACCAAGTGTGCTTCTCTGCACAGGGGGACATGGTGTGCTGCATCCCACAGGCACTGAGGAGCAACTGTGCCAGGGGAAGGCCTGCCTGGCCTGCAGCCTGCGCTCTGTCTTTTCTCAGCCTGGTAAAGTGTGTTTATTTGAACAGCAGCAGCAACCCTCCTAAATCCAAACGTACTACCCTCCTGGGAAGCCTGCTCCTTTTCTTGGCAGGGTGCGGGGCGTGTTAAATGTGCCCTGACGTAGGAGGCCGAGACTATCGTTGCTTAACTCCGACGGTTAAGATTCACTCTGTAGAGTCAGCATCTGCTGCCACCAGCCCCTTAACCCCACTGTCAACACTAGACTTTACAACCACTTAACTGGCACCAAGTCATGGATCATATAGTAATTTGGGGTGTAAAATGAATTATAGCCTATCAGTTAATGGGTGTCACTAATGTTCATCCTGTGTCATTGTGTTGTCACAGCTAACGAGGATATGTGCGTGTATATCTAGAAAAACGTGCTATTCAATTCCTTGCATCAGTCAGCAATAGACACTTTTATTGATGACAACTGTTTTCATGAAGTCATTTTGTTTGATCTGACTCCAGAGGGACGTCCGCAGCCATGGAGGGAGCATCTAAGTCCCCGACGGAGCTGTTAAATGTTTGTTCCCTTGGACTGTCAGAATGCAGCAGTGAAAACTCATTTGAATCTGCTGGGGACTCGCAAGCTATTAAATGTATAATATGCGACATGTTCGTTATTGTCACGGGGAAAGGTCCGATGGATACCTTCATTTGTAAAAAATGTATTGAACTTGATGCAGCTAAAGAAAGGATTATTACTCTACATGAAGAAATAAAAACAATTGACCAAGCGCCTTGAACTGAATAAGGATTCTATGAGAATATCGGCATCTTTAAATGCTTCCTATCAAAACATCCAAGAGGATCATAATGGGACCTTCCTGGACTATGATCAATTTCCGCCACTGCACCCCTCTACTAGCTTGAACCAGAAAATAGCTGCTCACTGTTCGACTCCAGGTGAGCGTAAATGGATGCGTGTCGGAACCAGAAAGAAGGAGAAGAATCGTTCTCGGCACGCCTGCCTTCTTCCCCCGCGTCCGGACTTGAGACTTTCAAATTGCTTTGAGCCCCTGTACCAGCTGTCCTCTGTCGGGGGCTTGGGTGTTCCCTCCATGGCTGTGGATGACCGTCCAGCTACCTCTCCCTGTCCTAGTCAATCAACTGCCTGGGCATAGCCTGGACCACCGCGGCCCCCCTCCGCTGGGCCGTGCTCTCTGGATCAGAGCTCTGTCCCTTTGGCGGTTGTGGCCTGCACGCATCCGGTGTCTCAGCAGCCCTCTTCTCAGGTGAGTTCTGTGGCTCTGGCCTCACAATCTGCTTTGAGACACGGCAGAGTCCGGATCATTCCGGCGATTGTGATAGGGAGTTCCTTGGTGAGACATATATCTGTACCTGGGGCAAAGACTTTGTGTTTTCCTGGGGCAAAAGTTCAGGATATCACCAGGTTGCTTCCCGAGGCTGTGAGTCAGTCACCGGGGGCTGATACTGTCATGGTTCATGTGGGGTCAAATGACATTATGAAGGGCAGCTCAGAACAACTGAAGATGGATTTTAAAGAACTGATTGGGTCTCTACTTGACACCAACAAACGCCCCACAACATCTGGCCCTCTGCCCTCCCTAAATCGTGGCGTTGAATGGTTCAGCAGACTTTTAACCCTCCATAACTGGCTACGAGACTATTGCAGCTCTGTGGGTGTAACATTTATTGACAACTTTGATACCTTCTGAAACAAAGCTCATATTATAAGGAGGATGGGTTCCACCCAAATAATTTGGATTCCTGGATCCTTTCACAGCATTATAAGGCTGCATTGAGACAATGACTTATCAATGACCCAAGTCCAGCTAATTTAATCCCTACCATTGTGTCGCTGAATTGTCATAATGATTCAGCAAATGTACATTATCCTAGGGGCGTTGGAAGACACAATGTAAATAACCTAATTTGTGTCCTTTTTACTGCCCGGAATGCCTCTGCTGGTCCTACAGCTATTGTGTGCAGTAATCATATGCCTATGAACCAGAGTAATACTGTTAGCACTGAGGAGGTGTGCCCTAGTAGGAAGTCCACTGTGTGCAGCTCACCCTGCACTAATAAAAATAACCTGAGTATGTCTACCTCTGCTAAGCTTCCCAGTAAAGGAAGAAAAATAATCAAGCATCCCAGAAAAGTGTTAAAAATAGCCCACGTTAACATATGTAAGGTTCATGAAATCAATAATTTGCTAGTAAAAGATGGCATTCATATTCTGACAATCTCTGAAACTCACTTAGATAATACAGTTGAAGTCAGAAGTTTACATACACTTAGGTTGGAGTCATTCAAACTCATTTTTCAACCACTCCACAAATTTCTTGTTAACAAATTATCGTTTTGGCAAGTCGGTTAGGACATCTACTTTGTGCATGACACAAGTAATTTTTCCAACATTTGTTTACAGACAGATTATTTCACTTCTAATTCACTGTATCACAATTCCAGTGGGTCAGAAGTTTACATACACTAAGTTGACAGCTTGGAAAATTCCAGAAAATGATGTCAGGGCTTTAGAAGCTTCTGATAGGCTAATTGACATAATTTGAGTCAATTGGAGGTGTACCTGTGGATGTATTTCAAGGCCTACCTTCAAATTTAGTGCCTCTTTGCTTGACATCATTGGAAAATCAAAAGAAATCAGCCAAGACCTCAGTGTATGTAAACTTTTGACCCACTGGGAATGTGATGAAAGAAATAAAAGCTGAAATAAATCATTCTCTCTACTATTATTCTGACATTTCATATTCTTAAAATAAAGTGGTGATCCTAACTGACCTAAGACAGGGAATTTTTACTAGGAGTAAATGTCAGGAATTGTGAAAAACTGAGTTTAAATGTATTTGGCTAAGGTGTATGTAAACTTCAGACTTCAACTGTACCTTTGATTATACAGTGGTAGCAATACAAGGTTTATACAACATTTACAGAAAATACAGAAATGCCAATGGGGGCAGTGTTGCAGTCTATATTCAGAACCACAATCCTGTAAAGCTTAGAGAGGATCTCATGTTAAATACTGTTGAAGTAATGTGGCTACAGTTTCACCTGCCTCACCTAAATCAGATTCTGGTGGGAAGCTGCTATAGACCACCAAGTGCTAACAGTCAGTATCTGGAAAACATGTGTGAAATGCTTGATAATATATGTGAAATCATAGAGAGGTATACTTTCTGGGTGATTTAAATATTGACTGGCTTTCATCAGGCTACCCACTCTAGAGAAAGCGTAAAACTGTAACTAGTGCCTGCAACTTGGTTCAGGTTATCAATCAACCTACCAGGGTAGTTACAAACAGTACAGCAATGAAATCATCAACATGTATTGATCATATCTTTACTAATGCTGCAGAAATTTGTTTGAAAGCAGTATCCAAATCCATCGGATGTACTGAACACAATATAGTTGCCACATCTAGGAAAACCAAAGTTCCAAAGGCTGGGCCTAATATTGTGTATAAGAGGTCATACAGGAAGTTCTGTAGTGATTCCTATGTTATTGATGTGAAGAATATTTGTTGTTCTGTGGTGTGTAATGACGAGTAACCAGACGCTGCACTTGACACATTTATGAAATTGCTTATCCCAGTTACTAATAAGCATGCACCCATTAAGAAAATGACTGTAAAAACTGTTACATCTCTGTGGATTGATGAGGAATTGAAAATTGTATGGTTGAGAGGGATGAGGCAAATAGGTCTGGCTGTACAACCGATTGGCAAACATACTGCAAATTGAGAAATCATGTGACTAAACTGAATAAAAAGAAGAAGAAACAACACTATGAAACAAAGATAAATGACATAAAGAATGATAGTAAAAAGCTTTGGAGCACCTTAAATGAAATTTTGGGCAAAAAGGCAAACTCCACTCCATCATTCATTGAATCAGATGGCTCATTCATCACAACTACTTTAATGATTTCTTCATTGGCAAGATTAGCAAACTTAGGCATGACATGCCAGCAACAAACGCTGACACTACACATCCAAGTATATCTGACCAAGTTATGAAAGACAAGCATTGTAATTTTGAATCCCGTAAAGTAAGTGTGGAAGAGGTGAAAAAAGTATTATTGTCGATCAACAATGACAAGCCACTGGGGTCTGACAACTTGGATGGAAAATTACTGAGAACAATAGTGGACAATATTGCCACTCCTATTTGCCATATCTTCAATTTAAGCCTACTAGAAAGTGTGTGCCCTCAGGCCTGGAGGGAAGCAAAAGTTATTCCGCTACCTAAGAATAGTAAAGCTGTTACCAACCCTTAGCAAACTTTTGGAAATAATTGTGTTTGACCAGATAAAATGCTATTTCACAGTAAACAAATTGACAACAGACTTTCAGCACGCTTATAGGGAAGGACATTCAACAAGCACTTACACAAATGACTGATGATTGGCTGAGAGAAATTGATGATAAAAAGATTGTGGGGGCTGTTTTGTTAGACTTCAGTGCGGCTTTTGACATTATCGATCATAGTCTGCTGCTGGAAAAACGTATGTGTTATGGCTTTACATCCCCTGCTATATTGTGGATAAAGAGTTACCTGTCTAACAGAACAGAGGGTGTTTTTAATGGAAGCCTCTCCAACATAATCCAGGTGGAATCAGGAATTCCCCAGGGTAGCTGTCTAGGCACCTTAATATTTTCAATCTTTGTTAACAACATGCCACTGGCTTTGATTAAAGACAGTGTGTCTATGTATGCGGATGACTCAACACTATACATGTCAGCTACCACAGCGACTGAAATTACAGCAACACTTAACAAAGAGCTGCAGTTAGTTTCAGAATGGGTGGCAAGGAATAAATTAAAAAATAAAAGCATTGTATTTGGGACAAAACATTTACTAAACTTTAAACCTCAACTAAATCTTGTAATGAATAATGTGGAAGTTGAGCAAGTTGAGGAGACTAAATTGCTTGGAGTAACCCTGGATTGTAAACTGTCATGGTCAAAACATATTGATACAACAGTAGCTAGGATGGGGAGAAGTATGTCTTTAATAAAGCGCTACTCTGCATTCTTAATAGCACAATCAACAAGGCAGGTCCTACAGGCCCTAGTTTTGTCGCACCTGGATTACTGTTCAGTCTTGTGGTCAGGTGCCACAAAGAGGGACTTAGGAAAATTACAATTGGCTCAGAACAGGGCAGCACGGCTGGCCCTTGGATGTACACAGAGAGCTAACATTAATAATATGCATGTCAATCTCTCCTGGCTCAAAGTGGAGGAGAGATTGACTTCATCACTACTAATATTTGTGAGAGGTATTAACATGTTGAATGAAGCGAGCTGTCTGTTTGAACTACTGGCACACAGCTCGGACACCCATGCATACCCCACAAGACATGCCACCAGAGGTCTCTTCACAGTCCCCAAGTCAAGAACAGTCTATGGGAGGTGCACAGTACTACATAGAGCCATGACTACATGGAACTCTATTCCACATGAAGAAACTCAGAAGGCTAAACAGTATGGATGTACAACAGAGGATGCCCAGTACGCCTTTATTAGTTACCTGCATTGGAAAAATATAATCAGACTATTTCACATGCATTTTTGCACACAGAGAACTATTATTGGTGGAAAAACTGTGGGCGAGCAAAACCAGAGTTTGGGGATATTCTCTCTTCCAACATTTTGGATACAAATCCCCCTGATTTCAAGCAGAGATCTTGGAAAAACAGAACTCTAGGATAGTAATAAGCCCTCAACAATATAGGCTCCTCGCTTCAGTAGGTTACAGTTTTTTCTGGTTGATAAACCAAACATTGTATTCTTCCAGCTCATAACTCATCCATTGTAGGGTTCTATTGTCTCAATGTCAAAAACAACCAACCGC
This sequence comes from Coregonus lavaretus, assembly GCF_964263955.1. Classification (NCBI taxonomy): domain Eukaryota; kingdom Metazoa; phylum Chordata; class Actinopteri; order Salmoniformes; family Salmonidae; genus Coregonus; species Coregonus lavaretus. Next base: position 3,491,577 of record NC_140002.1, on the reverse strand, counting down.
ATTCCATGACACAACACATAGCTATAATGATGTGGTCCTTGTTGTGGTCACCTTCACTGTTGACTGCCATCACCCCTGCCTGACATGCAGTAGATAGGCCCCTATTTGACTGTTCTTCAATGTCGCTTATGCTCCTGGCGCCGTTTGGGCACTGAACACTTTCACGAAGGAGAGCAGTTTAGAGTGTAAACACTTGAGCTGTTGTTGATAAAGTAAATACCTGTATCTTCAACAGCCTAAACATTCAGCACCAGTGCTATAGAGGGAATTAATTAAACTGGGTTCAACTGGAGTTGCGTAATCAGCTTGCAAAAGTCTTACAACCCTCCCAAACCATCCGCTCCAACAAAAATCGTCCCGAGGCTGAATCTACACTGAACAAAAATATAAATGCAACATGCAACAATTTCAAAGATTTTACTGAGTTCCAGTTCATATAAGGAAATCAGTCAATGTAAATATATGCATTAGGCTCGAATCTATGGATTTCACATGACTGGGAATACAGATACAGTGGGGGAAAAAAGTATTTAGTCAGCCACCAATTGTGCAAGTTCTCCCACTTAAAAAGATGAGAGAGGCCTGTAATTTTCATCATAGGTACATGTCAACTATGACAGACAAATTGAGAACAAAAATCCAGAAAATCACATTGTAGGATTTTTAATGAATTTATTTGCAAATTATGGTGGAAAATAAGTATTTGGTCACCTACAAACAAGCAAGATTTCTGGCTCTCACAGACCTGTAACTTCTTCTTTAAGAGGCTCCTCTGTCCTCCACTCGTTACCTGTATTAATGGCACCTGTTTGAACTTGTTATCAGTATAAAAGACACCTGTCCACAACCTCAAACAGTCACACTCCAAACTCCACTATGACCAAGACCAAAGAGCTGTCAAAGGACACCAGAAACAAAATTGTAGACCTGCACCAGGCTGGGAAGACTGAATCTGCAATAGGTAAGCAGCTTGGTTTGAAGAAATCAACTGTGGGAGCAATTATTAGGAAATGAAAGACATACAAGACCACTGATAATCTCCCTCGATCTGGGGTATACGCAAGATCTCACCCCGTGGGGTCAAAATGATCACAAGAACGGTGAGCAAAAATCCCAGAACCACACGGGGGGACCTAGTGAATGACCTGCAGAGAGCTGGGACCAAAGTAACAAAGCCTACCATCAGTAACACACTACGCCACCAGGGACTCAAATCCTGCAGTGCAAGACATGTCCCCCTGCTTAAGCCAGTACATGTCCAGGCCCGTCTGAAGTTTGCTAGAGTGCATTTGGATGATCCAGAAGAGGATTGGGAGAATGTCATATGGTCAGATGAAACCAAAATATAACTTTTTGGTAAAAACTCAACTCGTCATGTTTGGAGGACAAAGAATGCTGAGTTGCATCCAAAGAACACCATACCTACTGTGAAGCATGGGGGTGGAAACATCATGCTTTGGGGCTGTTTTTCTGCAAAGGGACCAGGTCAACTGATCCGTGTAAAGGAAAGAATGAATGGGGCCATGTATCGTGAGATTTTGAGTGAAAACCTCCTTCCATCAGCAAGGGCATTGAAGATGAAACGTGGCTGGGTCTTTCAGCATGACAATGATCCCAAACACACCGCCCGGGCAACGAAGGAGTGGCTTCTTAAGAAGCAGTTCAAGGTCCTGGAGTGGCCTAGCCAGTCTCCAGATCTCAACCCCATAGAAAATCTTTGGAGGGAGTTGAAAGTCTGTGTTGCCCAGCGACAGCCCCAAAACATCACTGCTCTAGAGGAGATCTGCATGGAGGAATGGGCCAAAATACCAGCAACAGTGTGTGAAAACCTTGTGAAGACTTACAGAAAACGTTTGACCTATGTCATTGCCAACAAAGGTTATATAACAAAGTATTGAGAAACTTTTGTTATTGACCAAATACTTATTTTCCACCATAATTTGCAAATAAATTCATTAAAAATCCTACAATGTGATTTTCTGGATATTTTCTTCTCATTTTGTCTGTCATAGAAAATTACAGGCCTCTCTCATCTTTTTAAGTGAGAGAACTTGCACAATTGGTGGCTGACTAAATACTTTTTTTCCCCACTGTATGCATCGGTTGGTCACAGATACCTTAAAGAAAAGGTAAGAGCGTGGATCAGAAAACCATTCAGTATCTGGTGTGACCACCGTTTGCCTCATGCAGCGTGACACATCTCCTTCTCATAGAGTTCATAAGGCTGTTGATTGTGGCCTGTGGAATGTTGTGCCACTCCTCTTCAATTGCTGTGCGAAATTGCTGGATATTGGCGGAAACTGGAACACGCTGTTGTACATGTCGATCCAGAGCATCCCAAACATGCTCAATGGGTGACATGTCTGGTGAGTATGCAGGCCATGGAAGAACTTCCAGGAATTGTGTACCATGCATTATCATGCTGAAACATGAGGTGATGGTGACGGATTAATGGCACAACAATGGGCCTCAGGATATTGTCATGGTATCTCTGTGCATTCAAATTGTGTTTGTTGTCCGTAGCTTATGCCTGCCCATACCATAACTCCACCGCCACCATGGGGCACTCTGTTCACATCGTTGACATCAGCAAATTGCTCGCCCACACGGCGCCATACACGCTGTCTGCCATCTGCCCATTACATTTGAAACCGGGATTCATCCGTGAAGAGCACACTTCTCCAGCGTGCCAGTGGCCATCGAAGGTGAGCATTTGCCGACTGAAGTCAGTTACGATGCCGAACTGCAGTCAGGTCAAGACCCTGGTGAGGATGATGAGCACCCAGATGAGCTTCCCTGAGACGGTTTCTGAAAGTTTGTCCACAAATTCTTCTGTTGTGCAAACCCACAGTTTCATCAGCTGTCCAGGTGGCTGGTCTCAGATGATCCTGCAGGTGAAGAAGCTGGATGTGGAGGTCCTGGGCTGGCGTGGTTACAAGTGGTCTGCGATTCTGAGGCCGGTTGGACGCACTGCCAAATTCTCTAAAGCGATGTTGGAGGCGGCTCTGGTGGACATTCCTGCAGTCAGCATGCCAATTGCACCCTCCCTCAAAACTTGAGACATCTGTGGCCTTGTGTTTTGTGAAAAAACTGCACATTTTAGAGTGGCCTTTTATTGTCCCCAACACAAGGTGCACCTGTGCGATGATTATCATGTTTAATCGTCTTCTTGATATGCCACACCTGTCAGGTGGATGGATTATCTTGGCAAAGGAGAAATGCTCACTAACAGGGATGTAAACACATTTGTGCAAAACATTTTACAAAAATAAGCTTTTTTGTGCGTATAGAACATTTCTGGGATCTTTTATTTCAGCTCATGAAACATGGGACCAACACTTTACATGTTGTGTTTATATTTTTGTTCAGTATAGTTGCCCCTGCATTAGACCATATTTGGCCATGGAGGGACATACAGTACATCTTTGGACAGAGGGTGAAAGCCGTTGCTGAACTTGTCTTCTGCTGGCAGAGACTCTCGCTGAGAGATAGATAGCTTCTCATCTTGTCCCATTACCGGATCTCTCCCCTTCTGTAAATACATTAATATTAGCCTAACTAAACACTGGGGCCATTTCTAGAACCCTGTTATTACTGAGGAACGTATGCCATTATGCCCAGACCTCAGTACACAGCCGTGGATGATATATGCTTTCTAACCCTCAGATCCCCCCTCTCCTTACCAGGCCTCTGGGAGTAATACTAATGATATTATCTAAGCCAATGGGACTTCTCAAAAACAAACACAGTTGCTTTGTGTGTCACACGGGCCAACTACTGTAATATCTCTCCTACACAATTATATGATGACGGATGCTGGATGACGTGGAACCTGAAGTTATGCAATATTTTACAGAACACTTGATATATACCATTGATATTGGTTCTCTTGGTTCTTGGAATCCATCTCCCCTTCCATCTTCCAAGAAATATATTTGGATGAGGCCAGTGTTGTGAGGTTGTCCTAGTAGGACCAGCTTGTCCTACTCTGTTCTCTGTGTGACCTTCCCCTGACCTCCACCTTCTCTGACCAATAGGCCCATATTCCAGGTGCAGTTGACAGGAGCATCCTATACCACTTGAGTTATAGGAAACCTCTCCCCATTGCCTCAGGTAATTGATCATCCAAGATAGGACGGCTTGGGCCATGATTAGCTTTCTTCCTACGTAAGTTGAGGTGCCGGTGCCTATGAAAAGTTAATACATCTGGCGACGGACCAAAAGGATACATCACACCTGTTTGCTTACAGATGGGTGTACAGGTGTAGGATCATAATTTTAACTATATTCAGGGACGCAACTTTCACTGGGTATGGGGGGGACATGAACCCCCCCCCCCCAGTTTAAAAATTGCACTGTGATACTAAACGCGGCACCGGTGTGCTTTAGGACCATGTGGACGCCTTAGAGTGGTCGGGTAGGCTGTTTTCCGGTTTCAGCCGGCTGGATTTAGGACGGCATGGACACCACTAAGCGTATGGAAAGGCTGTGTGAAGACAAAGCTTCTGAAAGGCTGGCGTATAGGACCAGCACGGGAGAGATGATCAGAGGCAGCTGCTGTCTGTGTTGCACTTTTTCTCCAAGTTGTAAAAGCAAGCAGAGCAGAAACTGGCTACTCTTTAGTTGACTGATCTTGCTGGCAAAGTAACTGCTGTTTGACAGAAAAAAAATGTTTTATTCCCAGCTAGTAGTGTAACTGACATGTTACGTTAGCCAACGTTTCATCCTCTCTCGACTGAAGTGAATTAATTACAAGCAGCTAGTTAGCTAGCTAGTAGCTACCACAGCCAGTTCAGCTCTAGCTAGCCTCTAGCTATCTGTCAGGTCTAACAGCTGTTGTGTGTATGTAAATGTTTTATATCCTTTGTTTTGTCCTGTTTCAACAGAAGTAAATTTGATGATTTACCATTAGCTAGAGCTAGCCAAAAGTTGGCTAACGTTAGCTAGCTAGCTCACTAACTTTAGCCTCAATCACACTAGACCTGAATCAAATGATGAAACCAGCGGCCAAACGATTGAAGACCGATATATTCTGACGTTTCTTCAGCGTAATGTGAATTTCTGTTAGTCAGTATAGCAATGTAACGTTATTGATCTGTCAGTTTCCCTAGCTAATTCCCTACTTTTCACACTGACATGGTATAAACAGCTCTAAAGGCTTCAATGTCATGGTGCACAGTCAGTACACAACACTATGCTCATCATGTCTTAGGAGGATCAGATGGTGACAGGTGTCCCAGCATGGTCAGACAGCCAGGGAAGACCAGTCTACGGAGCTCAGGTGAATTTTGCAGTATATTATAACAATCAGTGAATGGATACAAAGTTCCATCTTGAGTTGATGGGTAGGCTACAGTCTGGGATCTGGGAATAATGGTCATTTCAATTATTGAACCATTGATTCTATTCTTCAAATCAAATCAAATTGTATTTGTCACATGCGCCGACTACAACAGGTGTAGACCTTACTGTGAAATGCTTACAAGCCCTTAACCAACAATGCAGTTTTTAAAAAATTGAGTTAAGAAAATATTTACCAAATAAACTAAAGTAAAAAATTTAAAATTAAAATAAAGTAACTCAATAAAATAACAATAAAGAGGCCATATACAGGGGGTACCGGTACCGAGTCAATGTGCGGGGGTACAGGTTAGTCGAGGTAATTGGGGCGGCAGGTAGCTTAGTAGTTAAGAGCGTTGTGCCAGTAACCGAAATGTCGCTGGTTCTAATCCCTGAGCCGACTAGGTGAAAAATCTGTCGATGTGCCCTTGAGCAAGGCACTTATCCCTAATTGCTCCTGTAAGTCGCTCTGGATAAGAGCGTCTGCTAAATGACTAAAATGTAAATGTCATTTGTACATAAAGTAAAGTGACTATGCATAGATAATAAACAGCGAGTAGCAGCAATGTAAATACAAAGGGGGGGATGTCAATGCAAATAGTTCGGGTGGCCATTTGATTAATTGTTCAGCAGTCTTATGGCTTGGGGGTAGAAGCTGTTAAGGAGCCTTTTGGACCTAGACTTGGCGCTCTGGTACCGCTTGCCGTGCAGTAGCAGAGAGAATAGTCTATGACTTCTTGGATGATATAATGTATAAATGCAAGGTCATTCTTTGTCATGCGGCATGCCTCATTTGAGCAGGAGCAGATGGTGATAGGGGTCTCATCAGGGTCAGGCAGCCAGGGAAGACCAGTTTGTGATGGCGCAGAGGTGAATTTTTGCAGACACAACAATTGTTATTTTTACATTTACATTTTAATCATTTAGCAGACGCTCTTATCCAGAGCGACTTACAGTTAGTGAGTGCATACATCAACACTTTATTCTCTCAGTGCAGCAAACACTGGACAAGCAAGAAGCTTCAAAGATTGAAACTATTTTAAGGCAGTCTGACAAACCTCTAAAGTTGATTTCCAAACTGTATCAAGGGTTGATAGAGGCTTTTCCCAATGACACAAAACATGTAAGATAAAAATGTGAGGAAGACCTGGGAGATGCTATTGATGACGATGAATGGATACAGATATGTTAGAATGCCCAGTCATGTTCATATAACCTCAGACATAAATGACTGCAGTTTAAGACTGCAGTAGAACGTACTATATGCCAGTTAAACTGAATATCATGCACTCAGAAACTGTATTATTCTGCTGGAGGTGTAAAGCACAAAAGGGGACTTATTTGCATATGTTATGGTCCTGTGAAGGCTGGCTAAATTCTGGCAAAGAGTATGTCCTTTTATCTCAGCATGTCTACAGATTCTCCCTGTTTTTATTTGCTTGGAGATGTTGATACTGGAGACTGTTATCAGAAGAAACTGTGTAATCTAGCATTTATAGCGGCTAAGAAATGCATTGTCATTAAATTGGAAGGTTGGTTATCCTCCCACTGTGTCACAATGGATGGCAGAAATGTCAAGTTATGTATCACTAGATGTATTACAAGATTAAGGGTATAGTGTGCAGCTTTCATAAGGTCTGGATGCCTTTATATGGAATACTGTACGACAAAAGGAGTCTGTATTGAAAACATGCCCACGTCAGGGGAGATCCCTGGGCTGCTCAGTCCTGGCCCTGGGGGTCTGCTGTACTCGTGTCACTCTGGCCTTGGCCTAACACACCTGAAACCAATAATGAATGTTTCACTAAGATCCTAAAGCTGAGTGGGGTGAGTTGGGTTGGGGCGCTACAGGGCCATGGACCCCTAGGGGCAGGACGGGGTGACCCAGCTATATTGTGTGCAAGTAAAAAGAGCTCTACAGTACTATTAGGCCTATGATATGAATTATATGGAGGATGTACTGTTTCTCTGTGTTAATGTAGGCAGTGAATGTGTGTTTTTATTAAACTTTTGATTTCCAAACATTTCCTTTGAGACTTAAAAATAAAAAGATTGGAAGGAAATTGTTTCAGGGAGAGAGTTGAGTTCTTGACTAGACTGGTGGGGTCGGGCGTGCAGGTGACTCGGGCTGATCTGGCTGAAATTTGATATAGAGGATGTCTTAATAAAGACAATCAGAAGTTAAGTCTTTGTACTTTATTTGTAAGAGTTGTTCATTTGTTAGGCTATTGATTAAAGATGCAACACTATTGATTATTGAATTATCATTGATCTAGTTCAGTCTTATCAATCACTTAAACATACAGTACCACTCAAAGGTTTGGACACACCTACTCATTCCCGGGTTTTTCTTTACTTTTACTATTTTCTACATTGTAGAATAAAACTATGAAATGACACATATGGACTCATGTAGTAACCAAAAAAGTATTAAACAAATCAAAATATATTTTATATTTGAGATTCTTCAAATTAGCCACCTTGATGATAGCTTTGCACACGCTTGGCATTCTCTCAACCAGCTTCATGAGGTAGTCACCTGGAATGCATTTCAATTAACAGGTGTGCCTTGTTAAAAGTTAATTTGTGGAATTTCTTTCCTTCTTAATGCGTTTGAGCCAATCAGTTGTGTTGTGACAAGGTAGGGGATATATACAGAAGATAGCCCTATTTGGTAAAAGACCAAGTCCATATTTTGGCAAGAACAGTTCAAATAAGCAAAGAGAAACGACAGTCCATCATTACTTTAAGACCTGAAGGTCAGTTAAGCTGGTTGTAAAAACCAAGGCAGTTGCAAAAACCATCAAGTGCTATGATGAAACTGGCTCTCATGAGGACCGCCACAGGAAAGGAAGACCCAGAGTTACCTCTGCTGCAGAGGATAAGTTCATTAGAGTTAACTGCACCTCAGATTGCAGCCAAAATAAATGCTTCACAAGAGTTCAAGTAACAGAAACATCTCAACATCAACTGTTCAGAGGAGAATGCGTGAATCAGGCCTTCATGGTCGAATTGCTGCAAAGAAACCACTACTAAAGGACACCAATAAGAAGGAGAGACTTGATTGGGCCAAGAAACACGAGCAATGGACATTAGACCGGTGGAAATCTGTCCTTTGGTCTGATGAGTCCAAATTTGAGATCTTTGGTTCCAACCACCGTGTCTTTGTGAAACGCAGAGTAGGTGAGCCGATGATCTCTGCATGCGTGGTTCCCACCATGAAGCATGGAGGAGGAGGTGTGATGGTGTGGGGTGCTTTGCTGGTGACACTGTCTTTGATTTATTTAGAATTCAAGGCACACTTAACCAGCATTTTGACCAAGAAGGAGAGTGATGGAGTGCTGCATCAGTTGACCTGGCCTCCAGAGTCACCCGACCTCAACCCAATTGAGATGGTTTGGGATGAGTTGGACCACAGAGTGAAGGAAAAGCAGCAAACTAATGCTCAGTACATGTGGGAACTCCTTCAAGACTGTTGGAAAAGCATTCCAGGTGAAGCTGTTTGAGAGAATGCCAAGAGTGTGCGAAGCTGTCATCAAGGCAAAGGGTGGCTACTTTGAAGAATCGAAAATATAAAATATATTTTGATTTGTTTAACACTTTTTGGGTTGCTACATGATTCCATATGTGTTATGTCATAGTTTTGATGTCTTTGCTATTACAATGTAGAAAATAGTAAAAATAAAGAAAAACCCTTGAATGGGTAGGTGTGTCCAAACTTTTGACTGGTACTGTATTTAGTAATGGTGTCTTACCTAGCTTGATGACTGGGGGCATGTTTGCTTACTTTTTGTTGTTCTAAATAGAGACGGATAGAAGGGCCATGTGTCATATTAGATTGTGTAGAAATTCAGGAAATGAGCTTTAGATGCCCCAAAAAGTGGGAGGACCCTCAGACCCCCGCCAAGTTATGTCCCCCACACTTTTAAAACCAAAGTTGCGCCCCTGCCTATATTGTCACAGCAAAATAATCCTGCAGCAACAGGATTTGAACATTTAGTCCATAATGTTGCTTGATCGGTGGTTAGGCTATTAGCTGGCCAAAAGTAGGCTACATGAAAAGTGCAATACTGTTAATATAACCGTGTGTTAGTGTGGGTTTTCAGTAAATTTATGTAAATCATAAATCTCATCTGCATTTCCTGAGGTGCAGGAAAATTCTCAGCAACAAATGAGTGATCAAATTAAGATGCTACGTACAGTGGGGAAAAAAAGTATTTAGTCAGCCACCAATTGTGCAAGTTCTCCCACTTAAAAAGATGA
>NC_140002.1:3309474-3479474 GCF_964263955.1 Coregonus lavaretus | reverse complement strand
ATACACACATATACATACATACACATACACATATATACACATACATACATACACATATACATACACATACATATACATATACATACATACACACATACATTAATATATATATATATATACATACATTTACACACATATATATATATATATATATATATATATACATATATACACACACATACATATATACACACATACACACATACATATATATACATACATACAGTGGGGGAAAAAAGTATTTAGTCAGCCACCAATTGTGCAAGTTCTCCCACTTAAAAGATGAGAGAGGCCTGTAATTTTCATCATAGGTACACATCAACTATGACAGACAAAATGAGAAAAAAAATCCAGAAAATCACATTGTAGGATTTTTAATGAATTTATTTGCACATTATGGTGGAAAATAAGTATTTGGTCAATAACAAAAGTTTCTCAATACTTTGTTATATACCCTTTGTTGGCAATGACACAGGTCAAACGTTTTCTGTAAGTCTTCACAAGGTTTTCACACACTGTTGCTGGTATTTTGGCCCATTCCTCCATGCAGATCTCCTCTAGAGCAGTGATGTTTTGGGGCTGTCGCTGGGCAACACGGACTTTCAACTCCCTCCAAAGATTTTCTATGGGGTTGAGATCTGGAGACTGGCTAGGCCACTCCAGGACCTTGAAATGCTTCTTACGAAGCCACTCCTTCGTTGCCCGGGCGGTGTGTTTGGGATCATTGTCATGCTGAAAGACCCAGCCACGTTTCATCTTCAATGCCCTTGCTGATGGAAGGAGGTTTTCACTCAAAATCTCACTATACATGGCCCCATTCAGTCTTTCCTTTACACGGATCAGTCATCCTGGTCCCTTTGCAGAAAAACAGCCCCAAAGCATGATGTTTCCACCCCCATGCTTCACAGTAGGTATGGTGTAATTTGGATGCAACTCAGCATTCTTTGTCCTCCAAACACGACGAGTTGAGTTTTTACCAAAAAGTTCTATTTTGGTTTCATCTGACCATATGACATTCTCCCAATCCTCTTCTGGATCATCCAAATGCACTGTAGCAAACTTCAGACGGGCCTGGACATGTACTGGCTTAAGCAGGGGGATACGTCTGGCACTGCAGGATTTGAGTCCCTGGCGGCGTAGTGTGTTACTGATGGTAGGCTTTGTTACTTTGGTCCCAGCTCTCTGCAGGTCATTCACTAGGTCCCCCCGTGTGGTTCTGGGATTTTTGCTCACCGTTCTTGTGATCATTTTGACCCCACGGGGTGAGATCTTGCGTGGAGCCCCAGATCGAGGGAGATTATCAGTGGTCTTGTATGTCTTCCATTTCCTAATAATTGCTCCCACAGTTGATTTATTCAATCCAAGCTGCTTACCTATTGCAGATTCAGTCTTCCCAGCCTGGTGCAGGTCTACAATTTTGTTTCTGGTGTCCTTTGACAGCTCTTTGGTCTTGGCCATAGTGGAGTTTGGAGTGTGACTGTTTGAGGTTGTGGACAGGTGTCTTTTATACTGATAACAAGTTCAAACAGGTGCCATTAATACAGGTAACGAGTGGAGGACAGAGGAGCCTCTTAAAGAAGAAGTTACAGGTCTGTGAGAGCCAGAAATCTTGCTTGTTTGTAGGTGACCAAATACTTATTTTCCACCATCATTTGCAAATAAATTCATAAAAAATCCTACAATGTGATTTTCTGGAAAAAAAATTCTCAATTTGTCTGTCATAGTTGACGTGTACCTATGATGAAAATTACAGGCCTCTCTCATCTTTTAAGTGGGAGAACTTGCACAATTGGTGGCTGACTAAATACTTTTTTTCCCCACTGTATACACATACATACATACAGTTGAAGTCGGAAGTTAACACACACCTAGGTAACTCAATTTTAATGGTAGGTTTATTTGAACAGTGAGAGACAGAATAACAACAAAAAAATCCAGAAAAACACATGTTTTGCAGAGGGGTCAAATACTTATTTCCCTCATTAAAATGCTAATCAATTTATAACATTTTTGACATGCGTTTTTCTGGATTTTGTTGTTATTCTGTCTCTCACTGTTCAAATAAACCTACCATTAAAATTATAGACTGATCATGTCTTTGTCAGTGGGCAAACGTACAAAATCAGTAGGGGATCAAATACCTTTTTACCTCACTGTACATATATTTGCGAGAGAAAAAAACATGTGGGATTGGAAGTGATGCAGACAATTACATTGATGGAAGTTACAATCTATCTGCAATATTAAAGCTGATATATCCCCCCAAAAAATATAAATAAATAATAATTCAAAAAAATTCAAAAATGACTCCAACCTAAGTGTATGTAAACTTCCGACTTCAACTGTATATATAGTGTATATATATACACTACCGGTCAAACGTTTTAGAACACCTTCTCATTCAAGGGTTTTTCTTTATTTTGACTATAAATAAAGAAAATGTTTGACTATTTTGACTATAGTGTGTGTTTGCTTGCGGTGCATTGGAAGAATTGTAAATCCCTTGTAAAAGGCTATGGAGTTTGAAATGTGCATACATTTGTATTTTAGTACCACCTATCAGTTGTAACTGTGGATGCTACATCGGTCTATGGCTGAGCTGAGCATGGTGTAATTTTGTCAGTTTTGTCACTTTGGTTGTTGGAGCTATCAGTTGTATGGTGAACTTGGACTTCATCAAGGTTTATTTGTGAGTAAATCTGGCTTTAATAATAGCCAGTGACTACCCATCCACTGACATCACCGCAAGCCACTCCTGGCAGTCCATAAGCATCTATTATCCATTTCTCTGGGTATGCACACAATTTTCAAGAAACTATTCTAACATTTTATTCTGTCTTTTTCAAATGTCACGTCAGCAGCAGCAATTACTAAAAACTACTATATGTGAATAACAACAAACCACTCAGAAGCTGAACCCAAAGAAAAACCCTAACCCACCCTTACTTTGTATTCTTACAGAGAATAATTAAAAAACATAATGATATCAATTCACCACTGCGTTGTGGTCACTTATTGCTTCCAATTATTCAGTACAGTATAGGCGAATTTTTTATTGAGCGCACGCCCTTTAAACTTGGCCGTGGATGCCTGCCACTGTGATTGGTCGGCAGCCACGAATGACAGCACCTGCTTAGCGCCTTCATCAAAACTGACACAAGAGTTGAGGGAGCTATAGGAAGCATCCATACCCCCTCAGTACTCACTCTCGACATTAATGCGCGTTTCCATACACGTATCTACTGCAAAGTTATCAATGTACAAGTTGAATTTCATTCAAAAGTAATATTTTTCCAAATTTCCTTTTCTTTTTGGAGTGCGTAATAGTGCGAATGGAGATGCTACTTAAATTTTCTTTAGTGCTCTTTTATATAGCGTTTCAGCAAGTATTGGCGACAGATCCAAACGAACTTCACGAAATCCCTCAAGACAAACAATTGAACCAGCAGAAAAGACGACTCTCACTGCAAAACACAGGTAAGTGAATGCTGCTATGTACTGCTACTGCCTCAAACCTGTATATCTAAAACATAATGCGTATTATACCTTCAGCAGGTAAGGTCTAATACATTCCCTGCTTGAATTCTGTCACGTTGTCATTAAATGCTCCGCAAAATGCCATTGTGATTTTGGCTCAGGTTTTATTGGGTAATTTACTCTCGTGGAATAGGCTATTTCAATGTGGATTAAACCGTTTTTACAACATTGTGACCCCGAAATTACCTGTGGTCGAAATGTGGTTTTGTCATAGTCTCTTCCTACGCAGGTACGCAGTGATCTCTAGTTCTGTCACTTCACTGTAATTCCATACGCCTAGTGGCCAGCTCTTATCCAAGCACATTCCCGTTCAAATGCCAACACAAGCTCTGACAGTAAGCTGTTTTTACCCCCGGCGCAAGCACACACCAGCGGGAATATGTTGACAACAACAACCTAGAAATTGTAACATTGTTAGGATACAGTTGACATGCAAATAATCTATCCGAATATTTTATTTGCGTTTTATAGGACCTATAAGCAGTTTTGCTAAAAAACATAAATGTCAAGATATTAGGGTATGTGTAGACTACAAATGCATGATTCGATTTTTTGTTTCTTTCTAACAAACTATAGGATACTGTAGACTTTTCAAAAAGCCATCAGAAACTTGAATATTTGATCGTTTGCGATTGGGTTAATCTTAAAAAGCGCACGTTGCCATTTGTGCGCAATTACGCACAAATGCATTGAATGGAAGCCCATAATGTTTTATTTCTCGATCAAAGCTGTTATGACACTGTATTAGCAATGAAATGTATTAATGTACTTGCATTTTTGAATCCCCTACGTTTATGTAATCACCCAATGCAATGCCACATGGCGTCAGGCACTCGGGAATGCGCAAAACTCGTAAATTATGGTCCCAGCATTCCATCTGCCTAGTCATCAACACTGGTCTAAACCTATTACAATTTCTTCATCATTTTTAAAAGCTATTTGCTTAATTTGTTACTAAGGATCACAGATATAATTTAAAAAAAAAATCTATACTGTAATTGGCTGATCATTCTTTATTGAAAAAGCATCAGTAATATTTAGGCACCACCACATTGGCACCAGATCGACTGCTGCATTATTATTAAAAAGCTACTGTTCGCCCTCTGAAGAGACCACTAACATGCTGCCCTCCCTCATGTATTCCTCATGTTAACTAACATGTTCTCTCCCTCATCATCAGCGGAGATCCAGCACTGTCTGGTTAATGCTGGGGATGTGGGCTGTGGCATGTTCGAATGCTTCAACAACAACTCCTGTGAAATACAAGGCCTACATGACATCTGTATGACATTTCTGCACAACGCCGGCAAGTTTGACTCCCAGGTATATCCCACTTCTTCCAAACCTCCCAACTACCCTCCTGGATTGTGAGTGACTCAGGAGTGTGCTTCTATCGTAGAGGGTCAAAGAAAGTGACAGTATCTCCATGCCACAAATACTCTGCATGCTCTAATGTACATCCTTTATGTAACTGTATAAACGTGTAGTATGCTATGCTTATTAGTTGTAGCACAACACAATTTGGAAATTGCCACCTCAGACGTATGAGATGATGTAGGGCTGTGACGATTATGGAATTTTGGGTAACAAATAATTGTCATGCAAATTGCCACAGTTATTGTCATAATTGCTGAAAAGTGTTTTGAGCATAATGCATCTTTGAAAATTAGCTACAACATACCTAGCATTGGGCCAGTAACCAAAAGTTTGCTGGTTTGAATTGCTGAGCCAGCAAGGTGGAAAAATCTGCTGTTCTGCCCTTGAGCATGGCAGTTAACCCCCAACAACAAATGCTCCCTGGGCGCCGATGATGTGGACGTCGCAACCTCCCACACCTCTCTGATTCAGAGGGGTTAAATGCGAAAGACACATTTCTGTTGAATGCATTCAGTTGTGCAACTGACTAGGTATCCCCTTCCCCTTTCCCCCCTTTCCCAATACAGATTTGGGGACACCAGTCTCAAAAACAAATAGTTTTGACCACTTGGAACTTTCGGAAATTAAGCTTCTCTCTAAAATAAATGTAAGAGGATTAAGACGATTATACGTTTTTTAGCTCATGGTTATTGTCCAGAATTGTCAGTTATACAATTATTGTGCTAGCCCTAAGGTGACGTGTCAACTGTTGTTATGTTGAACTCTGAAGGGGAAGTCCTTCATCAAGGATGCCCTGAAGTGCATGGCCCACGGCCTGAGGCACCGGTTCAGCTGTGTGAGCAGGAAGTGCCTGGCGGTGAACGAGATGGTGTTCCAGCTGCAGAGAGAGTGCTACGTCAAACACAACCTTTGTTCCGCTGTCAGGGAGAACGTCAACGTCATGGTGGAGATGATCCACTTCCAGGACCTCTTCCCCAAAGGGTGAGCGTGAGAGGCCTTTTTCCATTTCATACTAAACCCATTCAGTGTAGTACGTTTCAATGGTCCAGAGTCCACATGATCCGAATTCAATTACTGTAGTAGTCTACATTCAGAAATATAATTGTTCCTCCTCCACTTCGTCTTCCTATGTCAGGCCTCATGTGGAGCTAGTGAACATCCTGCTGGGCTGTGGTGAGGAGGTGAGGACGGCCATAGCACGGAGAGTGAGGATGCAGTGTGAGCAGAACTGGGGGGCCCTGTGTGGCAGCCTGAGCCTGTGCTCCCTGGGCCGCTCAGATGACCCCCAATACTTCACCGTCCCTCCCGCCACTGAACAGGAGCAACCCAGAACAGGCCAGTTAGGAGACAGGGGGAGCCTTCACCCCTCTGTGAGTCTCAGTCAGAATCCCCTGGACAACGCCACAGACCCTGGGCTTGCTGTGCCAAGTCAAGCACCCAATACCGCCATCCAGGGGTGAAACAGAGTGCAAGGTCCCTAGCCTGTACACACTCAACAGCGCATCCCCTAACCTCTGACCCCCTTTCCCCTCAAACAACCCTACTAATGACGGCCTCCGTGTTACAAACAAGGAAGAGTAATGACCCTGTACCATGCTTCTCCATTCCTACTCTCCTAAATGGTAAAGGTGACAGGGTATGTTTGGTAAAATGTAGATTTGAGGCCTTGTTTTTCAGTAGTAGTTCCTTTTGATTGTTTTAATTACAAGTGAAATGCAAAACGTATTTTTAAATAACATTTATTTCATTTGATTCCTTTTAAAAGTAAATCATGGGTATATCCAATTTACAGTATATGAACATTTTATACAGAACCAGGTATCAATATTAGTTCAGTAAATATTTTTAAGAGGGCTTGTCACAGCAAGGACTCTTGGAACTGGTTGGAAGTTGTTGTTTCCCATTTCTTCCCAAGATTGTGACTGCAATATTCTAGTTTTAGCTAGACACTAACTTGGTAGTACACAATCTGAATGTATTGAGACAGTGCGCTATCGATTTTCTAGTTATTATGATTTATAATTTAAAAAAATAGATTTTAAAGAGACAGTTTCCTAATACACTTAATTAAACCCACATCTTGGATGGCTGACTCTCCAGGTCCTATTTTCTAGGTATCCAGAAGATGAGGTAAATATAAGTAAACTGTCTCTATTATGTTACTATGCTATACAGCTTTACATTCTGTCAACTAGTTTCAATACTGCATTTGCTTTACCTATTTATACTACGATCGCTACTGTAAAAAAGCTTGTATAGAGCTTAGAGTGCTTATGCAAGCTCTCAATGTTTCTGCGGAAACATTTATTTTATTTGCAGTACAAAAGTGAACTGCACAAGGATTATTTACATTTGTATGTCTAAGACAGGCTTAAGGTCTCTCAACTCGCCAATGGCACATCAACTCTGCAAAGAGAAGTCCATCACTGGCCCATATGATGCATTGTGCGTGATTACTAATCACAAGTAACAACTTGGCTAACCAGTGGCCTTCTACCACAATCAGGAAAGCTCATAAAAAAAATCTCACAACCATAAACTCTGAAACGTGGTTATGCATGTTCACTCAAAGGCAAACATCAGGAAACCTCAGGTGTCATAACAAAACAATGAGACCCAACAAAACGTATTAGTTATATAGAATATTGTTGTGAGTCTTAGACTATTCTCACTAACTGAGGCCTTCCCATAATATGTATCAGATATGGTCTACTGCAATGTATTTTTCAACTACAAGGTTGTTGTTTTTTCACAGGATGACCACAGAATGTCTTGTCAGAAACATTTTCCACTCTGACAGTTGAACGTTTCACTAGCTTTTGATGCAAATAGCTAGCTACAGTACATCATGATTGCTTGTTCTAACCTCATCATTAGTACTCCCAAGGAACCTACCTCACCCCTCACCATCCATGCCGGCTCTAGAGATGTTTTATACTGGATGCATTCAGAGGACATTGAACTGGTATGAATACAACTGACATTCAGCTATCTCACACATTCATTTTTCCACTCGTTTTGTACAGTTGGCTTGTATGATGTGGATTTTCTTTAGTATTTCCAGTTGTGCATGTGTAAGATGAGCATCAACTGCCCTCATCAACTTCTGTGTCAGTACTATCACCTACATGTAATCAAGTGGATGACTGCATTCACATAAAGACTCTTATAACCTACCGGATAATGAAGGTCTGTACTTGAAAACAGCAACTTATTTCTTACGAAGTTTGTTTGTACTCTGATTCAATGTCTGTGTTTTAAGTATTTAAAACGTTTTTTTGTATTTATTTTGACTGCTTTTCTTAAGCTATGCATTACATTATATTATTGGCTTTTTGTTACCCATTTGTGGGTTAGGGTTAGGCCTTGATACAAGCAAACTACCATTTTATACAAATCACTTGTTTCATTTGAGTTATTTTGTACTTTTGGACATTAAACATTTCAGATACTTTGTTGCAATTTTAAATGAATGACAATGCATTGCAATCATTTTATAAGCACATTGTTGAATAAAAAAAAATGCTACTAGTTGGCTTGAGTGCAAATGATGTTAAGTCTAATTGAGTTTAAAAACTACTTTATTTAAGAAACTCTCTCTCACACAGACACACTTTGAAGTGAGCAGAACAATCAACAAACATAAGGTTGCGCAAAAGTTGTCAAGCATATTGTAATACTTCCAAAATGTCAAATTTGCCAAAATCAGATTAACTGTACAGTCGTGGTCAAAGGTTTTGAGAATGACACAAATACTAATATTCACAAAGTCTGCTGCCTCAGTTTTGATGATGGCAATTTGCATATACTCCAGAATGTCATGAAGAGTGATCAGATGAATTGCAATTAATTGCAAAGTCCCTCTTTGCCATGAAAATGAACTTAATCCACTGCATTTCAGGCCTGCCACAAAAGGACCAGCTGCCATCATGTCAGTGATTCTCTCGTTAACACAGTGTTGATGAGGACAAGGCTGGAGATCACTCTGTCATGCTGATTGAGTTAGAATGACAGACTGGAAGCTTTAAAAAGAGGGTGGTGCTTGAAATCATTGTTCTTCCTCTGTTAACCATGGTTACCTGCAAGGAAACACGTGCCGTCATCATTGCTTTGCACAAAAAGGGCTTCACATGAAGCCCTTTTTGTGCAAAGGGCTTCATGATGACACCTTGCTGTCCCCAGTCCGCCTGGCCCTGCTGCTATTCCAGTTTCAACTGTTCTGCCTGCGGCTACGAAACCCCTACCTGTCCCAGACCTGCTGTTTTCAACTCTTTAATGATCGGCTATGAAAAGCCAACTGAGAGACCTGAGCCCTAGGACCATACGTCGGGACTACCGGCCGTGGTGACTCCTTGCTGTCCCCAGTCCGCCTGGCCTTGCTGCTATTCCAGTTTCAACTGTTCTGCCTGCGGTTATGGAACCCCTACCTGTCCCAGACCTGCTGTTTTCAACTCTTAATGATCGGCTATGAAAAGCCAACTGAGATTTATTCCTGATTATTATTTGACCATGCTTGTCACTTATGAACATTTTTGAACATCTTGGCATGGTTCTGTTATAATCTCCACCCGGCACAGCCAGAAGAGGACTGGCCACCCCTCATAGCCTGGTTCCTCTCTAGGTTTCTTCCTAGGTTTTCGCCTTTCTAGGGAGTTTTTCCTAGCCACCGTGCTTCTACACCTGCATTACTAGCTGTTTGGGGTTTTAGGCTGGGTTTCTGTACAGCACTTCGAGATATTAGCTGATGTAAGAAGGGCTATATAAAATAAAATTGATTGATTGATTGATTCACAGGCAAGGATATTGCTGCTAGTAAGATTGCACCTAAATCAACCATTTATCGGATCATCAAGAACTTCAAGGAGAGAGGTTCAATTGTTGTGAAGAAGAGTCAGGGCGCCCAAGAAAGTCTAGCAAGCGCCAGGACCGTCTCCTAAAGTTGATTCAGCTGCGGGATCGGGGCACCACCAGTGCAGAGCTTGCTCAGGAATGGCAGCAGGCAGGTGTGAGTGCATCTGTACGCACAGAGAGGTGAATACTTTTGGAGGATGGCCTGGTGTCAACAAGGGCAGCAAAGAAGCCACTTCTCTCGAAGAAAAACATCAGGAAGACTGATATTCTGCAAAAGGTACAGGGATTGGACTGCTGAGGACTGGGGTAAAGTCATTTTCTCTGATGAATCCCCTTTCCGATTGTTTGGGGCATCCGGAAAACGCCTTGTCCGGAGAAGACAAGGTAAGCGCTACCATCAGTCCTGTGTCATGCCAACAGTAAAGCATCCTGAGACTATTCATGTGTGGGGCTGCTTCTCAGCCAAGGGAGTGGGCTCACTCACAATTTTGCCTAAGAACACAGCCATGAATAAAGAATGGTACCAACACATCCTCCGAGAGCAACTTCTCCCAACCATCCAAGAACAGTTTGGTGACGACCAATGTCTTTTCCAGCATGATGGAGCACCTTGCCATAAGGCCAAAGTGATAACTAAGTGGCTCGGGGAACAAAACATCGACATTTTGGGTCCATGGCCAGGAAACTCCCCAGACCTTAATCCCATTGAGAACTTGTGGTCGATCCTCAAGAGGCGGGTGGACAAACAAAAACCCACAAATTCTGACAAACTCCAAGCATTGATTATGCAAGAATGGGCTGCCATCAGTCAGGATGTGGCCCAGAAGTTAATTGACAGCATGCCAGGGCGGATTGCAGAGGTCTTGAAAAAGAAGGGTCAACACTGCAAATATTGACTCTTTGCATAAACGTAATTGTCAATAAAAGCCTTTGACACTTATGGAATGCTTGTAATTATACTTCAGTATACCATAGTAACATCTGACAAAAATATCTCACAACACTGAAGCAGCGAACTTTGTTTAGACCAATACTTGTGTCATTCTCAAAACTTTTGACCACGACTGTACATAGACCAACATCTGGCCATAATACTGTATCTTTGTTGCTTACTGCCATCTACTGGTAACTCACAGAACATGTATTGGAGGAATCCAAAATGGACACTGAAACAGTATTCAGACTATAAAAACGAAGGGACAGATCGAGATTTACTGGAGGGGAGGGACTGGTCCAACTCAAGGTGTCATGGAAAAAAGAAATGCACCCCCCTCCCCAAAGTAAAACAGATTTTCACATGACCCTCCCCTTGTACTATACAACACATTGAACACCCTCCTCCCTCATAGAATTAACTCAAAATCATGTTTATTACCACAAATAACAATAACTGTGTTTATAAACATGGATATCGACTTTGCCACTTCAGCATGCTTTTGTGGTACAGTCGATGCCACGCAGGGCTACGGGCCAGAATGTTGAGGGTTCTCCGACCACCACAGACGAGCTCACGCTCCCTGCCTGTTTCATTACACTACGATCACAGCCGGCTGCAGACAATGATCAGCTAGGGGGAAATCAGATTTTCAACATTTTGATGCCATATCTATAATTCTATAAAATATATGCAACACATTTTCCACCAACAGGTTTCTATGCCAATACACCACACAACCAATAAACAAAGCATACCGACTTCAGCCACTTCATTATCATGGTTTGCTTTTTCAACACCACAATAAATAGACTGTCAATCTGGACAAACAGAAAAAACATCCCTCCCTACCTTGTAGACTTACCCAGTATCGAAGGCTTGGCTTGACAATCTCCGAATGTCATTAAACGTTTTGGTGTTTTGTAACAGATGTCTCTTTCCATTCATCAATTGTCCGCTGCACAGTTTGGATTGATTGATTGATTGATTGATTTTATGTCCGTTAAAAAAATACATGTATACAGAAAGATTGTTTAAAGTGACTGGGATTGCACAATAAAATTGGGGAATTATTTCCATTGTGTCCCTATTGTTTACATAAACACAATTACACTGAACAAAAACAAACGCAACATGCAACAATTTCAAAGAGTTCATACTGTATAAGGAAATAAGTCAATTGAAATAAATAAATTAGACCCTATTCTATGGATTTCACATGACTTGGGCAGGGTTGCAGCCATGGGTGGGCCTTGGAGGGCATAGGCCCACCCACTTGGCAGCCAGGCCCACCCACTGGGCAGCCAGGCCCACAAAAGGGCTTTATTACAGACAGAAATACTACACAGAAATACCCCCCTCATATGATCCCGCTGGTGAAGAAGCCGGATGTGGCGGTCCCGCAGGCCACGTGGTTACACGTGGCCTGCGGTTGTGACGTACTGCCATTCTCTAAAATGACATTGGAGGCAGCTTATGGTAGAGAAATGAACATTAAATTCCCTGGCAACAGCCCTGGTGGACATTCCTGGCCCCTCAGGGGTGCGTGCTCAGTCCCCTCCTGTACTCTCTGTTCACCCATGACTGCATGGCCAGGCACGACTCCAACACCATCATTAAGTTTGCCGACGACACAACAGTGGTAGGCCTGATCACCGACAACGATGAGACAGCCTATAGGGAGGAGGTCAGAGATCTGGCCGTGTGGTGCCAGGACAACAACCTCTCCCTCAACGTGACCAAGACAAAGGAGATGATTGTGGACTACAGGAAAAAAAAGAGGACTGAGCACGCCCCCATTCTCATCGACGGGGCTGTAGTGGAACAGGTTGAGAGCTTCAAGTTCCTTGGTGTCCACATCACCAATGAACTATCATGGTCCAAACACACCAAGACAGTCGTGAAGAGGGCACGACAAAGCCTATTCCCCCTCAGGAGACTAAAAAGATTTGGCATGGGTCCTCAGATCCTCAAAAAATTCTACAGCTGCACCATCGAGAGCATCCTGACTGGTTGCATCACCGCCTGGTATGGCAACTGCTTGGCCTCTGACCGCAAGGCACTACAGAGGGTAGTGCGTACGGCCCAGTACATCACTGGGGCAAAGCTCCCTGCCATCCAGGACCTCTATACCAGGCGGTGTCAGAGGAAGGCCCTCAAAATTGTCAAAGACTCCAGCCACCCTAGTCATAGACTGTTCTCTCTGCTACCGCACGGCAAGCGGTACCGGAGTGCCAAGTCTAGGTCCAAAAGACTTCTCAACAGCTTCTACCCCCAAGCCATAAGACTCCTGAACAGCTAATCATGGCTACCCGGACTATTTGCACTGCCCCCCCACCCCATCCTTTTTACGCTGCTGCTACTCTGTTAAGTATTTATGCATAGTCACTTTAACTCTACCCACATGTACATATTACCTCAACTACCTCAACTAGCCGGTGCCCCCGCACATTGACTCTGCAACGGTACCCCCCTGTATATATAGCCTCCCTACTGTCACTTTATTTTACTTCTGCTCTTTTTTTCTCAACACTTTTTTTTGTTGTTGTTTTATTCTTACTTTTTTTGTTTAAAAATAAATGCACTGTTGGTTAAGGGCTGTAAGTAAGCATTTCACTGTAATGTCTGCACCTGTTGTATTCGGCGCATGTGACCAATAAAATTTGATTTGATTTGATTTGGAAGGCTACCCGAAAGGTTTGACCCAAGTTAAACAATTTAATGGCAATGCTCCCAAATACTAATTGAGTGTATGTAAACTTCTGACACACTGGGAATGTGATGAAAGAAATAAAAAGCTGAAATAAATCACTCTCTACTATTATTCTGACAATTCACATTCTTAAAATAAAGTGGTGAGCCTAAATGACCTAAAACAGGGAATTTGTACAAGGATTAAATGTCAGGAATTGTGAAAAACTGAGTTTAAATGTATTTGGTTAAGGTGTATGTAAACTTCCGACTTCAACTGTAGATAATGCATGTCAGTATGACACAGTTCTGTAGACAGTCTGGGGAAGGTGAATAATGGGCATGCACAAGACTGTATGGCAAGAAAGACCCATGGAAAGGTTAGAAAGGCATGACTGCAGTTATATTACAGACGTAGTTTTGGACAGTAACATCAAGGGACAAAGAAAAGTAAGAACAGGCAACTGCTCACAATTTCCTCTAAATGAATGGGAACAGCCTTTTTTTCAAAATGTACAAGACAGTTGCTAAAAACAACGCTACTGCTAGAAAGATGAGTAGTTTGTCAGTCAATTCTCGTCTGTTGTATTTTGAGATCAGTTTCCTTCCCAAATGTATGGTTCCTGTCATGGCTTTGAACTCGTCATCCGTTTCCAGGACTGTTCTTGAAGACGTAGCTACATAGAGGAGAAGTATTGTGTGAGTAAATGTGTACATAAGGACTAATTTATCCTAGATTAATAAGAGCGTTGCTTGCATGAATTACAACATGTGTTCTAGTCTAGTGGACAAAGCCTGGAACCAACAGGGACACTGGGGGCAGTATGTCAAAAGGACTAGGCTATGTGAATATTTGTGTGCTCACTTTCCAGCCATTTTTGTATTGCGTTGTTTTGTATTATAGTGTATTGACTTTGTGTACTTTGTATGTTAACATTACAACATGAATTTCCAGGTAAATGGACAATAAAGTTATCATATCTTATATTTGTTTGGTTTTAGGTTTGATTCCCGGGACCACCCATACGTAAAAATGTATGCAAGTATGACTAAGTCGCTTTGGATAAAAGCATCTGCTAAATGGCATATATTATTATAGGTCTACAAGCCCTAACCATTGGCACCCATTGTGACTGTTCTCCCTTCCCGAATGAGCAGTCTCTTACCCAGAGTGCCGATGGTCTCCTCGCTCTGCGACACCGACTGGGCCATCATACGACTGATGCTCATCAGGCTCTCTGTGATGTCACTGGACGTCTGGACCAAACTCTCCTTAGTTGCTTTTCTGAGAGGACACACACACACACACACACACACACACACACACACACACGATGACAAACTGCAATTCATTTCAATGTAATTCCAACTTTCTGTCCCCATCACCCTGTCAAAGGGATATTTTTCCACATGCACATTAGTAGGTTTGTTGAAAAAGTCCAGAGGAAGGCTGTGAAGAATGATGATTGTAGGGAAACTGGAACATATAAATAGAGGGTTAATAAAACAGCTAGCAGCTGTGCCTGAAGAAGAGTACTCCTGAGTGGCGCAGTGGTCTAAGGCACTGCATCGCAGTGCTAACTGTGCCACTAGAGATCCTGGTTCGAATCCAGGCTCTGTCGCAGCCGGCCGCGACCGGGAGACTCATGGGCGGCGCACAATTGGCCCAGCGTCGTCCAGGGTAGGGGAGGGAATGGCCGGCAAGGATGTAGCTCAGTTGATAGAGCATGGCGTTTGCAACGCCAGGGTTGTGGGTTTGATTCCCACGGGGGCCAGTATAAAAAATAAAAAAATGTATTCACTAACTGTAAGTCGCTCTGGATAAGAGCGTCTGCTAAATGACTAAAATGTAAATGTAAGAGATGAGCATCACTCACCGTTGTCGCACAGTGGAGTCGCCACCATACAGCAGTTCATCTTTCTCAAGGTTGTCAATGGACAGTTTACATGCCAGGTTTGCCTTCCTCCAAGCTGTCTGGTTACTGTAGAGGGAATATTAGTCAAGAGGTGTGAGATCAATGACATTTTAAATAGGAATCTGGATTCCAGTCTCTTACCTCAGCATCTGTCTACGATGACTCTCTGTCTCACTCAAGATGGCTTGTTTGTCTGTTTCTCTGTCTTGTTCCTTGGCCATTTGTTCCATATTCTGTGAATGTAATGTATAGTTCAGAAGAGTTATATCTAGCTGATCACAATAAATCCGATCTAAAATAAGTTAAACTAATGCATTGACTTACATACCTGGATTCTCAGTCGCAGCTGATTGAATCTCTCTTTTACTATGGAGTTGAAATCCATCAGCACACTTTGTGGCCCCGGACATTCTCTAATGTCCTAAGCAAGATAAGATACATAGTATGTTTTATTTAATTTAACTGACAATTCAATATAATCCAAAAAATTTACAGCTTATTGCATCGCTTGCTCTCCACAATTACAGTAGCTAGCTAGCCAACATTTGCTAGGCTAGATTAGCTGGCCAAATGTACACTGACTTGTCTCACAACCGCAAATTGAAATGACACAAAATTAATAAAGAAAATATGTAAAAAGTTGTTAAGATGTAGGTACCTGAATGAGAGCTTTAATTTCGAGATCATATTTGATTATTTCTTGTCCACAAATTCGAACGTGGACATCCTGGGAAGACGCCATCTTTGTTGTTGTTGTACGGCACACTACTAATCCAAAAAGCGCCTGCTACTTGAAACGCGTTTTTTAATGAAAAACATTGACTGTTCAATATAAATGTGAAATGTATTATATGCAATATCAAAAGAACTAATGAACACATCTGATTAAAAAATATATATAGTATAAGCACCAGTGCATAGTCTACATATGAAAATGTACTTCTTTGAGTAATCATCATAAATAACAAAATAGATTTAGAAATCCAATTAAAATGGTTCTATAAGCCTATGTAATTCCAGGAAACAAGACCAAATCCATTGAAAATGTAGAGGTGTAATAAGAATCAACTCTAATACCATTACCTAAGGATTCCTTGCTAATAATTACATTTTTTAGGGTTATCTAAATGTATGTATGTATGTATGTATTACCATTAGTATGTTACCATAAGTATTTATATAGTCCTGCTACCAATCACTTTTCAGCCCTGTTTACATGTACACAAAGTGTACATAACATTAGGAACACCTTCCTGATATTGAGTTGCACCCCCTTTTGCCCTCAGAACAGTCTCAATTCGTCGGGGCATGGACTCTACGAGGTGTTGAAAGCGTTCCACAGGGATGTTGGCCAATGTTGACTCCAATACTTCCCACAGTTGTGTCATGTTGGCTGGATGTTCATTGGGTGGTGGACCATCCTTGATACACACAGGGAACTGTTGAGTGTGAAAAACCGGTGCGCCTGGCACCTACTGCTATACCCCATTCAAAGGCACTTAAATATTTTGTCTTGCCCATTGAGCCTCTGAATGGCACACATACACAATCCATGTCTCAATTGTCTCAAGGCTTAAAAGTCCTTCTTTAACCCGTCTCCTCCCCTTCATCTACACTGATTGAAGTGGATTTAACAAGAGACAATAAGGGATCATAGCTTTCACCTGGATTCACCTGGTCAGTCTATGTCATGTTTTGTACACTCAGTGTATATCCACCTATCACACCTACACCAACACTCTTGCACATACACACACACAACGTATGATGCTGCTATAATTATCACCAGTCACTTTCTCCTAATCCCTGCCTACATGTACACATCTACCTCAAATACTCCAGTATCCCTTCACATTGGTCCTCTGTAGCTCAGCTGGTAGAGCACAGCGCTTGTAACGCCAAGGTAGTGGGTTCGATCCCCGGGACCACCCATACGCAAAAAAAAAAAATGTATGCACGCGTGACTGTAAGTCGCTTTGGATAAAAGTGTCTGCTAAATGGCATATTATTATTATTGTACATTTGGTACAGGCACTGACCCTGTATATAGCTTCCTCTCTTATTTCGTATTTATATATATATATATATATATATATATACACACACAGTGGGGAGAACAAGTATTTGATACACTGCCGATTTTGCAGGTTTTCCTACTTACAAAGCATGTAGAGGTCTGACATTTTTATCATAGGTACACTTCAACTGTGAGAGACGGAATCTAAAAAAAAATTCCAGAAAATCACATTGTATGATTTTTAAGTAATTAATTTGCATTTTATTGCATGACATAAGTATTTGATACATCAGAAAAGCAGAACTTAATATTTGGTACAGAAACCTTTGTTTGCAATTACAGAGATCATACGTTTCCTGTAGGTCTTGGCCAGGTTTGCACACACTGCAGCAGGGATTTTGGCCCACTCCTCCATACAGACCTTCTCCAGATCCTTCAGGTTTCGGGGCTGTCGCTGGGCAATATGGACTTTCAGCTCCCTCCAAAGACTTTCTATTGGGTTCAGGTCTGGAGACTGGCTAGGCCACTCCAGGACCTTGAGATGCTTCTTATTTAAATTTTTATTTCACCTTTATTTAACCAGGTAAGCCAGTTGAGAACAAGTTCTCATTTACAACTGCGACCTGGCCAAGATAAAGCAAAGCAGTGCGATAAAAACAACAACACAGAGTTACATATGGGGTAAACAAAACATAAAGTCAAAAATACAATGCAGTAATGCACTAATGTATAGATGACCTGGAGCCAGTGGGTTTGGCGACGAATATGTAGTGAGGGCCAGCCAACAAGAGCGTACAGGTCACAATGGTGGGTAGTATATGGGGCTTTGGTGACAAAACGGATGGCACTGTGATAGACTATATCCAATTTGCTGAGTAGGGTGTTGGAGGCTATTTTGTAAATGACATCGCCGAAGTCAAGGATCGGTAGGATAGTCAGTTTTACGAGGGCATGTTTGGCAGCATGAGTGAAGGAGGCTTTGTTGCGAAATAGGAATCAAATTCTAGATCTAACTTTTGATTGGAGATGCTTAATGTGAGTCTGGAAGGAGAGTTTACAGTCTAACCAGACACCTAGGTATTTGTAGTTGTCCACATACTCTAGGTCAGACCCGCTGAGAGTAGTGATTCTAGTCGGGTGGGCGGGTGCAAGCAGCATTCGGTTGAAGAGCATGCATTTAGTTTTACTAGTGTTTAAGAGCAATTGGAGGCTACGGAAGGAGTGTTGTATGGCATTGAAGCTCGTTTGGAGGTTTGTTAACACAGTGTCCAATGAAGGGCCAGATGTATACAAAATGGTGTCGTCCGCATAGAGGTGGATCCGAGCGTCACCAGCAGCAAGAGCGACATCATTGATATACACAGAGAATAGAGTTGGCCCGAGAATTTAACCCTGTGGCACGCCCATAGAGACGGCCAGAGGTCCAGACAACAGGCCGTCCGATTTTACACATTGAACTCTATCTGAGAAGTAGTTGGTGAACCAGGAGAGGCAGTCATTAGAGAAACCAAGGCTATTTAGTCTGCCAATAAGAATGCAGTGGTTGACAGAGTCGAAAGCCTTGGCCAGGTCGATGAAGACGGCTGCGCAGTCCTGTCTTTTATCGATCGCGTTTATAATATCGTTTAGGACCTTGAGCGTGGCTGAGGTGCACCCAGTTGCCCTGGCTGTGTGTTTCGGGTCGTTGTCATGCTGGAAGACCCAGCCACGACCCATCTTCAATGCTCTTACTGAGGGAAGGAGGTTGTTGGCCAAGATCTCACGATACATGGCCCCATCCATCCTCCCCTCAATATGGTGCAGTCGTCCTGTCCCCTTTGCAGAAAAGCATCCCCAAAGAATGATGTTTCCACCTCCATGCTTCCCGGTTGGGATGGTGTTCTTGGGGTTGTACTCATCCTTCTTCTTCCTCCAAACACGGCGAGTGGAGTTTAGACCAAAAAGCTCTATTTTTGTCTCATCAGACCACATGACCTTCTCTCATTCCTCCTCTGGATCATCCAGATGGTCATTGGCAAACTTCAGACGGGACATGCGCTGGCTTGAGCAGGGGGACCTTGCGTGCGCTGCAGGATTTTAATCCATGACGGCGTAGTGTGTTACTAATGGTTTTCTTTGAGACTGTGGTCCCAGCTCTCTACAGGTCATTGACCAGGTCCTGCCGTGTAGTTCTGGGCTGATCCCTCACCTTCCTCATGATCATTGATGCCCCGTGAGGTGAGATCTTGCATGGAGCCCCAGACCGAGGGTGATTGACCGTCATCTTGAACTTCTTCCATTTTCTAATAATTGCGCTAACAGTTGTTGCCTTCTCACCAAGCTGCTTGCCTATTGTCCTGTAGCCCAACCCAGCCTTGTGCAGGTCTACAATTGTATCCCTGATGTCCTTACACAGCTCTCTGGTCTTGGCCATTGTGGAGAGGTTGGAGTCTGTTTGATTGAGTGTGTGGACAGGTGTCTTTTATACAGGTAACGAGTTCAAACAGGTGCAGTTAATACAGGTAATGAGTGGAGAACAGGAGGGCTTCTTAAAGAAAAACGAACAGGTCTGTGAGAGCCGGAATTCTTACTGGTTGGTAGGTGATCAAATACTTATGTCATGCAATAAAATGCAAATTAATTACTTAAAAATCATACAATGTGATTTTCTGGATTTTTGTTTTAGATTCCGTCTCTCAGAGTTGAAGTGTACCTATGATAAAAATTACAGACCTCTACATGCTTTGTAAGTAGGAAAACCTGCAAAATCGGCAGTGTATCAAATACTTGTTCTCCCCACTGTGTGTGTGTATATATATATATATATATATATATATATATATATATATATATATATATATATATATATATATATATATATATATATATATATATATATATATATATATATATATATATATATATATATATATATGTTATACTATTTTGATATTTAATACTGCACTGGTGGGTAGGGCTTGCAAGTTAAGCATTTCACTGTACTTGTGCATATGACAAATACAACTTGAAATTTAAATAGGCATGTTGAGAGCTTGGGACTATAAGGTTCTATTTACAGAAATGCAGATAGAACCTCAGTCCCAAGCTCTCAATGTCCTCATGCATCTCAACCATTGTAAGGAGATTTCTGCAAGTGACATAATAATAAACCACTTGACCATTGCTTTTGTTTTCCTTGAGTTAAACATTGTCATGTCATGCTGACTCTGACCAGCAAGATCTGAGATGATACTGGCATCCACACAAGACAAGAAATCAGAAAGACAGAGATACTGAGAGGAGAGAACAGTTAGTGTGAATCACAATGCAAAGTGAAGCTGCCAGGCTATTTGAACTTGCTTTTCAGTACAATTGGTCAGTCAGCTTACAGAACTAGAATGTGATTCCATTTCTATGATTCACCCTCTGTAACATCAATGCTTATGCAATTCAATACTATGTCAGATATGTCTGGACTGGATTTTAACTATGCTTTGTAGAATGGAAGATGTAGGTCATGAATGTGCTTCAGTGTCAATCATACAAATAAACTGATAGCCCAAAAAAATTAAACATACAACGGTAAAACACGAGGCAAATTGTCATTTTCTAATTTTTTTTATTTAATTTTGATATTAAAAATCAACAATAGAATTGGACAATATAATCATGGTTACAAGCTAAACTGGGTTGTGGCTAGATGGAGTACAGCTACGGACCAAAAGTTGCATGTTCGAGTCGCATTGGGGTCAGCTGTAGCATTTTAGCTGACCCTTATCCTTTTCCTAACCTTAACCTAATTCTCCTAACCTGCTACATTAATTCTCCTGACCTGCTACATTAATTCTCCTAACCTGCTACGTAAAGTCACTTCTGTCCGTAGCTGTACTCCACCTAGCCAAAACCTCAAAACTGTGGTACCAACTCCTGGCTGATACAATTCTGTGAGGAAAAAGTATGATAAAAAAACTAAACTAAATGAAGGAGAGGCACAATTACACAAGCAGACACATTTTCCAATCAATCACAACTGAACCCAGCCTACATCACATCTGTACATTTACAAGGATCATTATCCAATAGCTGTTCTCCAACTAATTGTGCCTCCAAAAAACGGAAACAAAAATAAGAGAAAGAGATCGAACAACAAAAGTATAAACCCAGCACAACATTTAAACAACATAAATATAACTGTCAAGATATTATTGTATTTGAACAGGCATATATGTGAACTACAAATATAGACATTGCTAATAGGATCAAGTTACTGTTAGTTGTTTCAGCAGGATACACTTCTGCAGATTTGTTCATGAATATCACCAAGAGATCTATTACAGAGCACTTAGCAATGAAATACAGCCTTCCTACTGTGACAAATATTTTACACTTGGGGAGTACACACACAGTACTAACTACTTAAAGTTCCCATGCTAAATTATCTATTTAAATACCATACATCAGAAGCATTACAACAAGGGCATGAATTGTGTAGTTTTTAGAATGGGTGAGATATCTTTAAATTATCCTCATTGGGAGTCGTATGGATTTCCAAAAATAATTTATAGTTAACCTTACTAAAACCACAAATAATGTTACATTTTTCTCTCACCTCATTGATTTGGCAAGTTTGGAAGGAAATGTAAATCATTGCAGTGTGAATATGATGTGTTTATGGTGCTTGGAAAAAGGGTTATATCCGTTTTCTCAATGTCATTGGTAATCATTGAATTGGTCTGCATGTAGGAGCACTTACCCCAACACTTATGTGAAGGGATGAGAGATCTCTGCCCACCAGCCCTAGTGACCCTTACTGATCGCTATGCCTTTCCTGAAGCAAAAATCATCCGATCAAAGCTACCAGCCAATCCACTTCAATTAAATTCAAAAACGGTCGTCGACGACCATTACTGAGGACTTACTGACACCGACACTGCAGTGACTACAAGCGGGTCTTAAAGCAGTCAGTCACTGTCCAAATAAGTTATCTGGGAAATGGTCAAGAGTTGCAACGCTCCCGAGCAGCATGCCAACACGGCAACAGGGGCCGAGTGGCAGCTTGAGGGAGTTCAAGTACGTCGTTGAGATTCAGCACCATGGCTGGTGAGTGGCGACTCCTATCAGCTGTTTGCATTGTTTGTTTTAAACTCACTCTCCAATTAGTGCCCCCTTCAATCTTAGGTTATAAAGGGACCTGTGTGGTGGAACTTTGGAGCAATCTGGGGAAATCAAGGAACCTGGTTTTGTGCAGATGCCCACCACTTCACAATCACCATCGCTTTAAGCATTATACAGGCATTGGCACTTTTAAAACACCACCTGCCTCCTGCGTAATTACTAGAGACATCAAGGTTTGTTTCCTGGAACTCCATGGTTAATATAGATCTAAGTTGAACAATGCAAACCTCAATATGTGTCATTAAGAGTTATTGTTTCAAACCTTGTTTGTTCATTGAAGAACGGCTGCTAAAGGCCATCTGCTTGTATGTGACACTACTCCAGGTAAAGTGAAACCCAGCCGTTTGTGGAACAGTACAAAATGAGGACCAAAGAGGCACTATTATCTTGATAATTTTTGAGGGGACACAATAGGTTTGAAAGTTTCGACATTGTCTTTGCAAAGCAGATCTACCGGTTCTATAGAAAACTCAACAACAAAATAAATCACCATTGGTGAACGCTCTGAGTCTGATAAATGTATTTCAGCAAGAACATATAGCTCGCTGCGATATCATGAATATCTAAAATAATTTCTATAAGTAAACTAGAGGAAATATTTCAAATTAAAATAATAAAAATGGTATGGCAAGTAGGTAAGGACTAAGTAGAAAAGGCAAAAAAATATTTAAAAAATTCAAACGTGTGCAACAATTTACTGATTTAGAGCATAAATACAAAATAAATAATAAAAGGTTTACAGAAATAAGGACATCAACCATACAAAAACTTCAAATTCCTCTGAATCATGATTGCAGCACACTTTGGATAGTCTCTCTCACCCAATGTTACACTGGACATCTTTGAGTATGAACATATCCTTATATTGAATTGAATCCTTTGAAGGAAGACTACATTCAATTTATGAGAAAACTGTCTGAGGCAAAGCAGCATACATTTTCATCTGTACATGAGATCACCACTCCACGCTGTTAAAACACCAGACAGAGTAAATGTCAGAATTCTTGGCATAGTGGGCAGAAAGATAGTAGATATTGTATCCATACAAAACATCAGGACTTTGAGTGTAGATCAAGTTTGGATTCTCTTTGTTTTTTTTAGTTTTGTTTTTTTAAGGCACCTGGTTTAGCAGGCATTGTATTAAAATAATGTTTGACATTTTGTAAAACCAAGTGAGTTGTGGGTATGCTTCTGTTTGTACGATTTGTTTTCATAAAAACAGTGGGTACGCAATGGAAAATAGTTTGATCTGAATATGTTCATCAACATCCAAAACAAAATCTCTCTATGCTTATTGTTTTAAGTTCAAATCCCACATGGACATAGTCCTTGACACTTACAAAATCCTTGGACTCAAGGTGAACATGCACCCATTACTCAGTACATTTGGACCCAGTAACAAACACATCAGATGAGTGAGATTTTCATGCACAATGGTCATTCCCTACGCATATTCTCTGCATGTACTTATCCAACAATATATTACATCAAAACGGTTATACTGCATAGAGCATGTAACCTTTGAGTATGAGCAGTTCCACAAGCAATATGGGGGAGTTGAGGAAGTTAACATGAAAGAATGCTTTTGAAATGCTTCTGCAATGCTTAAAGCGGCAATCAGCAGTTGAAACAATAGCAAAGCGTCCTCCTCACCCGTTTCGGGAAAAAACTGGGGGATGGGGCTGGAGATATGTAACCACTAGCGCTGCGCGATTAGTGATTTGAGGTCGGTTCAGTTTCGGTTTGATTATTAACATATAACGGTTTTCGATTTCAATTCTTTTTTTAAACATTAAATGCATTATGACAATGATTTTATAACTTTTTCATGGGAATTCCAAAGCCCAAAAATGAACATTCAATTGCTAAATTTGTTTAAATATTCCATTGTCTCCGTCAGGTCCACATTAGGTAGACAGCAATAGAAAATTACTATAAAATAATAAAATATTTCAGTTGTGTATATTACTTAATTTTTATTTGATGACTTCATTATTTTTCATTGTTTAAAGTCATCATCTCTGCTTAGGCAGTAGCAGCCAAACAACACTATGTGCGCCCCATACTGTACTGTCTTTAGTCATCCTATTTAGCTAGCCTAGCCTGCCTAAGCATGCTGCAGAGCTGTCTGTACTTGTTTTTCAAAGTAGATAAGGCATACTTTCACAAACTGTCTCTATCCCTCTCGTAGTCCTGTTGTGTACATTCCTCTCTCATGCGGCCTGTGTTTATCTAACCTAACATAGCAGGCATAAAAAAGTGTATCCGTCTCGTCCAAGATGGAAAAAACAGGCGTAATGGATTATGGTCATTGTAGTCAATTACCACGTTCTTGCCCGGAACTAGGTGGAATATTTGCTCAATGAAAACTCCCTTCAGCCAAGCATCCCACATAGTTCCTGACATGATTTCTCTCTAGAGAAACGACGAGTCGGGCCTCCCCTAAAAAAACCAACTAAATGGAATTCAACTCATTGAACCGACGT
Source organism: Coregonus lavaretus (assembly GCF_964263955.1). Taxonomy (NCBI): domain Eukaryota; kingdom Metazoa; phylum Chordata; class Actinopteri; order Salmoniformes; family Salmonidae; genus Coregonus; species Coregonus lavaretus. The sequence continues at coordinate 3,454,511 of NC_140002.1, read as the reverse complement.
TGTTGGTTAATCGCTCAGCACTAGTAACCACTCTCAAATTCAAAGAGCTATGGATGCAAGGAGACCATCCATGATATAAAAATGTTTTTAGGCTAGTGTTTCTTCACATTTACTTTGTTTATAAACATTGGAGTAAAAATAGCTGATATTTTGGCTTCTGATGGGGTACGACTGTTGAACTTACCTAATGAGGCATTTAAGCTATATTGTTCAAGAATCAATGGATACGTATCATTAAATTTATAAATCAAAAAATTAAGTAGCAACTGCTGATTGCCCGCCCCTTTAAGCATTGAAGCAATGTTATATGCAAAATACAGCCCATGAAAAATCTACTATACAAGTGTTAATACTTTAAGTTCTCAATTCCTATAGATACTATGGGTGTAGGGGGGGAAAGTATATATAATGGCAGAACGCAGGTCCTTTGAATGACAGTTTAAAACAAAAATATAAAGCATTCAACTGGTTAGATAAGATGGAAAGAAGAACATATTCATCTAGCAGTTATTAGACAGGTCTTTCTCCGTTACACATGCGTGGCTCTTCCATTTTCAGAGGAAATAGCTCCACTCAATCCCCACCTGCCAATCACCACTAGGAACAACTCCATAGGGTTATGGAGACAGTGTAAGCTTCTTTGTATAAAGTAAATGAAAATGCTCTGCTCAGACACGAGACAGCTGAAAAACTAAAGCAACCACACGGTCTTACTCAAACAAGTAAGATATGCATAGTGCGCCATTTAAAGAACATTGTCATCACATACACTACAAACAACTACATACAAAGCAAGCCAAAATCATATCAGGAATTGAAAGAAAGAGGACAAATACGCTTGCCTCCTCCTCTCTAGAGTCTACTGTAGCCATTTGGGAGAATTTGAATAAATCGAGATCGGTCTCGTTCTCATTGTGATCGGCGGTGTTTGGTAATGCTGCCATTAGACGTCTATCGACTTAGCAGAAGGTTAACTCAAATGTGATCAAAATGTAATACTTTGTTAAAAAAGAGTAAAAGGTCTGTTAAGCATAGGCATATGTAATGTATAATGAACTGTCATCTTTTTAATACAATATAATCCATGAATGACCAACCATACATGAGCAGCAGCGCAGTAAAACAGAGGTTGGATCACAACTAGAAATCTAATTTATTTCCCTTTTGAATAAAAAAAAAAAGTTTGTATGTTGTTTCAGTTTGTTAGAGTATAAAGAAAAACGAATCTAGGTAAAATATTTATACTTTCAAGTCCATTGGCCTTTTTCTATTCTTATCCTGTAGAGAGCATCGCACCATTTTGTTTTTTTAATTGATTCTCTATTAATGCACACAAAGTTCTTGAACTGCAGAAATAACTTTAATTGGAATACATAAATATATTTTCCTTTGATTTACTACTCTATTACATATATTTCTATTAGAAGAATGGTAGTTACCCTGATTCGCTGCAGAAGAGACCACAATGGATTCAATTATCAGACTAGCACATAATTACACAATCTATTATCTTAATATATCTGTTTATATGTTTGATGTCAATAGAGCAGAAGGAATAGTTACTGGCTTTGAATGTCAACCACTTCCTTGACTGTTAAAATGCCACAGAGTCTCCTGGTTAGAATGTAAAGTTGCACAGCTTGCGCCCATCATGTTAAATGTGAAAACCTGCGTGGACACACCCGATGCTGGAATCAGCCTCACAACACTATGTTCCACTAGCTTCTTACACAACATTAATTCCCCTAGCTCAACCTCACTTGCCATCAATGATCCCAATGGAGGCCATTGTTGATTTGAGCATATCACCAGGTTGAAGGTCTTTGTTGTAGACAGTACATTATTGGCCGAGATCGGTTGCAATCTTAAGTGAATGGATGGGTGTTTGAAAAGGCAAAAAGTATCCCGGATTAAATCTCCACTGCAAATTACTTGCCATACAGTACAGTGATAATAGTTTTCCTTCTGAGGCACTCACAAAAGGACGTGGGCCTTTGTGAGTACCTCAGTCTCCCCCTCCCCATTAAGTACAAGTTACAAGTACAAATTACTTTAAAAATGATAACAATAACTCTCTGGCAAATGCCCAGAAGAAATGTGTCTACACTGTACATCAACCTGAAGAAAAACCCAAAGCAGAATTTGTTTTTCCATAGGAAATCTCTACTGAAGGCAAATGAATTCATGACGTTAGAGTCATTCAGAACATAGGGGCGTTGTAATCAAAAGGTTGATCGCCCTCTTAAGACCTCCCCAACACACTGTCCTGGTCAGGTTACAGAAGTCAAGTACTCACTGCAGCATTCAAACAAGGTCGGTTTAGCAGCAAATGGAAGGAAAAATGCTTTTCTTCTTCTTTCTCTCTCTTTTTTTTTTTAACAAAGTGCTTTCTTTTTCATACATGTAATATAGAATATACTATACAAATATAACATTTAGAAGATAATCCATTTACAAAATGAAACACTACAAAAACAAACCATGGACGGTATATAGAGAATCTTGACTACACTAACAAAGTAAGTAGAATAAGATATCTTATCATAAACATATCATTCTAGTTTCAGAGAAACTGCATTTTCTCCCTTTTTAATTTAATCAAAAATAGATGGAGTAAATCAGTCTATGGCATGCAGTGCGGGAAACCTGCTTTGCGGAACAATAACGTTGTTTCTCTACAGCGAACAAAAGGCATGTTCAGATATCTTAAGTACTGAAATAAGAAAATGCTCACTAGATAAAAGAAAACATATTTTCAATTAAAACATGCCTTTTCTCAGAATAAGGACAATGTTACTTTTCCGCAGTGAGGGTTTCAGCTGTGTCGGTTTGATTGAATTCAGCCTTAAGTCTCCATGTTCTCTTGAAATAAACAATCCTAGTCTTTCAAATTGACAAGTTCCAGCAGCAAAGACAGAGACGCTTGAGCTAAGAGCATTCTCTCTCTAAAAGCTGCTCGTCTCATTTCGTCTGGGCTGAGATTGTAATACAGGTTAAGACTACAATTGCAAGTATTCAATTGAGAATTATCATCCATTCATTTTCGATCAATCTTCCCCGTGACTCAGTGCAACAGAGCAGCTTTGTGTCAAGAACTGAGGCGGAGGACACAAAGAAACCAGAATGATATCCATGATATTCAATCCCTTACTTTCAGAACAACCCCTAAAAAACTAGAGCCTCTTCACAAAGATCACAAAAAACAGAGGAACCCCTCCCAGTCACCATCCAGAAACCCCTCCCTATCTCAGGCAGAGTCACCATCCAGAAACCCCTCCCTTTCTCAGGCAGTCACCATCCAGAAACCCCTCCCTATCTCAGGCAGAGTCACCATCCAGAAACCCCTCCCTATCTCATGCAGTCACCATCCAGAAATGCATATCTCTGAACATCTCTCAAATGACATACATGTGCACCAACAGAAAAAGGTAAAAGGCAAATAGTACAAAAATGTTTTTGTTTTTTTCATTCCATTTTTTTCAAAGTTTCTCTGAATGTGAGGATAGGCCTTAGAAATGTGTCATGCTTATTAATGTATCAATTTGAAAAAGTGGCAATTCACAATAGATAGATATATGTGTATGCATGAATGGACAGCACTATAAATACACAACACTTAATGACATACATGTACACTACCGTTCAAAAGTTTGGGGTCACTTAGAAATGTCCTTGTTTTCGAAAGAAAATCAATTTTTTTGTCCATTAAAATAACATCAAATTGATCAGAAATACATTGTAGACATTGTTAATTTTGTAAATGGCTATTGTAGCTGAAAACAGCTGATGTTTTATGGAATATCTACATAGGCGTACAGAGGCCCATTATTAGCAACCATCAGTCCTGTGTTCCAATGGCACGTTGGGTTTGCTAATCCAAGTTTATAATTTTAAAAGGCTAATTGATCATTAGAAAACCCGTTTGCAATTATGTTAGCACAGCTGAAAACTGTTGTGCTGATTAAAGAAGAAATAAAACTGGCCTTTTTGAGGCTAGTTGAGTATCTGGAGCATCAGCAATTATGGGTTTGATTACAGGCTCAAAATAACCAGAAACAAATAACTTTCAGTCTATTCTTGTTCTGAGAAATCAAGGCTATTCCATGCGAGAAATTGCCAAGAAACTGAAGATCTCGTACACAACGCTGTGTACTACTCCCTTCACAGAACAGCGCAAACTGCCTCTAACCAGAATAGAAAGAGGAGTGAGAGGCCCCTGTGCACAACTGAGCAAGAGGACAAATACATTAGAGTGTCTAGTTTGAGAAACAGACGCCTCACAGGTCCTCAACTGGCAGCTTCATTAAATAGTACCCGCGAAACACCAGTCTCAACGTCAACAGTGAAGAGGCGACTCCGGGATGCTGACCTTCTAGGCAGAGTTGCAAAGAAAAAGCCATATCTCAGACTGCCCATCTTAATCTTTTCTTTTTATTGGCCAGTCTGAGATATGGCTTTTTCTTTGCAACTCTGCCTAGAAGGTCAGCATCCCGGAGTCGCCTCTTCACTGTTATTTGAAAGTTAGAAAAATAAAGTTATTTGTTTCTGGCCATTTTGAGCCTGTAATTGCTGATGCTCCAGATACTCAACTAGTCTCAAGAAGGCCAGTTTTATTGCTCTTTAATCAGCACAACAGTTTTCAGCTGTGCTAACATAATTGTAAAATGGTTTTCTAATGATCAATTAGCCTTTTAAAATGATAAACTTGGATTAGCAAACACAACGTGCCATTGGAACACAGGACTGATGGTTGCTGATAATGGGCCTCTGTACACCTATGTAGATATTCCATTAAAAATCAGCCATTTCCAGCTACAATAGCCATTTACAACATTAACAATGTCTACACTGTATTTCTGATCAATTTGATGTTATTTTAATAGACAAAAAAATTGCTTTTCTTTAGAAAACAAGGACATTTCTAAGTAACCCCAAACTTTTGAACGGTAGTGTATGTATATCCGTCTCACCTACATAAATTATAGAAGTGATACACCTTTTGGTTATTTGTGACATTTTGACAAACAGTCAAAATAAAAGGGTATTATGCAATTGTTCTCCCTCTTTTCTACTTTGTGCCAAAGCACAATAAAAAGAGGTGGGAGTATTACATGTAACTTCTGGAATCTTTCAAATGTTTCCAAAGCAACTAATCCACTTGAGAAGCCAACTGACAGGAGCCGTTTAGAAAATATTAATGAATGCTTCTTTCAGTACATAATTGGACCCAAGCAAATTTCACAGTTCAATGAAAATCCCTGACCCTACCACATTTCCTACATTCAATACGGTGTCAGGTAAGCTGTGCAAAACCTTACTTTATCTGGCTAGTCGCCGTTTGCGTTGCATGTGTCTTTGGTACAAAAAGCAATCAAAATATAGTGTGCAAATATTTTTCAAATTCTATACGAATATTATTTTTAACCCTCCCATTCCCATCCCCTGCCCCAAAGTCCAAGTACCGATAACCAAAGTACATTTTTGTCAGAGCCATCTAATAATACAATGCACAGACTCTGTGGCATATATCTACATGTTCCATGTTCTTATGTACATTCAGAATATCTTGAAAGAGCAGAAATACATAACAAACCCCTTGACCTTCCCTGCACCATGTTCTGCTCTCCCTCAGTGTAAAATGGTCCACTATCCTTCAACCACTTGTGTAATCATCTCACTTTAAATACAAGGCACAATGAACAGTACTGTTATTAAATACAAATATGAACACACCAAACTAAGGAACTTCAAACTCTTAGCCCTCTCATCCCTACTTTGCAAGAAGCCAATGGTGTTATCATTTGAAGAGACTTCAACCAAAGGGTATATAGATAGAGGGAATGGTTGGTTATAATCACATCATCTAGCTTATAGTCAGATGACTAAGAATCTTCCCATGCAAAGGATGGGAATATAGTGGCCTTCTGCTCAAGTCTATTTGAAATATCTTCTCAACTGCAAAAACACAGGACAATGGACTATAGAACCATCAGGCCAAATCGCAAAACAACCTTTCTCACTGCATTCCTGTGTATCCTATTTTTTAGCGTCATTCTGTCAAAGTAGACTTCCTTTTTTCATAATATTAGTAGTATTTCAGGTGCTTGTGTGTTTTTGTTGCCTTATAATGTGGTTGGCAGGTTGAGAGTATTGGGTAACATCTCCTCCTATGTGAATGCCATGGTACTAGAATGGGAAAGCAGACCACAACAGGTATGAAGTGTTCCCTATACCTCCACAACAGTATACACTATGGAATACCCAGTGGCTGTTTTTCATCTGGGAAGCACAGTTCAGTAAGGTGACAAGGACATGGGATTGACAAGTTAATATTTAGGTTTCAATACCAAATATCTCGTGCCATCTCGTCGTCTCACTCTAAATATAACGGCATCTTGTGTTGCCTTTCCCACCCTGGTACGCAGGCATGAAACGGGTAGTTTGAACGCTACAGGAAATGGCTACAGCTAGAACTGATAATCATTCTGTTTTGCTTGATTTTTCAACATAAACATTTCGGGAGGTATTTTTCATAGTGGCTTTGAATTCGCAAACACTGCGGCCCTAACCTCACTAGCCATGTGCACTAGCCACGCGCACAAATGGCGAGTAACAGACTACTAAGTGCAGAGATAGATACTAAGTTTCATTTCAGCACATGCTCACAGTATGAAGACATACATACATACATTTGGAGCGTGGTATGTATGTCTTCCCACAGGGCATGGTGATGCGATTCCTGGATGGAATGGGCATGCAGAGGGTGTGCCGTTACAGTGTCGGACAAGAATGGCTTTGAGTGTGCCATCAGCAGACGTCTACACTCTAGACGTGGGTACGCGCAGCCCGACCAGTCCTCCAGTGGGATCCCCTTTGCCAGTGTTCTCTAGGATCTGGTTAACAAAGTCAGACGTCTGCCCGGCAACTGGTGACTTCACTGCAGAATGAAAAAGGACAAGTTTATAGAGTGCTGGATTTTTGCTGCTTCTAACAGCCATTGTTTAAACTGTGTTTGGGCTCAAAACTATATTTCTATATTTCTGTTGCTACTTACGAAAAATAAATAATCTTACCAAGGGTCTCTTCGATGAGTTTGTCCAGAGTTTCAGTCATGCTAGTTCCCTTGTCGTCGCAGATATCCTGCACTCTGTTCACTATCTCTTCCTTTATGGTGTTGATGACAAACAGAAGCCGATCTGGAACAAAAGATAAAAAGGGCAATGTAATTGTTATTTTTTAGAGAGAAAGAGATTGGCAATAAAGCTATTTACAAACACAAACCATAATAACTTCCTTCCCTAAACCACAAATTATTCAGAAGGACAATTGACAGTCTACCAATTGCCCAATGTACAAAACGGAAACCAAGAGAGAAATTGACTGTGGGAAAAGTGTATTATTCAACATAACCTATCAACATACCGTATTCTGTGCCCAGACCCCACAGCTTGACTTTGTTGGCCTCATACTGAGCTTTCTTCTTCAGTCGACAGGCCCTGAACAGAGAGACAAACAGCTGGTGTAAAGGTATAGTTCATTCGGAAAGTATTCAGACCCCTTGACTTTTTCCACATTTTGGTACGTTACAGCCTTATTCTAAAATGGATTAAATTGAAAAAAATCCTCAATCTACACACAATACCCCATAATGACAAAGCGAAAACAGGTTTTTAGAAATGTTTGCCAATTTCTTAAAAACTAAACACTTAAATACCTGATTTACATACACTACCAGTCAAAAGTTTGGACACACCTACTAATTCAAGGGTTTTTCTTTATTTTGACTATTTTTTACATTGTAGAATAATAGTGAAGACATCAAAACTATGAAATAACACATATGGAATCATGTAGTAAACAAAAAAGTGTTAAACAAACCACATTTATTTTATATTTGAGATTCTTCAAATAGCCACCCTTTTCCTAGATAGCTGATGTCCTGAAAGAGCTGCAAAATCTGGACCCCTACAAATCAGCTGGGCTAGACAATCTGGACCCTTTCTTTCTAAAATTAGCCGCCAAAATTGTCGCAACCCCTATTACTAGCCTGTTCAACCTCTCATATCGTCTGAGATCCCCAGAGATTGGAAAGCTGCCGCGGTCATCCCCCTCTTCAAAGGGGGTGACACTCTAGATCCAAACTGTTACAGACATACAGTGAGGGGGAAAAAGTATTTGATCCCCTGCTGATTTTGTACATTTGCCCACTGACAAAGACATGATCAGTCTATAATTTTAATGGTAGGTTTATTTGAACAGTGAGAGACAGAATAACAACAACAAAATCCAGAAAAACACATGTCAAAAATGTTATAAATTGATTTGCATTTTAATGAGGGAAATAAGTATTTGACCCCTCTGCAAAACATGACTTAGTACTTGGTGGCAAAACCCTTGTTGGCAATCACAGAGTTCAGACGTTTCTTGTTGTTGGCCACCAGGTTTGCACACATCTCAAGAGGGATTTTATCCCACTCCTCTTTGCAGATCTTCTCCAAGTCATTAAGGTTTCGAGCCTGATGTTTGGAAACTCGAACCTTCAGCTCCCTCCACAGATTTTCTATGGGATTAAGGTCTGGAGACTGGTTAGGCCACTCCAGGACCTTAATGTGCTTCTTCTTGAGCCACTGCTTTGTTGCCTTTGCCGTGTGTTTTGGGTTATTGTCATGCTGGAATAGCCATCCATGACCCATTTTCAATGCCCTGGCTGAGGGAAGGAGGTTCTCACCCAAGATTTGACGGTACATGGCCCCATCCATCGTCCCTTTGATGCGGTGAAGTTGTCCTGTCCCCTTAGCAGAAAAACACCCCCAAAGCATAATGTTTCCACCTCCATGTTTGACGGTGGGGATGGTGTTCTTGGGGTCATAGGCAGCATTCCTCCTCCTCCAAACACGGCGAGTTGAGTTGATGCCAAAGAGCTCGATTTTGGTCTCATCTGACGACAACACTGTCACCCAGTTCTCCTCTGAATCATTCAGATGTTCATTGGCAAACTTCAGACAGGCATGTATATGTGCTTTCTTGATCAGGGGGACCTTGCGGGAGCTGCAGGATTTCAGTCCTTCACGGTGTAGTGTGTTACCAATTGTTTTCTTGGTGACTATGGTCCCAGCTGCCTTGAGATCATTGACTAGATCCTCCCGTGTAGTTCTGAGCTGATTCCTCACCGTTCTCATGATCATTGCAACTCCACTACGTGAGATCTTGCATGGAGCCCCAGGCCGAGGGAGATTGACAGTTATTTCGTGTTTCTTCCATTTGCGAATAATCGCACCAACTGTTGTCACCTTCTCACCAAGCTGCTTGGCGATGGTCTTGTAGCCCATTCCAGCCTTGTGTAGGTCTACAATCTTGTCTCTGACATCCTTGGAGAGCTCTTTGGTCTTGGCCATGCTGGAGAGTTTGGAATCTGATTGATTGATTGCTTCTGTGGACAGGTGTCTTTTATACAGGTTACAAACTGAGATTAGGAGCACTCCCTTTAAGAATGTGCTCCTAATCTCAGCTCGTTACCTGTATAAAAGACACATGGGAGCCAGAAATCTTTCTGATTGAGAGGGGGTCAAATACTTATTTCCCTCATTAAAATGCAAATCAATGTATAACATTTTTGACATGCGTTGTTCTGGATTTTTCTCACCGTTCAAATAAACCTACCCTTAAAATTATAGACTGATAATTTCTTTGTCAGTGGGCAAACGTACAAAATCAGCAGGGGATCAAATACTTTTTTCCCCTCACTGTATATCCATCCTACCCTGCCTTTCGAAAGTATTTGAAAGCAAAGTTAACAAACAGATCACCGACCACTTCGAATCCCACCGTACCTTCGCTGCTATGCAATCTGGTTCCGAGCTGGTCATGGGTGCACCTCAGCCACGCTAAAGGTCCTAAACTATATAATAACCGCGATTGATAAAAGACAGTACTGTGCAGCAGTCTTCATCGACCTGGCCAAGGCTTTTGACTCTGTCAATCACAGCATTCTTATTGGCAGACTAAATAGCCTTTGTTTCTCAAATGACTGCCTCGCCTGGTTCAACAACTACTTTTCAGATAGAGTTCAATGTGTCAAATCGGAGGGCCTGTTGTCTGGACCTCTGGCAGTCTCTATGGGGGTGCCACAGGGTTCAATTCTCGGGCCGACTCTATTCTCTGTGTATATCAATGATGTCTCTCTTGCTGCTGGTGACTCTCAGATCCACCTCTACGCAGACGACAACATTTTGAATACATCTGGCCCTTCATTGGACACTGTGTTAAAAACCTCCAAACGAGCTTCAATGCCATACAACACTCCTGCCGTGGCCTCCAACTGCTCTTAAACGCTAGTAAAACTAAATGCATGCTCTTCAATCGAACGCTGCTTGCACCCGCCCGCCCGACTAGAATCACTACTCTCGGCGGGTCTGACTTAGAATATGTGGACAACTACAAATACCTAGGTGTCTGGTTAGACCGTAAACTCTCCTTCCAGACTCACATTAAGCATCTCCAATCCAAAGTTAAATCTAGAATCGGCTTCCTATTTCGCAACAAAGCCTCCTTCACTCATGCTGCTAAACATGCCCTCGTAAAACTGACTATCCTACCGATCCTTGACTTCAGCAATGTCATTTACAAAATAGCTTCCCACACTCAACTCAGCAAATTGGATGTAGTCTATCACAGTGCCATTCGTTTTGTCACCAAAGCCCCACATACTACCCACCATTGTGACCTGTACGCTCTCGTTGGCTGGCCCTCACTACATATTCGTCGCCAAACCCACTGGCTCCAGGTCATCTATAAATCACTTCTAGGCAAATCCCTGCCTTATCTTAGCTCATTGGTCACCATAGCAACACCCATCCATAGTATGCGCTCCAGCAGGTATATCTCACTAGTCATCCCCAAAGCCAACACCTCCTTTGGCCGCCATTCCTTCCAGTTCTCTGCTGCAAATGACTGGAACGTACTACAAAAATCTCTGAAGCTGGAGACACTTATCTCCCTCATTAACTTTAAGCATCAGTTGTCAGAGCAGCTTACCGATCACTGCACCTGTACACAGCCCATCTGTAATTAGCCCACCCAACTACCTCATCCCCATATTGTTATTTACATTATTTATTTTGCTCATTTGCACCCCAGTATCTCTATTTGCACATCATCTTCTGCACATCTATCACTCCAGTGTTAATACTAAATTGTAATTATTTTGCACTATGGCCTATTTATTGCCTTACCGCCATAACTTACTACATTTGCACACACTGTATATAGATTTTCTATTTTCTATTGTGTTTTTGACTGTACGTTTTTGTTTATTCCATATGTAACTCTGTGTTGTTGTTGTTTTTAATCGCACTGCTTTTCTTTATCTTGGCCAGGTCGCAATTGTAAATGAGAACTTGTTCTCAACTGGCTTACCTGGTTAAATAAAGGTGAAATAAAATAAATAAAATGTGTTATTTCATAGTTTTGATATCTCCACTATTATTCTACAATGTAGAAGAGGGTAAAAATAAAGAAAGACCCTGGAATGAGTAGATGTGTCTAACCTTTTGACTGGTACTGTAAGTATTCAGACCCTTTGCTATGAAACTTGAAATTGAGCTCAGGTGCATCCGGTTTCCATTGATCATACTTGAGATGTTTCTACAACTGGATTAGAGTCCACACCTGTGGTAAATTCAATTGATTGGACATGATTTGGAAAGGCACACACCTGTCTATTTAAGGTCCCACAATTGACAGTGCATTTCAGAGCAAAAACCAAGCCATGAGGTCGAAGGAATTGTCCGTAGAGCTCCGAGACAGGATTGTGTCGAGGCACAGATCTGGGGAAGGGTACCAAAATATTTCTGCAGCATTGAAGGTCCCCAAGAACACAGTGGCCTCCATCATTCTTAAACGGAAGAAGTTTGGAACGACCAAGACTCTTCCTAGAGCTGGCCGCCTGGCCAAACTGAGCAATCGGGGGAGAAGGGCCTTGGTCAGGGAGGTGACCAAGACCCGATGGTCACTCTGACAGAGCTCCAGAGTTCCTCTGTGGAGATGGGAGAACCTTCCAGAAGGACAACCATCTCTGCAGCACTCCACCAATCAGGCCTTTATGGTAGAGTGGCCAGATGGAAGCCACTCCTCAGAAAAAGGCACCTTGGAGTTTGCTCGGACTTTGCCAAAAGGCACCTAAAGGACTATCAGACCATAAGAAACAAGATTCTCTGATCTGATGGAACCAAGATTGAACTCTTTGGCCTGAATGCCAAGCGTCACGTCTGGAGGAAACCTGTCACCATCCCTATGGTGAAGCATGGTGGAGGCAGCATCATGCTGTGGGGATGTTTTTCAGTGGAAGGAAAGATGACCGGAGCAAAGTACAGAGAGATCCTTGATGAAAACCTGCTCAAGAACACTTAGGACCTCAGACTGGGGCAAAGGTTCAACTTCCAACAGGACAATGACCCTAAGCACACAGCTAAGACAACACAAGAGTGGCTTTGGGACAAGTCTCAATGTCCTTGAATGGCCCAGCCAGAGGACGGACTTGAACCCGATCTAACATCTCTGGAGAGACCTGAAAATATCTGTGCAGTGACGCTCCCCATCCAACCTGACAGAACTTGGGAGGTTCTGCAATGAAGAATGGGATACACTCCCCAAATACAGGTGTGCCAAGCTTGTAGCATCATACCCAAGAAGACTCGAGGCTGTAATCGCTGCCAAAGGTGCTTCAACAAAGTACTGAGTAAATGGTCTGAATACTTATGTAAAAATGTCTAAAACACCTGTTTTTGCTTTGTCATTATGGGGTATTGTGTGTAGATTGATGAGGAAAAAAACAATTGAATCAATTTTAGAATAAGGCTGTAATGTAACAAAATGTGGAAAATGTCAAGGGGTCTGAATACTTTCCGAATGCACTGTATACATATAACAAGAACACCCCTTATGTAGTAACAGTAGTAGTAGTAGTAGTAGTGATAGTAGTAGTAGTAGCAGTAGTGATAGTAGTAGCAGTAGTGATAGTAGTAGCAGTAGTGATAGTAGTAGTAGTAGTGATAGTAGTAGTGATAGTAGTAGTAGTAGTGATAGTAGTAGTAGCAGCAGTAGTGATAGTAGTAGCAGTAGTGATAGTAGTAGCAGTAGTGATAGTAGTAGTAGTAGTGATAGTAGTAGCATTAGTGATAGTAGTAGTAGTGATAGTAGTAGCATTAGTACATTTACATTTTAGTCATTTAGCAGACACGCTTATCCAGAGCGACTTACAGTTTTTTAGTGAGTGCATAAATTTTTCCTTCGTAGTAGCATTAGTGATAGTATTAGTAGTAGTAGTGATAGTAGAAGTAGTGATAGTAGTAGTAGTGATAGTAGTAGTAGTAGCATTAGTAGTAACATTAGTGATAGTAGTAATAGTGATAGTAGTGATAGTAGTAGTAGTGATAGTAGTAGTGGCGTGTAATATTTTAAAGGTTTCAAGGTGAGTATCCAGTACCTAGAGGCCAGTTTGTTCTTCTCCTTGCGGGAGCGTGGGCGGGCTGTGAGGGGCAGCTCGCTGACCGGGGTCAGATCACTGATCACTTTGTTGAGCTTACGTAGCTCGTTCCCGATCTGCAGCAGCTTCCGAGGGTTAGGGGTCAAGTCCTCCACGTCCGTCCGCCGAGACTTCTTCAGAGTGTACTTCCCTGTTCACACAGCCGATCACCGAGCCAGTTAACCACTGAGACATGTCCCTTTGTCAGCAGGGACATTCAAATCCATTTGAGATAGAAATGTGTCTATTCAAAACCCATAAATGTACACTATGAATAATGGAACAGCAATGTTACATTTATAACCTACATAAAGGGTGGAATATACTGTAAGATGTCATCTACTGTAATTGATGAACTATGAAGAGTGTGGCTTCCATCAAGTGCATCTGTAAATGCGGGAATTCATACTTGCTCACATGATTGTGGTTCAATAGATAGTTTGTGGTGACCACTGACCAGATGAGTGTGTGTGTTTTATGAGAGATAAAGCTTGTCTCACCATGGTGTGGGCCGTTCCTCTGGTACATGTTGCTGGGCAGGGTCTCTCTGTCCCACTCAGAGGGCTTGAGCAAGCGTTCCTGCTTGGAGGGGGTGAGCTGCTCGCTGTACTCCCAGAAGTAGCGGCGCTTGCCCCTCTTCCTGGAGATCCCTGCCGTCAGCCCCTTCACGTCCTCCACCGCGTCATTGTCACATCCTGATCACAACAGGCAGGCCAGGGACAGGGAGGAAGGAGAAAGAGAGAGAGAATATTAGCAAGGGAGATAAGGGTGAGGGTAAAGAGATGAAGATGAGAGGAAGAGAGATTAAGAAAGAGAGAGAGATGAAAAAGGAGAGAGATGAAGATAGGGAGAGAGTGATGATGAGAAAAGGGCAGAGGGTCAGTCGATCAGAGAGCCTTCCACTTATAAAACAGCTTAAATAAACCCTTGACCCTGATGATTATACTGTCCAATCTCACCCACCCAAAGCACAAACATGACCCCATTCTCAAGATCCCTTTATAATCCAGAATGCTGACTCACTGGTCCACAATGGGCCAGGCCAAGTTCCCCAATCACACATTTCCTTTCCGAGTGACTCTTCAGCTACAAAGAGATTCCTAACTAGAACTCTGTGAATTTTCTATACAGGGAGCTGACATTTGTAATAAACTGCCGGACTCATTCAGGGCCAATGTGGGTGTCAAAAAAAGGTGAATGTCTACCTGATATATGGCTACCTGGCTCGGAGAAGGCGTCGCTCATGTCCTCATCTTTATCCTCCTCATAATCATCGTCCTCCTCCTCATCTTCCTCATCATCGTTCTCAGAGAGCTCATGCTCGCTGCCAAAACCCTCATCATGATCTTCATCCAGATCTTCATCCAGCTCCACCCCCTCAGCATCTTCTTCGTCCTCCCCCACCTCCTCCTCTTCCTCCTCCTCCTCCTCTTCCTCCTCCTCTTCCTCCATCTCAGTGAGGGCTTTCCCGGCCAGCCTGGCTCGGGTTAGGAACAAGGAGTAGTTGTGCTCCTCTTCCTTCTTCTTGTCAGAGACTGGGTCACTCCCACTGGCAGTCAGCAGGGTCTCGCTAGCACCAGCCCCAGCTACAGGGTAGTGGAGTATGGGGGGCACAGCTCCAGACGTGCCCACTGAGGCAGGTGGCATCTCCCGGCGAGGCAGCTCTACTGTCTTCTCATAGGCCAGGGTGCTGGCGGATGCGGAGGCAGAGGCTGCAGTAGCAGGAGCAGCCACGGGGGCAGCACAGCCAGACGTGGTGGCCAGCTCAGGGGGCTTGCTGCTGTACGTGAAGTGGTTTTCAGCCTCAACCTGATGGGAGGGCATGTCGACTAGGGGCCGGTGGGGCATGCTGACGCGAACCTTTGCCTTGCGCACGTAGTCATTGCAGTGGTAGCCCAGGGTGGCCATCTTGCTGGTCCCCTGGGCCTTGGACATTGTCTCTGTGCTGGACGGGACAGGCCAGGTGGCCTTCTGGGAACCCTTGGCAAAGTCGCCCAGGGGGTTCCTGACCAGGTTGGAGCAGGAAGAGGAGGGGCCCGGGCGGGCGGCTGTTTTCTTGCTCAGGGAGAGTGGGTGGAGGGAGGTGTGCTGCTTCTGGCCCCCTATCAGCAGATCAGGGTGGTAGAGCGTGTCGCACACAGGGGGCTGTGAGTCCTCACTGTTGAGCTGGGCCAGGGTGGGGGTCTGGCCAATCACCTCCTCGTCCTGGTAGGGGCTGGAGAAGTCATCCAGGCCTGCCTCCTTGGTGCCCCAGATGTCACAGCTGGTGAAACGGGTGTACTTGGTCAGGTCCTCCCAGTACGTATCCCACTGCTCAAAGTTAGAGCTGTAGGCCGGATCGCTGTCCACCAGCTCCATAAGGTGCTCCCCACACTCCATCATCTCCTTGCAGTCCCCCACCGTGAAGTGATCAACTCTAGGACTTTGGCGACCAGTCATATCTCTGTCCTGGGGAGGAAAGGAAAGTACAGAGATGAAAATAGTGCATAGAATTGACATTATTGCCCTATCCTTTGATAGATGTGTGATAAGGATAAGTATGCAACCATCTTCAAACAACAATCTTTTGTGTAAATAAAGAGGTTACATTTTTTATTGTATTGTCATAACGTGTTGTGTTCTTTACTACACCACCTGTCCTGCCTCTCTGTATGTGTATTTATCAGGGATCAACATTAGCTGTTGCCAAGGCAGCAGCTACTCTTCCTGGGGTCCAAACAACATTAAGGCACTTACATCACACAAAAAACAAAAGATAAAAACAGTACATCATATAACATTATTACACCACTACATATCTACAATACAAAATTTATAATACCACCATTCAACAATATTACAACGTGTGCGTATGCATGTGTCTGTACCTGTGTGTGTGTGTGTGTGTCTCTTCACAGTCCCCACTGTTCCATAAGGTGTATTTTTATATTTTTTATCTGATTCTACTGCTTGCATCAGTTCCCTGATGTGGAATAGAGTTCTTAGAGTTCTTTGTAGTCAAGTATTCTCACAAAAAACAAGTAGTGATGAAGTCAATCTCTCCTCCACTTCGAGCAATGAGAGATTGACATGAAAATTATTAATGTTAGCTCTTTGTGTACATTAAGGGCCAGACGGGCTGCCCTGTTCTGAGTCCCTCTTTGTCGCACCTGACCACACGACTGAACAGTAGTCCAGGGGAGACAAAACTAGGGCCTGTAGGCCCTGCCTTGTTGATAGTGTTGCAGAGCAGCGCTTTATTATGGACAGACTTCTCAACCATTTTAGCTACTGTTGTATCAACTTGTTTTGACCATGACAGTTTACAATCCAGGGTTACTACAAGCAGTTTAGTCACCTCAACTTGCTCAATTTCCACATTACTTATTACAATATTTAGTTGAGGTTTAGGGTTTAGTGAATGATTTGTCCCAAATATAATGGTTTTAGTTTTTATTTAAATATTTAGGACTCATTTATTCCTTGCCACCCGTTCTGAAACTAACTGCATCGCTGTTAGGTGTTGCAGTCACTTCAGTCGCTGTAGTAGCTGACGTGTATAGTGTTGAGTCATCTGCATACATAGACACACTGGCTTTACTCAAGGCCAGTGGCATGTCATTAGTAAAGATTGAAAAAAAGTAAGGGGCCTAGACAGCTGCCTTGGGGAATTCCTGATTCTACCTGGATTATGTTGGAGAGGCTTCCATTAAAGAACACCCTCTGTGTTCTGTTAGACAGGTAACTCTTTATCCACAATATAGCAGGGGTTGTAAAGCCATAACATACACGTTTTTCCAGCAGCAGACTATGAATGTCAAAAGCCACACTGAAGTCTAACAAAACCGCCCCCAAAATCTTTTTATCATAAATTTCTCTCAGCCAATCAGTAATTTGTGTAAGTGCTGTGCTTGTTGAGTGTCCTTCCCTATAAGCATGCTGAAAGTCTGTTGTCAATTTGTTTACTGTAAAATAGAATTGCCTCTGGTCAAACACAATTATTTCCGAAAGTTTACTAAGGGTTGGTAACAGGCTGATTGGTCGATTATTTGAGCCAATAAAGGGGGCTTTACTATTCTTGGGTAGCGGAATGACTTTTGCTTCCCTCCAGACCTGAGGGCACACACTTTCTAGTAGGCTTAGATTGAAGATATGGCAAATAGCAGTGGCAATATTGTCTGCTATTATCCTTTTCCATCCCAGTTGTCAGACCCTGGTGGCTTGTCATTGTTGATAGACAACAATAATTTGTTCACCTCTTCCACACTCACTTTACGGAATTCAAAATGACAACGCTCGTCTCTAATCATTTGGTCAGTTATATATGGATGTGTAAGTTTGGCGTTTGTTGCTGGCATGTAATGCCTAAATTTGCTAATCTTGCCAATGAAAAAATCATTAAAGTTGTTGGCAATATCAGTTGGTTTTGTGATGAATGAGCCATCTGATTCAATGAACGATGGAGCAGAGTTTGCCTTTTCGCCCAAAATGTCATTTAAGGTGCTCCAGAGCTTTTTACTATTTACCCAATTTGTAAGTCGCTCTGGATAAGAGCGTCTGCTAAATGACGTAAATGTACTATCATTCTTTATATAATTCTTTCTATCATCTGTAAGCTGTGATCCTGCCAGAGGCTCCTCTGCACGGAGAACACTTACCAGTTCGTACATGAAGTCTGGGTCTGTGCTACTCGCCAACAGGTCCGTGCTGGTCAGCGACTGATCAGCAAAAGTATAATTTTGAAAGAAATCCCCAAAGGGAAGATCCATTCCACTGATGCCGGGCTAAGGGGAAATAAACATTCCAAACTATTCAACCTGTTGCAATTCCTGTTGTCCTGAAACAATACTCTGACCAACATGTTTAAATACTGCTTTTCCATTTCAGGGTGAACAGAGATAATTATACTGAACAAAAATAAAAACGCAACATGTAAAGTGTTTGTCCATCGTTTCATGAGCTGACATAAAATATCCCCAAAATGTTCCATATGCACAAAAAGGTTATTTCTCTCAAATTCTCTGTACAAATTTGTTTACATCCCTGTTAGTGAGCATTTCTCCTTTGGCATATCAAGAAGCTGATTAAACAGCATGATCCTTACAGACACAGGCCACTCTAAAATGTGCAGTTTTGTCACACAACACAATGCCACAGATGTCTCAAATTGAGGGAGCATGCAATTGGCATGCTGACTGCAGGAATGTCCACCTGAGCTGTTGCCAGGGAATTGAATGTTCATTTCCCTACCATAAGTCGCCTCCAACATCATTTTAGAGAATTTGGCAGTACGTCCAACTGGCCTCACGACTGCAGACCACGTGTAACCACACCAGCCCAGGACCTCAACATCCAGCTTCTTCACCTGCAGGATAATCTGAGGGGGGAGGGCAGGGGTGCTGAGGAGTATCTGTCTGTAATAAAGCCCTTTTGTGGGGAAAAACTCATTCTGATTGGCTGGTCCTGGCTCCTCAGTGGGTGGGCCTATGCCCTCCCAGGCCCACCCTAATCCATAGATTTGGGCCTAATGAATTTATTTAAATTGACTGATTTCCTTGAACTGTAACGCAGTAAACATTTTGAAATTGTTGCGTTTATATTTTTGTTCAGTATAGTTGTAGTAAAGAGGCAATCTGTTTTGAGGCTACACAGTGTTTGTTTACAATCGTAAAACAAGCTTATATTTTGGGTTCTGATGGGGTACGACAGTTAAACTAAGGTCATGAAGCATTTATAAGTTATATTCTTTAAGAATCAATGGGTATATATATAATTCACTTAAAAGTAAAAAAAATGGATGAACCAACCACAGATTGCCCCTTTAACATTTAGTTAAGCATGGAGAGTAACAGTGAACAAACAACATTTGTGGGGTTGGGTCAACCAGGATAAAAGGGGGAATGTTCCCATGGACATGGGAAATCGCCATAGGCTGTCTGTCCACTGACAGCTATATCAAATAATTGTATAACTAACCGGCGCATTGCTCCATCTGTGGCTATATCATCCACAGAGTAATTGCAGAACAACTAGACTGAGGTTTGTCAGTTTTAGCCTACAGACTGTACATTAACAGTCCAGCAACCTAGTTGTTTTCACTTCAGAAGTTGGTCAATTGCAAGATTATGGAGAGACAAGTGGCTAAAGCTGGACCACTTCTAAAGAACCCTCCCTTCCATTACCTGAGGCATCGCCGAGCACCGATCGCTGTTCCTTATTGTCAATTCTTCCTCCACCTTGTGTCCCAGTCGTCTTTGGATGATGTCAACCGACAGTAGAAAAATCTATGAGTTAATTAACAAAAAGAGTCTTCTTTATTGTGGAAAACTCTGTGAACTCATGGAAGTCTAGTTCTCTTCTGATGCCTGGTGTCTGGAGAGAGATGAGAACACAGGGGGAATAGAAGGGTTAAATTAGTAAGATGTTACATATATATTTTCCTACTTCACCACCTACGATCTTATCCGCCTCAAATATATAATACTGTCACTTAGCCTGCAAGCTGAGATTATGTGCAGATCGTCAAACACTGCTTCTGAGAGTGACTGTCAAGACCGGCTGTTCATTTAAATCAGAACACATAGCCTACTTCTATCAACTCTAGTGTGATAGTTATTAACTCATGACTGCGTTGGTGACGCTCAGTGCAAACTGGGGGTCTTCCATGTTTGTAAAAAATACATAGTCGAAGCCGAGCAAAGTTGCAGACATTGTCCGGTTGCAGCATTTCAGATCCAGAAAATACACTGCAGGCAGCAGATTAGTTTGATGCGAGACAGAATGAGCGCTGAATAAACACTGGGTGTAGGCTATTTTTAAATGACTCTAGCTAGCTACCATTCCCCACTGCCAACTAAGAGTCACAAAGAGAGGGAGCAGAGTCGCTGGACCTCGTTTGCATAACAAATCATGAAAAATATGCTGGGGAGGGAGGGCACTGTGCTGGCCAGCTGTGACACAGAGCAAAACAACCCTGCTCCTCTAGTGGCGGATGACATTTCCTCCTGGTGTGCCAACTCAGTCAAATGAGCTTCTTATCACCCGTCTGCTTTTCACACAGCAGCTTTTGCCCGCAGAGGAAAAACACCAACAGAAAAACACCACCTCTTCCTCTCTCTGCCTGCCACAGCATCACACGCGCACGCACACACACACACACACACACACACGGACTGGCTGAAACTAGTTACACATGCCAAGTCTGCGTTACCGGTTACGCATGCCAAGTCTGCGTTACCGGTTACGCATGCCAAGTCTGCGTTACCGGTTACGCATACCAAGTCGGCGTTACCGGTTACGCATGCCAAGTCGGCGTTACCGGTTACGCATGCCAAGTCGGCTTTACCGGTTACGCATGCCAAGTCGGCTTTACCGGTTACGCATGCCAAGTCGGCGTTACCGGTTACGCATGCCAAGTCGGCTTTACCGGTTACGCATGCCAAGTCGGCGTTACCGGTTACACATACCAAGTCAGTGTTACCGGTTACACATAGCTCACTTTAGGAGCGAGATGTGTTGACGAGTCTTAAAATTCCATGCAAAGGAAAAGTTATGTGCTGTGAGTGAGGTCCTGGTCCTGAAAATACACCCACCTGTTAGAGCCACTCAGATGAAGGAGATTGTGTTTTGGGAGGCACTGTGGGGAAGCCCTTGCTGCAATGTGCTGATGCCATGCGAAACTGCCATGCCAGCCTGGCTACTGCACTCTGCCATTTTAATATCTTTGTCCCCCTAAACACACTGCGTGATGCCTACAGCAACAGTTTCTAAAATGCACGCTACAGAGTAGGTCTATCTCTTATGCCACTCACTTCCTAGTCAGATTTCTCTGATGATAGGTTTCTGTTGACGGTAGAATAAGGAGATGAAAGGAAGGCAGAAATAATAGCAGAATTCAGACATAAACAACTGTGTGCCACACACCCGGTATTGACAGCATTGTAGTCCATCTAGATTAGGGTAGGCTACATGTCTTAGCCTTGTTGGCGCATTAATGAATATTTTGAAATTGGATATCACGACTAAAGCATAATGGGCTCTTCAGTATGCTACGCGGACAGGTTAAGTCAGTTTACCATGGGTACTAACATTATATGGGTCACAATCAATTATTTATATATACACACTAGATGACTGAAAGGGAGCGCAGTTCTGAAGCCACCGCGCATCCATTTTACTACTCCCCCACCATTATAAAAAAGATTTTGGAAGCTATAGAAATGCATGTATTAATGTCTACATTCGTTTTTGCCACATTTATTCTATCACAGACACCTTACTGCATCCTTTTTAACTGTATTACGTGAGCTAAACGTACAAATAAAAAATATAGCAAGCCATTTTCCTTATATATATTATTTTATATAATTTTTTGAGTACTAATGTAACTGTCCCCACTACAATCCCAAAAAAAGGAAATACATGTGACTTTCCTTGAAACATTTCATTGAAATACTGTATCATTCCATTCATTCCTATAGAGGACTGCTTCTGAGTACCACCAATATGGCCGACCAGTGGCTTCAAATCCGCTCATTGGCCAATAAATAGCATCAGCAATCTAGATTTTATATACATCATTGGTCACAATGGATGCCACAAGCTGCTCCTGACGGACATTGAACTTCACTATGCATTAGCTGGCTTCAAAAGGTCTCAACACAATTGGAAAGGCATTAAGCCACAGGCCTTAAGAAAAATGAGCCCCCTTCACAATCTGATTGTGTGGGAAAGAACGACAGATACAAGGGACAGTCATACTCATGTACCAACTTCAAGGTGGGAGGGTCTCACACAAGCACACAAACAACATTTAGGCTAAAACAGCCAGCAAATTACAATTTAAAAGGGGGGGGCACGCTTTCTGTGTAAACTTAAACCAGATATAATGGACCTACATATTTTTGACAAAAATGGAAAGGGGGATACCTAGTCAGTTGTTCAACTGAAATGTGTCTTCTGCATTTAACCCAACCCCTATGATCCCTGACAACAATGAGTACGGTTACATGCACACAATAATATGATTATTGTGAATAGTCATTCATATAATAGTTCGATTTAAACCTTTACATGCATTGCAAGAAGAATGATTTCCCTAATAATCCTGTTTACATGGACATGAACATGAAATCAGGCTACCTGATGGGACTTTGTGAAAAAAAATTCCAAGACGCATACTTTCAGTTTTTCCGAACTCACTTCACTCGCCCAAAAGAAAGCAGCTTGCGCTGGTCATGTGCTGATCAAACACACCACTAGAACTCTGATGAAGGCGTTTGTTTACATGTCCTAATAATTAGAAAGATTGCTCAGAAAAACAGGTGTTTTAATCAGCATATGCTTACTTCGATTATGACCTCAAGCTGATTAAGATAAGCAGAGTAAGGTGTTTACATGACTAATGCCATAACCAGCCTACTGCCATAATCAGTTTAATATCGAATGATTAGTGTGCACGTAAACATACTCAAAGTTTTATTGCATGTTTTCTTACCGGTATCCAGTAATATGAAACCACATAGAACAACCAACAAGACTACCTAGAGTCCTACGCCATGTTGCAAACTTCCCTTCACATTCTCTACTTAATAGCCATTCGGCACTTAATTTGTATAACCGACATGTCACAGGATTTATTTTACTGTAGAGCAGACACAGGCTGTTCTCAGTTCTGTGACCTCGATGTGAAACATGGTCATGCTCTGTGGCTTTGGTTGTCAACAGGAAGAACCGATCACGACAGGCTATAGGGATATTTATTAGTCAGCTCATTTATAAAATGCAGCATATTGATATTAGGGCTGGGAATTGACATGGACCTCACGATACGATCATGATACTTAGGTGCCGATATGATGTATTGTAATTCTAACATGATTCTATAGGCTACGTATTGCATTTTGATACTGCGATTCTTCCAAACATATTGCTCACTGTATGTTTGCTGCAGAGGGACAAGAGAGAGCCATGAGAAAATGGTAATAAAAGCGCTGAAAACATGTTGGCTCAACGTTTTTTTTTTAAAATGGAGACCAAGATATAAGGAGAAATACCAGCGTTTTAGCGCAGCTCCTGCCGACTGGCGCTAGCTAACGTTAACAACCTAGCCAAAAAATATATAAATATACACTACCAGTCAAAAGTTTGGACACACCTACTCATTCAAGGGTTTTTCTTTATTTCTACATTGTAGAACAATAGTGAAGACATCAACACTATGAAATAACACATATGGAATCATGTAGAAACCAAAAAAAGTGTTAAACAAATCAAGATATATTTTATATTTGAGATTCTTCAAATAGCCACACTTTGCCTTGATGACAGCTTTGCACACTCTTGGCATTCTCTCAACCAGCTTCACCTAGAATGCTTTTCCAACAATCTTGAAGGAGTTCTCATATATGCTGAGCACTTGTTGGCTGCTTTTCCTTCACTCCGCGGTCCGACTCATCCCAAACCATCTCAATTTGGTTGAGGTCGGGGGATTGTGGAGGCCAGGTCATCTGATGCGGCACTCCATCACTCACCTTGGTAAAATAGCCCTTACACAGCCTGGAGGTGTGTTGGGTCATTGTCCTGTTGAAAAACAAATGATAGTCCCACTAAGCCCAAACCAGATGGGATGGCATATCGCTGCAGAATGCTGTGGTAGTCATGCTGGTTAAGTGTGCATTGAATTCTAAATAAATCACAGACAATGTCACCAACAAAGCACCCCCACACCATCACACCTCCTCCTCCATGCTTCACGGTGGGAACTACACATGCGGAGATCATCCGTTCACCTACTCGGCGTCTCACAAAGAAACGGAAGTTGGAACCAAAAATCTCACATTTGGACTCATCAGACAAAAGGACAGCTTTCCAGTGGTCTAATGTCCATTGCTCGTGTTTCTTGGCCCAAGCAAGTATTTTCTTCTTATTGGTGTCCTTTAGTAGTGGTTTCTTTGCAGCAATTCGACGATGAAGGCTTGATTCACAGTCTCCTTCAGTCTCCTCTGAACAGTTGATGTTGAGATGTGTCTGTTACTTGAACTCTGTGAAGCATTTATTTGGGCTGCAATTTCTGAGGCTGGTAACTAATGAACTTATCCTCTGCAGCAGAGGTAACTCTGGGTCTTCCTTTCCTGTGGCGGTCCTCATGAGCCAGTTTCGTCATAGCGCTTGATGGTTGTTGTGACTACACTTGAAGAAACGTTCAAAGTTCTTGACATTTTCCAGATTTTCTGACCTTCATGTCTTAAAAGTAATGATGGACTGTCGATTCTCTTTGCTTATTTGAGCTATTCTTGCCATAATATGGACTTTTAACAAATAGGGCTATCTTCTGTATACCACCCCTACCATGTCACAACACAACTGATTGGCTCAAACGCATTAAGAAGGAAAGAAATTCCACAAATTAACTTTTAAGAAGGCACACCTGTTAATTTAAATGCATTCCAGGTGACTACCTCATGAAGCTGGTTGAGAGAATGCCAAGAGTGTGCAAAGCTGTCATCAAGGCAAAGGGTGGCTATTTGAAGTGTCTCAAATATAAAGTATATTTTCATTTCTTTAATACTTTTTGGGTTACTACATGATTCCATTTGTGTTGTTTCATAGTTCTGATGTCTTCACTATTATTCTACAATGTAGAAAATAGTAAAAATAAAGAAAAACCCTTGAATGAGTAGGTGTTCTAAAACTTGACCGGTAGTGTACAGTGAGGGAAAAAAGTATTGATCCCCTGCTGATTTTGTACGTTTGTCCACTGTCAAAGACATGATCAGTCTATAATTTTAATGGTAGGTTTATTTGTACAGTGAGAGACAGAATAACAACAACAAAATCCAAAAAAACGCATGTCAAAAATATTATAAATTGATTTGCATTTTAATTAGGGAAATTAGTATTTGACCCCTCTGCAAAACGTGACTTAGTACTTGGTGGCAAAACCCTTGTTGGCAATCACAGAGGTCAGACGTTTCTTGTAGTTGGCCACCAGGTTTTTTAATTTTTTTTTGTCATTTAGCAGACGCTCTTATCCAGAGCGACTTACAGGAGCAATTAGGGTTAAGTGCCTTGCTCAAGGGCACATCAACAGATTTTTCACCTAGTCGGCTCGGGGATTAGAACCAGCGACCTTTCGGTTACTGGCACAACGCTCTTAACCACTGAGCTACCTGCCACCCCTCTCAGGAGGGATTTTGTCCCACTCCTCTTTGCACATCTTCTCCAAGTCATTAAGGTTTCGAGGCTGACGTTTGGCAACTCGAACCTTCAGCTCCCTCCACAGATTTTCTATGGGATTAAGGTCTGGAGACAGGCTAGGCCCCTCCAGGACCCTAATGTGCTTCTTCTTGAGCCACTCCTTTGTTGCCTTGGCCGTGTGTTTTGGGTTATTGTCATGCTGGAATACCCATCCACGACCCATTTTCAATGCCCTGGCTGAGGGAAGGAGGTTCTCACCCAAGATTTGACGGTACATGGCCCCATCCATCGTCCCTTTGATGCGGTGAAGTTGTCCTGTCCCCTTAGCAGAAAAACACCCCCAAAGCATAATGTTTCCACCTCCATGTTTGACGGTGGGGATGGTGTTCTTGGGGTCATAGGCAGCATTCCTCCTCCTCCAAACACGGGGAGTTGAGTTGATGCCAAAGAGCTCGATTTTGGTCTCATCTGACCACAACACTTTCACCCAGTTCTCTTCTGAATCATTCAGATGTTCACTGGCAAACTTCAGACGGGCCTGTATATGTGCTTTCTTGAGCAGGGGGCCCTTGCTGGCGCTGCAGGATTTCAGTCCTTCACAGCGTAGTGTGTTACCAATTGTTTTCTTGGTGACTATGGTCCCAGCTGCCTTGAGATCATTGACAAGATCCTCCCATGTAGTTCTGGGCTGATTCCTCACCGTTCTCATGATCATTGCAACTCCACGAGGTGAGATCTTGCATGGAGCCCCAGGCCGAGGGAGATTGACAGTTATTTTGTATTTCTTCCATTTAAGAATAATCGCACCAACTGTTGTCACCTTCTCACCAAGCTGCTTGGCGATGGTCTTGTAGCCCATTCCAGCCTTGTGTAGGTCTACAATCTTGTCCCTGACATCCTTGGAGAGCTCTTTGGTATTGGCCATGGTGGAGAGTTTGGAATCTGATTGATTGATTGCTTCTGTGGACAGGTGTCTTTTATACAGGTAACAAGCTGAGATTAGGAGCACTCCCTTTAAGAGTGTGCTCCTAATCTCAGCTCGTTACCTGTATAAAAGACACCAGGGAGCCAGAAATCTTACTGATTGAGGGGGGGTCAAATACTTACTTCCCTCATTAAAATGCAAATCAATTTATAACATTTTTGACATGCGTTTTTCTGGATTTTTTTGTTGTTATTCTGTCTCTCACTGTTCAAATAAACCTACCATTAAAATTATAGACTGATCATTTCTTTGTCAGTGGGCAAACGTACAAAATCAGCAGGGGATCAAATACTTTTTTCCCCTCACTGTATATATACAGTTGAATCGGAAGTTTACATACACTTAGGTTGGAGTTATTAAAACTTGTTTTTCAACCACTCCACAAGTTTCTTGTTAACAAACTATAGTTTTGGCAAGTCGGTTAGGACATCTACTTTGTGCATGACAAGTAATTTTTCCAACAATTGTTTACAGACAGATTATTTCACTTATAATTCACTGTATCACAATTCCAGTGGGTCAGAAGTTTACATACACTATGTTGACTGTGCCTTTAAACAGCTTGGAAAATTCCAGAAAATGATGTCATGGCTTTAGAAGCTTCTGATAGGCTAATTGACATAATTTGAGTCAATTGGAGGTGTACCTGCGGATGTATTTCAAGGCCTACCTTCAAACTCAGTGCCTCTTTGCTTGACATGGGAAAATCAAAAGAAATCAGCCAAGACCTACTTCATCCTTGGGAGCAATTGCTAACGCCAGAAGATACCACATTCATCTGTACAAACAATAGTACGCAAGTATAAACACCATGGGACCACGCAGCCGTCATACCGCTCAGGAAGGAGACAAGTTCTGTCTCCTAAAGATGAACTTACATTGGTGCGAAAAGTGCAAATCAATCCCAGAACAGCAGCAAAGGAACTTGTGAAGATGCTGGAGGAAACAGGTACAAAAATATCTATATCCACAGTAAAACGAGTCCTATATCGACATAACCTGAAAGGCCGCTCAGCAAGGAAGAAGCCACTGCTCGAAAACCGCCATAAAAAAGCCAGACTACGGTTTGCAACTGCACATGGGTACAAAGATGAGAAATACTTTTTGGAGAAATGTCCTCTGGTCTGATGAAACAAAAATATAACTGTTTGGCCATAATGACCATCGTTATGTTTGGAGGAGAAAGGGGGTCGCTTGCAAGCTGAAGAACACCATCCCAACCGTGAAGCACGGGGGTGGCAGCATCATGCTGTGGGGGTGCTTTGCTGCAGGAGGGACTGGTGTACTTCACAAAATAGATCGCATCATGAGGAAGGAAAATTATGTGGATATATTGAAGCAACATCTCAAGACATCAGTCAGGAAGTTAAAGCTTGGTCGCAAATGGGTCTTCCAAATGGACAATGACCCCAAGCATACTTCCAAAGTTGTGGCAAAATCGCTTTAGGACAACAAAGTCAAGGTATTGGAATTGCCATCACAAAGCCCTGACCTCAATCCTATTTGTGGGCAGAACTGAAAAAGTGTGTGCGAGCAAGGAGGCCTACAAACCTGACTCAGTTATACCAGCTCTGTCAGGAGGAATGGGCCAAAATTCACCCAACTTATTGTGGGAAGCTTGTGGAAGGCTACCCGAAACGTTTGACCCAAGTTAAACAATTGAAAGGCAATGCTACCAAATACTAAATGAGTGTATGTAAACTTCTGACCCACTTGGAATGTGATGAATGAAGTAAAAGCTTAAATAAATCACTCTCTACTATTATTCTGACATTTCACATTCTTAAAATAAAGTGGTGATCCTAACTGACCTAAGACAGGGAATTTTTACTAGGATTAAATGTCAGGAATTGTGAAAAACTGAGTTTAAATGTATTTGGCTAAGGTGTAAACTTCCGACTTCAACTGTATATCTTCAACGATAATATTGTGATACTTTACTTTATCAACTGTTACCCCATCACTAATTGATATGATTTAAAAATATATATATATAATAATAATTGGTACAAGGCCAGCATAGATGTATTCTAGAAACACAGTGTCCTATCCTGTGCCCCTTTTGCAGTGCATAAAAACATACATCACTAGCACTGCATATGTCCAGGTTTCATATTATTTTGCTAATATTTAAGGTAGTATCCTACAGAAAAAGCTCTGCCTCCATGCTGAACTGAATCCTTGCCACGTGTGTTGGCTTTATAATATAATTACAACAGAGAGAAATTAATCTCAAGTGTGATAGGCCGATTTGGTAGTGGTAGCAGGAATCATTTGTTGTCATCTCCATTCGCCATTGGCTAATTACACACGGAAATAGCTTCGTCCTTTGCCACTACAATAGAAAAGTAGGCTATAAACATGGCAAGATGAGTCATGCAAATTTATACTCCCGGGCAAATTCTATCCACATCATGCAAGCATATTTATAGGTGTAGGGCCAATACCAACACAAACCAGGAAGCAAATGCAGTACCAGCAACCTTCTAATAATTAACTGACTATGCCTGAGAGACAGGACATTTCTCTGTATTAACTTCAAGGGTTGTTTCCCATTAAAGGTTCAGTAGATAGACTAGATGTTTTAAATTGCATTGATTTCATCTGCAAGGCTGGCACAACATTTGAGATACTGTACTACAAATATACAAAATGGACTGCTTCAGGATTATTGTTGAATTTCTGTAACAAGGCTATTTAGTTCCGTTTTGTTATTTTATCTCAGTTATTACCATGTTATTATTATCACATAGTTAACCAATACACGGAGGCAGACACCTTTCTGTCACGTACTCTGGTCTGAAAGATATCCTCCTGGTCTAACCACCACAGCTGGTAATGACAACTTTGCTTTGAGGACATGTTGGGCAAAGAGTAAAGTCAAGAATGTGTGTGGTATTCTCAGCATGCAGCACACTCTACGTCAAATTTGCAACACTGGCCACCCCTAAGTTTACAGGGGCAAATTGATCATGTAGGCATAATTACAGCAGAAAAATTGGCTAAAAGTCTTAAGAACTATCAACCTATAAAGTACACTGAACAAAAATATAAACGCAACATGTAAAGTGTTGGTCCAATGTTTCATGAGCTGAAATAAAATATGTACTGAAGAGTATTTCTGTCTGTAATAAAGCCCTTTTGTGGGGAAAAACTCCTTCTGAGTGGGTGGGCCTGGCTGCCCATTGGGTTGGCCTATGCCTTCCCAGGCCCACCCATGGCTGCACCCCTACCCAGTCATGTGAAATCCATAGAATAGGGCCTAATCAATTTACTGATTTCCTTATATGAACTGTAACTCAGTAAAATCTTTGTTGCGTTTATATTTATGTTCAGTATAGATATAGGACGCGATTAGATCCCCTGTAGCTCAGTTGGTAGAGCATGGCGCTTGCAACGCGAGGGTTGTGGGTTCGTTTCCCACGGGGGGGCAGTATGAAAATGTATGCACTCACTAACTGTAAGTCGCTCTGGATAAGAGCGTCTGCTAAATTGACTAAAATGTAAATGTGAATTAAATGTCTAGTGTTACACGAGGATGAACTAACGTTAGCGCTACACAGCATAACACCTCTGCAAAATCTGACTTTCGGAGAGGCCTATGGCCAAATGTATATATTGGTGTACAGGATTGTAGTGAGCAATCTAAAAAACAACAACTACAATCGCTAATCAACAGAATTAATATAGTTTTTGAGGCGGACTCAACATGGAGCCCAACACAAACAAGTACAACGTCAAACTAACTTACTACTATCGGGCCAACACCCACGTAATCCTACAGCCCTATTGGTCAAAACGCAGTTATAGCCCGCCTCCAGATATGCACGAATGGTCGGCTTTGCTGTCAATCTCAGGAGATTTCACAGTAGGTTGAGACAGAAAACAACAAACAATTTAAAGGCTTGTTTTTGTGGCCTAAATAGCTAACTAAATACATGCAAAATTACCCCTTGACAGGCCGAATTCGCAAAGGAGATCATTTTACTGAGGTGTACGTAATCCTCTTAACATAACTTATTGAGAAAACACGCATATATAGTCAATATTATAAACACACGACGTGGATCTCGGTGACACTGAACAAAAGTAAGCATTGAAAACCGTCCCGACTAGCTGACGCCCATTCCCCGAAATGACCATTTGTCAACAAACTCGGTCAAATGTTGTCTTTATACTCTGCTCAGTTTACCTAGAATGTTCTAGATCTTTTTCTCGAGCTCTGTATCAGCATGGTGGGGGTGGGGGCGTGTACCCTGAGAGGATGTTGACGTGTGTAGATTTTAGTTGACCCAAAAATAATTAATGGTGTAATATCTGGTTTCAACACCCACATGATCAAAAAGATCACAAAATGTTAATCTTAAAAACAATAATTTCGTAAAAAATAAAAAATAAAGCTATTGAAACGAGTTACAATGTGCCTGCACATATCTACAGTAGTCTTGATAAAACAAAAAAAGGTTTGTCAAATAGGTAAGCCGTTTTAGTTCAGTAGGATTTAACGCGAAAATAGCTCAATCTTGTTTCCTACCAACCAGCTACATTATGGCCTCCGTCCCGCCCCTCTCACGGCAGCACGATACAACTAGCTCACCAAGAGGTAACAAGCATACGAATAAACATTATCCACAAAGTTTGGCAAATGGTTTTAAAATCGTTCAACTCACCTTTAGAAACCCCATATGAAAGTTTTGTGTCGTGTTTCGCTTCGTGTTTATTCCTATCTGAGCAATAACAAAGCCATTTCAATGGAGTCCACGCTACCTTTCTCTTGCGTTTGTTTTGTTTTTCTTCTTCCTGACAGGTTCCTGGAAAGCGCGTGACTACCTAGTCACGTGGTCCTTCACGGACCAATCGCAGTGAAGCTTTAGGATTGACCCAAAACTTTGCAAGTAAATTACGGTATCCTACAGCAACATTGCACACACTTCAGATGCTATAATACGGTTATCCAGACATTTATATTATATGGAAGTAATATAAATACTTCAATAATGACAATTATATTTTTCCAAAGGCCCTAGGTTACATTTACTTGGTGCAAGCATGAAACTCAAGTCCTTAGAGTTTACAAATAAAATACTGTACATTATAAATACCATCTTTGAATAGATCTGCCATAATACTATATGTTATGTACTGTGATTTGACATTGTTACTATGTTGGGAAAAATCAGTCATGATAAGATAAACATGGAACATACAGACTAGGTTAACTCATTTAGTTGTCATTACTGCCTGTACAGGACTTGCTTGGACACATTTTGTCCCCAAAAATGTACAGTACAAAAACAAAATTACGAATTTTGAGGCATCTACAAATATTCATTGTAACAGACAAGTTGGTAAGATGAATAGACAACACAACATGAGTTTCGAGAAACACTTAAAGCTGATAGGATGAGCAAGGTCATGTGCATTCAATCATGGCTGAAAATCCTATACCCAAAATACTTAGTAACTGTGTGGTTAATAAAATAAATATAAACTAAGCCAAGGATTCCATTGGTGGGAGGGTCTGAGCTCAGGGCCTTGTGGGACAGTCTGGAGGACTTAGATCTGCCTGCGCTCCCGGGCCACATGCCAGACTCTCTCTCTCTCTCTCGCTCTCTCTCTCTGCAGTAAGAAATAAAACAATCACTTCCACTCAATGACATTTTACATTTGAGTCATTTAGCAGACACTCTTATCCAGAGCGACTTAGTGCATACATTATTTTTTTTATTTTTCATACTGGCCCCCCGTGGGAATCAAACCCACAACCCTGGTGTTGCAAACGCCATGCTCTACCAACTGAGCTACATCCCTGCCGGCCATTCCCTCCCCTACCCTGGGCCAATTGTGCGCCACCCCATGGGTCTCCCGGTCACGGCCGGCTACGACAGAGCCTGGATTCGAACCAGGATCGGGAGTGGCTCTAGTGGCACAGCGATGTGCCTTAGACCACTGCGCCACTCGGGAGATATACGCTTTGTGTATCTCAACCACTCATTTTCAGATTCCTACACAGATATAGCTTCACTAGATGCTGCTAAGTGTTTTACAGGCTAGCATGACTTCCATCTTGCAAGCTATTGCAGTATGTTTATTACCATTATCTTAGGTAAACCAAGAGTCAGATATAATGTTCAAAAAAGCTAAATGGACAGGTTTATGATAACTTTGTCCTTGGTCCTCCTAGGCCTTTCTCAGTAATTGAGGGCAGAGTCGTGGGCAGAGTCAGCGCCAGTGGAATTGCAGATACCAAATAGTGTCATTACTCAAAGCAGGTCCAAACAGTGGATTCAGCTGGGAGAGAATGACTATCAACCAGCTGTGGAAGAACAGGGACAAGAAAAACACATTATGATGGCCTTACGAGTCCATTCAATTTGCATATTCATTTTTTATTTATATTTTTTCTTTCACCTTTATTTAACCAGGTAAGCCAGTTGAGAACAAGTTCTCATTTACAACTGCGACCTGGCCAAGATAAAGCAAAGCAGTGAGATAAAAACAACAACACAGAGTTACATATGGGGTAAACAAAACATAAAGTCAAAAATACAACAGAAAATATATATACAGTGTGTGCAAATGTAGCATGTTATGGAGGTAAGGCAATAAATAGGCCATAGTGCAAAATAATTACAATTTAGTATTAACACTGGAATGATAGATGTGCAAGAGATGATGTGCAAATAGAGATACTGGGGTGCAAATGAGCAAAATAGATAACAATATGGGGATGAGGTACTTGGGTGGGCTAATTTCAGATGGGCTGTGTACAGGTGGAAGCCGATTCTAGATTTAACTTTGGATTGGAGATGCTTAATGTGAGTCTGGAGGAGAGTTTACAGTCTAACCAGACACCTAGGTATTTGTAGTTGTCCACATACTCTAGGTCAGACCCGCCGAGAGTAGTGATTCTAGTCGGGTGGGCGGGTGCCAGCAGCGTTCGATTGAAGAGCATGCATTTAGTTTTACTAGTGTTTAAGAGCAGTTGGAGGCTACGGAAGGAGTGTTGTATGGCATTGAAACTCGTTTGGAGGTTTGTTAACACAGTGTCCAATGAAGGGCCAGATGTATACAAAATGGTGTCGTCTGCGTAGAGGTGGATCTGAGAGGTCAACATTCACAAGGCCGCAGGGCCAGACGGATTACCAGGACGTGTACTCCGAGCATGTGCTGACCAACTGGCAAGTGTCTTCACTGACATTTTCAACATGTCCCTGACTGAGTCTGTAATACCAACATGTTTCAAGCAGACCACCATAGTCCCCGTGCCCAAGAACTCTAAGATAACCTGCCTAAATGACTACCGACCCGTAGCACTGACGTCTGTAGCCATGAAGTGCTTTGAAAGACTGGTCATGGCTCACATCAACAGCATAATCCCAGAAACCCTAGACCCACTCCAATTTGCATACCGCCCCAACAGATCCACAGATGATGCAATCTCTATCGCACTCCACACTGCCCTTTCCCACCTGGACAAGAGGAACACCTACGTGAGAATGCTATTCATTGACTACAGCTCAGCATTCAACACCATAGTGCCCTCTAAGCTCATCACTAAGCTAAGGATCCTGGGACTAAACACCTCCCTCTGCAACTGGATCCTGGACTTCCTGACGGGCCGCCCCCAGGTGGTAAGGGTAGGAAACAACACATCTGCCACACTGATCCTCAACACGGGGGCCCCTCAGGGGTGCGTGCTCAGTCCCCTCCTGTACTCTCTGTTCACCCATGACTGCATGGCCAGGCACGACTCCAACACCATCATTAAGTTTGCCGACGACACAACAGTGGTAGGCCTGATCACCGACAACGATGAGACAGCCTATAGGGAGGAGGTCAGAGATCTGGCCGTGTGGTGCCAGGACAACAACCTCTCCCTCAACGTGACCAAGACAAAGGAGATGATTGTGGACTACAGGAAAAAAAAGAGGACTGAGCACGCCCCCATTCTCATCGACGGGGCTGTAGTGGAACAGGTTGAGAGCTTCAAGTTCCTTGGTGTCCACATCACCAACGAACTATCATGGTCCAAACACACCAAGACAGTCGTGAAGAGGGCACGACAAAGCCTATTCCCCCTCAGGAGACTAAAAAGATTTGGCATGGGTCCTCAGATCCTCAAAAAATTCTACAGCTGCACCATCGAGAGCATCCTGACTGGTTGCATCACCGCCTGGTATGGCAACTGCTTGGCCTCTGACCGCAAGGCACTACAGAGGGTAGTGCGTACGGCCCAGTACATCACTGGGGCAAAGCTCCCTGCCATCCAGGACCTCTATACCAGGCGGTGTCAGAGGAAGGCCCTCAAAATTGTCAAAGACTCCAGCCACCCTAGTCATAGACTGTTCTCTCTGCTACCGCACGGCAAGCGGTACCGGAGTGCCAAGTCTAGGTCCAAAAGACTTCTCAACAGCTTCTACCCCCAAGCCATAAGACTCCTGAACAGCTAATCATGGCTACCCGGACTATTTGCACTGCCCCCCCACCCCATCCTTTTTACGCTGCTGCTACTCTGTTAAGTATTTATGCATAGTCACTTTAACTCTACCCACATGTACATATTACCTCAACTACCTCAACTAGCCGGTGCCCCCGCACATTGACTCTGCAACGGTACCCCCCTGTATATATAGCCTCCCTACTGTCACTTTATTTTACTGTATATATAGCCTCCCTACTGTCACTTTATTTTACTTCTGCTCTTTTTTTCTCAACACTTTTTTGTTGTTGTTGTTTTATTCTTACTTTTTTTGTTTAAAATAAATGCACTGTTGGTTAAGGGCTGTAAGTAAGCATTTCACTGCAATGTCTGCACCTGTTGTATTCGGCGCATGTGACCAATAAAATTTGATTTGATTTGATTTGATTTGAGAGTCACCAGCAGCAAGAGCGACATCATTGATATACACAGAGAAAAGAGTCGGCCCGAGAATTGAACCCTGTGGCATCCCCATAGAGACTGCCATAGGTCCAGACAACAGGACCTCCGATTTGACACATTGAACTGAGGTGCACCCATGACCAGCTCAGAAACCGGATTGCATAGCGAAGGTACGGTGGGATTGGAAATGGTCGGTGATCTGTTTGTTAACTTGGCTTTCAAAAACTTTCGAAAGGCAGGGCAGGATGGATATAGGTCTGTAACAGTTTGGATCTAGAGTGTCACCCCCTTTGAAGATGGGGATGACCATGGCAGCTTTCCAATCTCTGGGGATCTCAGACGTTACGAAAGAGAGGTTGAACAGGCTAGTAATAGGGGTTGCGACAATTTCGGCTGCTAATTTGAGAAAGAAAGGGTCCAGATTGTCTAGCCCATATGATTTGTAGGGGTCCAGATTTTGCAGCCCTTTCAGAACATCAGCTGTCTGAATTTGTGTGAAGGAGAAGTGGGGGGGGGGGGGGGGGGGGGCATTGGCAAGTTGCAGCGGAGGGTGCAGAGCTGGTTGCCGGGGTAGTGGTAGCCAGGTGGAAAGCATGGCCAGCCGTAGCAAAATGCTTGTTGAAATTCTCGATTATTGTAGATTTATCGGTGGTGATAGTGTTTCCCAGCCTCAGTGCAGTGGGCAGCTGGGAGGAGGTGCTCTTATTCTCCATGGACTTTACAGTGTCCCAAAACTTTTTGGAGTTAGTGCTACAGGATGCACATTTCTGTTTGAAAAAGCTAGCCTTTGCTTTCCTAACTGCTTGTGTATATTGGTTCCTAACTTCCCTGAAAAGTTGCATATCGCGGGGGCTATTCGATGCTAATGCAGTACGCCACAGGATGTTTTTGTGCTGGTCAAGGGCAGTCAAGTCTGAGGAGAACCAGGGGCTATATCTGTTCTTAGTTCTGAATTTTTTGAATGGGGCATGCTTATTTAAGATTGAGAGGAAAGCACTTTTAAAGAACAACCAGGCATCCTCTACTGACGGAATGAGATCGATATCCATCCAGGATACCTGGGCCAGGTCAATTAGGAAGGCCTGCTCGCTAATGTGTTTTAGGGAGCGTTTGACAGTGATGAGGGGTGGTCGTTTGACCGCGGAGCCGTTACGGACGCTGGCAATAAGGCAGTGATCGCTGAGATCCTGGTTGAAGACAGCGTAGGTGTATTTAGAGGGTAAATTAGTCAGGATGATATCTATGAGGGTGCCCATGTTTACGGATTTAGGGTTGTACCTGGTAGGTTCGTTGATAATTTGTGTGAGATTGAGGGCATCTAGTTTGGATTGTAGGATGGCCGGGGTGTTAAGCATATCCCAGTTTAGGTCACCAAGCAGTACGAACTCTGAGGATAGATGGGGGGCAATCAATTCACATATGGTGTCCAGGGTACAGCTGGGGGCTGAGGGGGGTCTGTAGCAAGCGGCAACAGTGAGAGACTTATTTCTGGAAAGGTCGATTTTTAGAAGTAGGAGCTCAAACTGTTTGGGCACAGACCTGGATAGTATGATAGAGCTCTGCAGGCTATCTCTACAGTAGATTGCAACTCCACCCCCTTTGGCAGTTCTATCTAGACTGAAAATGTTGTAGTTGGGGATGGACATTTCTGAATTTTTGGTGGCCTTCCTAAGCCAGGATTCAGACACTGCTAGAACATCAGGGTTGGCGGAGTGTGCTAACGCAGTGAATAACTCAAACTTAGGGAGGAGGCTTCTGATGTTAACATGCAAAAAACCAAGGCTTTTACGGTTACAGAAGTCACCAGATAGCGCCTGGGGAGATGGAGTGATACTGGGGGCTGCAGGGCCTGGGTTAACCTCTACATCACCAGAGGAACAGAGGAGGACTAGAATAAGGATATGGCTAAAGGCTTTAAGAACTGGTCTTCTAGTGTGTTGGGTACAGAGAATTAAAGGGGCAGATTTCTGGGCATTGTAGAATAGATTCAGGACATTATGTACAGACAAGGATATGGAAGGATATGAGTACAGTGGAGGTAAACCTAAGCGTTGGGTAACAATGAAAGAGATAGCATCACTGGAGGCACCGATTGAGCCAGTCTCTGCGTGTATGGGGGGTGGAACAAAGGAGCTATTTGAGGCAGTTTGAGAGGGATTTGGGGCTCTACAGTGAAATTGTATAATAAGAACTAACTGGAACAGCAATAGGTAAGGCATATTGACATGGGAAAGAGGCATAAAGCAATCACAGGTGTTATTCGAGAGAGCTAAGACAACAACTGGTAATGGCGATGAATGTTTGGGCTGAGGCTAAACAGATAAACAGGACAGGGTACCATGTAAAAGGAACAGTCCAGCAGGCATCAGCTGTGCAGCTGAGTGATCATAAGGTCCAGTGAACAGCAATAGTCCAGGCTAGAGCTGGCTGGTAGGTAGTGCAGGCCACGTACAATGGTGAAAAACCGCTAACGGTGGCTAATAGCAAGTAGCTAGTTAGCTGGCTACTCCCGTCCGGTAGACAGAGAGGTAGATAGCCGGGATATGGGCCTGGCTCGAGGCTAGCTTAAGGCTAACTGGTGCTTGCTTCAGGGGCAGTGGTGATTAGCCAACAGCAACATCCATTCGGTTGCGGCTAGCTAGTTGTGATCCGGTGTTAAGGTCCAGTGATTCAGTTATTCCGGCAGAAAATCAGATGTCCTGGGTGAAAACCGCTAACGGTGGCTAATAGCAAGTAGCTAGTTAGCTGGCTACTCCCGTCCGGTAGACAGAGAGGTAGATAGCCGGGATATGGGCCTGGCTCGAGGCTAGCTCAAGGCTAACTGGTGCTTGCTTCAGGGGCAGTGGTGATTAGCCAACAGCAACATCCATTCGGTTGCGGCTAGCTAGTTGTGATCCGGTGTTAAGGTCCAGTGATTCAGTTATTCCGGCAGAAAATCAGATGTCCTGGGTGAAAACCGCTAACGGTGGCTAATAGCAAGTAGCTAGTTAGCTGGCTAGTCCCGTCCGGTAGACAGAGAGGTAGATAGCCGGGATATGGGCCTGGCTCGAGGCTAGCTCAAGGCTAACTGGTGCTTGCTTCAGGGGCAGTGGTGATTAGCCAACAGCAACATCCATTCGGTTGCGGCTAGCTAGTTGTGATCCGGTGTTAAGGTCCAGTGATTCAGTTATTCCGGCCGAAAATCCGTTGTCCTGGGTGAAAACCGCTAATGGTGGCTAATAGCAAGTAGCTAGTTAGCTGGCTAGCTAGTTTCAACTGGAGATTCTAGATAAAAGGTCAGTAAATAATAGAATCCGTTCCACATTGAGTGAGGCGGGTTGCAGGAAAGTATATTTAGTAGAAGGATGAAAAGTGTCTGATAGGGAAATATATACGAAAAAGACAACAACAACAAAAAACAGGCTATTTACACGGACACGCTACAGCAGTGTTCTTCAATTCCAGTCCTGGCCGAAACACTTCTGTTTTTTTTATTTCTACCTGGTAGTTAATTGCACTCACCTGGTGTCCCAGGTCTGAATTAGCCCCTGATTAGAAGGAGAGGATGAAAAACAGAGGTGTTTCGGCCCTCCAGGACCGGAATTGAAGAACCCTGCACTACAGAGTACACGACCGCACTGCTACGCCATCTTGGACCATCATTATGCACTCTCCTCATCTGCTTAGAGCACTCTTATCCTCTTTGTGTTGAATTCATCTTTAATTTGACCAAAGCTAGAATGTGGATCGTTTTTAGATCCAATGTTCTAAAAAAGCAATGATGCAACATACTATAACAGTATGTACTGTGGAGTGATCAATGAAATACAGTTTAATGAGAACAAAGAAGGAGTTGTTCAGCAAACCTCTCTCCATCATGAATTCCCAAAATGTTAATGAAGAGACAATGCACTGTGCTTGTTTTGTACATTTGCTTTCAATGTTGTGGCCAGCTACTGTCGTCAGCTGGTTCAATAACACAAAGGCTCAGTAACACACAGACATAGGCTGCTCCACAAGCTCAATATTTATCAAAGAGTTGCTATGTAAATAGATGCAGCAGACAATCCAAATAACTGTTTGCTGTTTGTTTTGACTGTTTCCTGGATCCACCTGCATGGATCTGACTGTGCTATAATCAGGCCAGTTGTTATATTTGGCAGGGGTGAGAGAGAGCAACTAATAGCCCACTCTCTGGTATTTGTTCTGAAGCACAGACCCCTTTACCTTATCCATTAAACACTGATAACTGACAAGAGTGGTTTCATTAGGCAACATGGTTTGAAGGGAGAATCTGCTTTGGGTTCTGCTTCTTTTTTTTCTTTCTTTTAAATTCATGATATATTGCCATTGATTCTTGAAGAATATAACTTATAAATGCCTCATGAGCTTAGTTCAACTTTCTAACCCAGAACCCAAAATATAAGCTTGTTTTCCTCTGTTGTTTGTAAACAATGTAATTGTAAACAAACACTATATAGTCTCAAAACATGATTCAAACCATACTTTTGATATCATGGATGGTCAGCCAGGGCATCATAGCTATGTCTATTAATTTGAGAGTGGTTACATTTCTCCAGCCCTATCCCTCAGCTGACCCCTTTGTAAATTGTTTGAACTGCAGATTGCCCCTTTAAGTGGTGCTATCTGTAAAATGTGAATACAGGCCAAACAGACAAAGTGAACAGAATATTCATAAATACTGCCTTGTTGTGCAAGTTGAACAGACCCCCAATTAACGACAGTGGATTTGGAACCAAGACATGGCTTATTGAACTCCTTGCAACTTCTCGCAGTTTTTCAGGGTAAAGTTCACCAGTTTGATCCTCGTGTGAATCACACTGTTTTCTCACACACTTGAAATACAAAAGGCTATTATGTTTCTTTCACATTCTTGGCAGAGCTATGGGTACCAATGAATTCACACGATGTCTGGTATTTACAGCCCCCTACCGGTGGAACAATATAGCACTTATGCTTGCCTGTCACTAGGTTTTTATGTATATATTTTTAATATGTTTTACTTTTTACCCCAATTTCGTGATATCCAATTGGTAGTTACAGTCTTGTCCCATCACTGCAACTCCCGTACGGACTGGGGAGAGGCGAAGGTCGAGAGCCATGCGTTCTCCGAAACACGACCCTACCAACCCGCACTGCTTCTTGACCCACTGCTCGCTTAACCCGGAAGCCAGCCGCACCAATGTGTCGCAATGGCTAGCTCAGTGGTCACTAGCCTGGCTGACGGGCGACCCACGTGACTACGTAGAGAGCGCAAAACCTCCATACGTGATACTTACAACAAGTAGCAGCAAACTGCAGTCAATACTATCATGGTAATGATGACCCTGTGAGAAGCAGATATGGCCATTCAGACAGTAATGCAATGGAATAAACATGTTATTTTTCTAAAGATTAAAGCCACACCATCAAAGAGTGGGCCATAACAAAAACGTAATTTGCTTATACATTTCATGAACTTTTTGTGATATAATATCGATATTATACAATAGAATCCGACAGTCAAGATTATTTTTCATTCTCATCTCTTTCACATTTCCTCCTGCACAGTAGAAAATGAATTCTGCCACGCTATACTAAATGCTCACCTTCTGTTTGGTCCCTTCGGAATAAACCATGGTATCACCCCTCCAACAAATCCCCAAAACAGTGTAAATATAACCATAGGAATGGCAAAAGCCATGTTGCGTCTTATGATGTGTTTGTTGATTTAAGAATGTTGTTTTAAAACCCGTTTACTGTCTAATGCCTACTACATTAGACTCAATTCACGAGAAGTCCATGAGAACCACAGAATTGTAGTAGCACATCGGGAAGTCAGGTCACATGATGAAGTGCCTACGTCAAGAATCGTGATGCGTAATGTAGCCTATTGTTGCTACATTGTAGAAGTGCGTATCAAAATGAATGCAGTAAGAAGTATTACGTTTGTCATTAGATATATCAATGTAAAAAAAAATCACACTATGCAGCAGAAATGCAACTGTGTAACAACTATGTAACAGACTTCAAGCATTGATGACTGTAGCAGCAAAAGGTGCTTCCAGAGACAAGTGTTTAAACTGTCTGGCACACAGAGCATGGTCCTTGCTATCCGGGATCCTTAAGACGTCCCTACTCCCTTGAAGTTGACATTTAAAATTGTTAAGGTAAGGGTTAAGGTTGGGTTAGGGTTGGGTAAGGGTAAGGGTTAAGGTTAGGGTTTAAGGTGGGGACATCCCAAGTATTCCAGATAGCACTAAACTGCAGAGCATCGCCATCTGGTGCATCAGAAAGTGAAGAATCGAAATGATAAAAGTTCAGATGACATGCTGAGTGTTTAAAAAGGATTACACATGACAGAGAAAATAACCAACTGTTTTAAACAACTTTAATTTCTTAACAAGGAAAGCACATGTTACATCAGTTAGCTATCACTTGAATTTATGAGGAAATGCAAAATAAATATTCAAACTGGAGTTTTCTTTGGAGGCCAATAAAACAAGCTTTTTGTCAGTGCGGAAATCATAAAAGTAGCTTAAAATTCTATATAGTATTTGTTTAGTAAGCCTTATGACTATAAGCATTTGGTTGAAAAAAAAGTGTCTATAATTTTTGCATATCAAGTCAAACATCTAAGAATAATCCACTTTACATTTTTACATTTACATTTTAGTCATTTAGCAGACGCTCTTATCCAGTGTGACTTACACTTTGATAACAATTGTTCTACAATCTTAATGCACCATCTTTGTTCAATGGCATGAAAAAATAAAAAATCCTTTGCAGCCAGCAGCAGTAACTTAATAAAACAAAACTCCTTAAATGTGACCAGAAATGCCTCATAGGGTTAGCCATTATGCTACATCGTCATTGTATTACTACCAACTTAATCTTGGTTAACCCAGAACTAAAGTGTTAATATGGCGTCCGAATGCTTCCCAGCCGAAACAGTTCGGTAGATTTCCTGCATATATTATGACAACATTTTGTGACGTTTTTGTTCGTTTTGGACTTCGGTGAGGGTTTTTTCGGCTGTTCTGCACAAAACATTTTGACATTATTTCTGGAGGCAAGCTGAAGTTCGGAGCCGAAGTCTACGCCCCTTCGTCAGTGATTAGTCAACAATAGGGATTCTTCAATAAAGTCGTTGTTGTTAGTCAACTAGAGATTATTTTTTTCATAGAAAAATACTGCACCAGACATCTTAGTTAGATGTAAAATTGATATCTTTGGCCAGCAGCATATCACCCTGCATCCCACTGCTGGCTTACCTCTGAAGCTAAGGAGGGTTGGTCCTGGATGGGAGACCAGATGCTGCTGGAAGTGGTGATGGAGGGCCAGTAGGAGGCACTCTTTCATCTGTTCTTAAATAAATAATCCCAATGCCCCAGGGCAGTGATTGGGGACCTTGCCCTGTGTAGGGTGTTGTCTTTCAGATGGGATGTTAAACAGGTGTCCTGACACTCTAATGTTTTTAAAGATCCCATGGCGCTTATTGTAGGGGTGTTAACCCCGGTGTCCTGGCCCTCATGCCACCTAATCATCCCCAGCTTCCAATTGGTGCATTCATCCCCAATCCTCTCCCCTGTAACTATTCCCAGGTTGTTGCTGTAAATGAGAACGTGCTCTCAGTCAACATACCTGGTAAAATTAATGACAGTTATCTTAGATTCATTCAGACAATTTTAAGGAAGTGTATACTGGCTACGGCGTCTTAAAATGGACAAAAAAAAATCTTGTTTTTCAAGCGAAGGTCTTTTAAGGGAGTATGCAAGCACTCATTTGGTTTGGCTAGCCGAGTTCGGCTAGGCGCCAGGCAAACTGAAGCATGCTGACGCCTTTCAGAGAAGAGATGAAGAGATGCTAGAACGAGGAGCTCCCCCCTCTCTGTTTGCAAGTTACGGCCAAGTCTATGGGACGAATGTCCCCTCCCCTTCCAAAATTCGAAAGATGCGCACACCTGCGAAATCGTGATTTATCAAAATAACCAGTGACGAAAAACAGAAGTACCAAACTATTGCTGCTAGTTATCTATCGAAGGTGCCCACAGTTTAAAGACAGATCTATGGTACCTTTATGTTTACGTTGTTTGCCCATTACTGGCAACCTTTCAGCAAGGTTCCATAGAAACAAGGCAGAGGCTGCAAATCCGTATATAACCGCTCCCGTCCTGCCCCCTGGATCCCCTGGAAAGATCTGTATCATGTTCTGAAAGATCTGTATCATGTTCTGAAAGATCTGTATAATGTTCCGAAAGATCTGTATCATGTTC
The DNA here is from genome assembly GCF_964263955.1 of Coregonus lavaretus. Lineage (NCBI taxonomy): Eukaryota > Metazoa > Chordata > Actinopteri > Salmoniformes > Salmonidae > Coregonus > Coregonus lavaretus. Next base: position 3,410,689 of record NC_140002.1, on the reverse strand, counting down.
TGAAAGATCTGTATCATGTTCTGAAAGATCTGTATCATGTTCTGAAAGATCTGTATCATGTTCTGCGCATGTGTTTCTTTACCTTTACTTTACGCACACATTTTTGTGGTCACCCTCCCTTCACATTTCTCACTGTCAATGGTGAATGATAATTCTTCAAGTTTTACAGGTGAAACGTCCATGCAGCATCTGCATGCCAACCATTTGATCTCAATCAGTTTCATGGGAATATGCATTTAGATCTTCTTTGTTATATACAGTGGGGAAAAAAAGTATTTAGTCAGCCACCAATTGTGCAAGTTCTCCCACTTAAAAAGATGAGAGAGGCCTGTAATTTTCATCATAGGTACACGTCAACTATGACAGACAAAATGAGAAAAATCCAGAAAATCACATTGTAGGATTTTTTATGAATTTATTTGCAAATTATGGTGGAAAATAAGTATTTGGTCAATAACAAAAGTTTCTCAATACTTTGTTATATACCCTTTGTTGGCAATGACACAGGTCAAACGTTTTCTGTAAGTCTTCACAAGGTTTTCACACACTGTTGCTGATATTTTGGCCCATTCCTCCATGCAGATCTCCTCTAGAGCAGTAATGTTTTAGGGCTGTCGCTGGGCAACACAGACTTTCAACTCCCTCCAATGATTTTCTATGGGGTTGAGATCTGGAGACTGGCTAGGCCACTCCAGGACCTTGAAATGCTTCTTACGAAGCCACTCCTTCGTTGCCCGGGCGGTGTGTTGTGGATCATTGTCATGCTGAAAGACCCAGCCACGTTTCATCTTCAATGCCCTTGCTGATGGAAGGAGATTTTCACTCAAAATCTCACGATACATGGCCCCATTCATTCTTTCCTTTACACGGATCAGTCGTCCTGGTCCCTTTGCAGAAAAACAGCCCCAAAGCATGATGTTTCCACCCCCATGCTTCACAGTAGGTATGGTGTTCTTTGGATGCAACTCAGCATTCTTTGTCCTCCAAACACGACGAGTTGAGTTTTTACCAAAAAGTTATATTTTGGTTTCATCTGACCATATGACATTCTCCCAATCCTCTTCTGGATCATCCAAATGCACTCTAGCAAACTTCAGACGGGCCTGGACATGTACTGGCTTAAGCAGGGGGACACGTCTGGCACTGCAGGATTTGAGTCCCTGGCGGCGTAGTGTGTTACTGATGGTAGGCTTTGTTACTTTGGTCCCAGCTCTCTGCAGGTCATTCACTAGGTCCCCCCGTGTGGTTCTGGGATTTTTGCTCACCGTTCTTGTGATCATTTTGACCCCACGGGGTGAGATCTTGCGTGGAGCACCAGATCGAGGGAGATTATCAGTGGTCTTGTATGTCTTCTATTTCCTAATAATTGCTCCCACAGTTGACTTCTTCAAACCAAGCTGCTTACCTATTGCAGATTCAGTCTTCCCAGCCTGGTGCAGGTCTACAATTTTGTTTCTGGTGTCCTTTGACAGCTCTTTGGTCTTGGCCATAGTGGAGTTTGGAGTGTGACTGTTTGAGGTTGTGGACAGGTGTCTTTTATACTGATAACAAGTTCAAACAGGTGCCATTAATACAGGTAACGAGTGGAGGACAGAGGAGCCTCTTAAAGAAGAAGTTACAGGTCTGTGAGAGCCAGAAATCTTGCTTGTTTGTAGGTGACCAAATACTTATTTTCCACCATAATTTGCAAATAAATTCATTAAAAATCCTACAATGTGATTTTCTGGAAAAAAAATTCTCTATTTGTCTGTCATAGTTGACGTGTACCTATGATGAAAATACAGGCCTCTCTCATCTTTTGAAGTGGGAGAACTTGCACAATTGGTGGCTGACTAAATACTTTTTTTCCCCACTGTACAGTGTTGTTTCAAATGATGTACAGTGAGTGAATTGTAGAGCAGATGGTGTTAACAAACTGTGGCATACCTGTGTTTTGTTTCAAAGCACATATTTTGCCTAGTGTCACACTGTTGAGTTGAGGCCGCATGAGAGAAAAATGAAATCGTCCACACAATCATCCTGAAATCTCATAAGAAATAAGGTGTTTTTTGTTTTACGGTAACATTATACTATGCTAATATATTCTGTTCTGTTATGTACAATACTATCATAATGAAGTAACAAGGTCAAGGTTTACTTAATAATGAGAAAGAGAATAACAAAGAGAGAGTAAACGACACGACACTTAACAATCACACACAACACAAAACAGAACAGTCCAGGGCTAAATAGAGGTGGTGATGAGATGATGAGGTGCAGGTGCGATGGAGGTGATTAGGGTGCGTTGGGATTCCATTCCGGTGTTGCCGAGGTGGTGCGCTCAGACCGGTGGCTCAGTAGACCGGCGAATCAGAGCGCCGGAGGGGAGCAACGGGAGGAGACGTGACAGGTTGGCCTATAGAATCTAGCTGTACATTGGGATCGGTTTGATATGTTCTCTTTGATCTTTTTAATTGGGTATCCTGTGCATCAACCTTTAGGGCCTCCCAGTCAGCTATTACAACTTGCTGTATCTGCTGTACTCTGGCACAGAGCCCTTTCCATCCTTTTGGTAATGTTACCCTGAGTTGCCCTTGACAGATCCAGAATAAATCTGCCACGGCCAATGACTGATCCTCATAAGGAGCAATCAGCGGTATTGCCAGTGTCTGATTCTTGCATACTTCAGGGTAACTATCACTCCAGCCCTTGACCCTGCTGCATGATAGATTTTCCTTTGGGGGGTGTCTGCATTCCAAGAGATATTCTTATCCAGGTGCCATGTAGTTTCACATTCACATCCCCACCACATTTTCACATTGTCATTCTCTTAGATGACAGAAGTTGTGGTTAAAATCAGCACAGTCCTGGTAGCTGTGGGGATTTGGTACTACTATCAGTTCCTTTAATGAGGAGGGGGTGTATACTAGACAATTTTCTTTCTTCAGTTTTAATGTAGTATATTGTGCCCACTTATACCAGTCATTGCCCAGCGCCTCCTTCCATGCCCTTTCTTCCACGTCTGTTGGGGCCCTAGCAGGTAAGGGGGCTGGTGTACGTGCCCAATGAATAATTACTCCAGCATTGCCTCCTGGGAATGTCGTGCTTGTAATTACTACATCATATTGTTTATCTGGGTCTTGGGCTGTTGCTCTTACGTCTATGGTCCACCTGTCTCCTTGTTTTGTTATCTTGATATCACAGTTACTGTTGTCCCATGTGGCTTCCCCATTATCCTGGTGATGGGCCCACCCACACAGTCTAACATCTGACCCTCGCTCTTTAATAAGGAATGCTTTCTGTATTTCCTTCGTGGTTCTTGTTTGTGCAGGAATGGACATTTTAAAATTGTCTGTTTCTCGTCTTTGTCATGTTTCTGTGCTTTTCACTACTGCCAGCATGCAATTTTCCTTATTCATCTGTTTTGGTTTCCAATTTCTGTTAGGTGGACCAGTCAAAGGCAGAGAAATCAATGGTGGGGAGGTCTGGGAGGTCGGTCCCTCTACTGAGGGAATCAGCCAGAGTACGTAGCTCATCAACAGCATTCCTACTGCCATCCTCCCCCATCCCCTGATTCTGGCCACCTCCAGCAGGGAGTGATGATTTTGCTTGAGCTTCCATCCTTTCTCCTACTTCTTCTGTTCCTGTTTCCTCTTCTTCCCTATCGGGTGTTTCAGCATCCTCAGCTTCCTCATCTCTAGGTCATTGTTCTCCTTGTGGTACTCTGGTGCAGTGGTTTAGGTGATACCAGGTCGAGCTCCCCTCTATCCGTATGGCCGTTGGTGTAGCCTGGATGACAGTGTATGGTCCCTCACGTGTATGTTCCCTTGGTTTGTTCCACTTCCTTCTGAAGACCCGGACGTAGACCTTGTCCCCTGGCTCTACTGGTTGTGGTGGATATTATAAAATAAGGATTTGCTGGAGTCCAAGTCAAACTAAGATTCCTTATTTTTCTGAGCTCAGAGAGAAATAAACAGAGTTACACAGCGCAGTGTAGACAGTCTGAATTTTCCGAAGCATTGGGTGATAAGCACATATCTTTATAGTTTCTGTTCTTGGGCGGAACTTTCCACTCCCATTGAGCCGACCTTGTGAGAGCAAACCTCTGTCTACAACAGGCGCATTTCTAAGTATGCAACATGTCAAACATCACAACCTGCATTCTGGCCCTGGGTCATGGCAACATTTAACATTACATTTGTTATCAGTTTTAAACACATGTTGCAGCAAAACTTCAACATGAGGATAAGCAGCAAAATCAATACAATGACTAAAACAACGGTCAGACACAGTTGCATGATCCACCCTCCAAACCCGGTATTATCTGACCTAGCAAACGATGGTGGGTGTGGTTGTGTAATACAGAGAACATCATGGGTTCAGGGTTACATGGTATCTCCACTAAGAATGGTAACTCATTTGCATATTCAGATTTACCCCTATGGGAACTCCCACAAGCGGTAAACCTGCTTCTACCTTAACCGTCCCCAACCCACACACCCAACACTCTTTTTGTCCAGATGTAAGATTAGCAACCATTTCTGCTCTAGATAAGAACAAATTGTCCTCATTGTTGTGAGGGCCCAGCAGGGCTCTCTTTCGACGATTACCATCTACTTCTGGGCCTCTACTCCGGGCCGGCGTCGGGTCCCTTTGGCTCGGGACCTTCTTCCGTCACTAGGGTCTCGGGCTCAGGCAGAGTCTTTCTCAATTTATCCACATCAGTCTGTGGAGTGTGTCCTTCTGGCAGCGTACCAATAGGGAAGCTGAGAGTCACTGCTGCAAAGACACACAGACACAGACAGACAGAAAAGAAAACAATGCTACGCAGTGGCGCGACCTTCTTCCTCTTCTGGGGTTAGAACTCTCCTACAGTGGGACACATGGATCCAGGTATCTCCCTCTGCTACTTTCCCCGCCATCGAGGTAGTCAGCGACACCTGGTACAGGCCTCTCCACCTAGGGTCTTTCCAGCTCTTTCTTCTGTAGTCTTTTACTGCCACAAAGTCTCCAGGGTGCAGACAATGCTCAGATTCTCCTGCTACGTTGGGCAGAGAAGCCTTCACCCGTGGGAAGAGAGTCTTAAGGACATTGCTAAGTGAGACACAGTATGCTACTGTACCATGTCTTCTTATCAGTCAGGAGAAGCCTTGAGATTAGGAAGTGCACATTCTTGCAGCCTGCTGCAATCCACTAGTTTCAGAGACAGGCCCCCTTTGTACTTTGTCTCCGGCCACAAATACATTTGCACATAAAACATTCCATCTAACCCATAACACATTAATTACTACTGCTCATATTCTTAATACAATTTGCATATTTATCAAAAGGCCACAGAGGACCGGTAATTCCCCCTTTGGACACATGACTCACATCGTGAGTGAATGACAAGCCTTGATAACATCTTAACTTAATTGTATCCCATAAGGTAATTCAAGTAATAGTAAAATTGACTAGCGACAGTTGTCCCTCATTCAGGGCTAGCGCTCTTTCTCTGTCCTTTTCATTGTCCGAATCACACATAGAACTATTACTAAATAATACACTTCTTCCTAATCATTAGTGTTTACATATTACATTTACATCTCACCCAATGTCTCTAGGCTCTCTAGTGAGGGTGATCAGGCCTCACCAGAAAGTCAGAACAGAGGTCAGAGGTCATTCAACCCCATTAAGTGAGTGTCTCTTTCCCTTTTCTTCCCCTGTACCTCAGACATTATTTAAAGATATTTCAAACATTTTAAACATTTTGTGTACCAGGTTTACATTGGGTTTTTCAGTACATTTCTTATAAGGAGACTTTACATGTGTGCAACCAAAACTCTGACAATAGAAACTTTAAGGTGTATCATTTCTAACCCGTGAAAACCCCACTAAAACCAAAATAAAAGACCCTACACAACTAACAAATATTTATAACAGGTGGGTTGTGTGTGCTGGTGTGTGTGGTTAAACGTAGGGCAAAAACAAACAAATGGCCAGGCCTTAATTAATTGGGCTCCCCTTCTATGGACTAATCCGGATACTCGTATACTTATAAAACTGCCGAATTTCACTAACTGCTCTCCCCAGCCCACAGACTCGGGAAACATTCCAAAGAGAGATAATGAAACCCCCATTCTCCTGGAAGAGAAAGTGTACATGTTGTTAACATTCACTATAGCACATCTTAATCAGCAACCCAAACATTTTAATTACAAACAAAACATGATGAAGATAATTCCACTGTACTCCCTCAAATCATTAATCATTTGTTTCAATCTAATTCCTCGTGACTACTCCAGAATAAGACGACATAAAATCTCTCACGAGATGAAAAACACCCAAGGTTCTCTGAGTTTGCAAGGAGTATTTTTAATTGATTACCCTTTAGGCTCCATTGTCTGTAATTCTCGCAAGGATTATCCAACCCAAAATTCAGCTCCATTTGCTCCCATGTCAAATTATCCTGCTATTGTTACTGGATCACTGTCCAACGACATAGGTAATAGCTGTTTCGCCTTAGATTGTTCCTGTTACCCCTCTAAATGTAATACTTTTTTCTGTCGCAAATTTAATCCATTTCTCAGCGTAAGGAATCAGTGATATTTGATCCCAGGCATCTATTGAAAAGTTGTTTGAGACGTAGTCTCCTACGTTTCCCTTAACATACATACTGTAGGGGACTTCCATCAGTCCTGGAAGAAAGAATCCTACTCAAGACACATTAGATAATACCGTGTTCCATTAAGTGGAATAGACACCTTCTAAAATAAACAAACCCATAACACCTTTCCGGTAATCTATTCATTACAACCTGTTCCATTGATTTAGTAAACATATAAACCTGTTGATTAACAAATCTAGAACTTTCAAAAAGTTGGTGCTGCCCCATCAGCGTAATAGTCAAAACTAACTGTAATCCACTTAAATTACTTCACACTGGTCCACGTAATGGAAACAGATTATCGGTTTAGAACACATTAACTTTCTGCTCAAATTCACTGGTGTTACCCAAACTATAGAATTGAGTAATAATAATTAGAAATTGTCAAACAACATCTCTGCATTCAACTTAGTCATACGACTACACCAACTTTAACCCATTATGTCCCTTACAGTCCGCTCGAGTTCAGCGAGCCCCAGTCGCTAACACCCGCAGAATAAAACATGGAAACTCTTCTATTCTTACTAGTAGAACAAAAATAAAAACCATCCCATGTTTCATGAGCTGAAATAAAAGATCCCAGAAATGTTCCATATGCACAAAAAGCGTATTTCTCTCAAATGTTGTACACAAATTTGTTTACATCCCTGTTAGTGAGCGTTTCTCCTTTGCTAAGATAATCCATCCACCTGACAGGTGTGGCATATCAAGAAGCTCATTAGACAGCATGATCATTACACAGGTGCACCTTGTGCTGGGGACAATAAAAGGCCACTCTAAAATGTGCAGTTTTGTCACACAATACAATGCCACAGATGTCTCAAGTTTTGAGGGAGTGTGCAATTGGAATGCTGACTGCAGGAATGTCCACCAGAGCTGTTGCCAGAGAATTGAATGTTCATTTCTCTACCATTTCTCAATGTTGTTTTAGAGAATTTGGCAGTACATCCAACCGGCCTCACAACCGCAGACCACGTGTAACCATGCCAGCCCAGGACCTCCATATCTGGCTTCGTCACCTGCAGGATCATCTGAGGGGTGGAGGGGGTGCTGAGGATTTTTTCTGTCTGTAATAAAGCCCTTTTGTGGGGGAAAACTCATTCTGATTGGCTGGGCCTGGCTCCCCAGTGGGTTGGCTTGGTTCCCAAGTGGATGGGCCTATGCCTTCCCAGGCCCACCCATAGCTGCGCAACTGCCTAGTCATGTGAAATCTATAGATTAAGGTCTAATGAATTTATTTCAATTGAATGATTTCCTTATATGAACTGTTACTCAGTAAATTCTTGGAAATTGTTGCATGTTGCATTTATATTTTTTGTTCAGTGTAGAAAGAGCTGGTACTAACCTCATGAAGGTACTAACCTCATGAGGCATTTATAAGTTATATTTTTCAAGAATCAATGGGTATATCAATTGAAATGACCACGGAAACAAATATATGATTTCAGGCCTACCTTTAAAAAGCCAACAGTTTAATATCTAAACATTTCCAAGCTCTTTTCACATTAAGTTGACGGGACAAGGAGTACCAATTTTGTTTGATGTGCCTAGTACAAGTGCATTCAAAATTTAGAATTTACTTAAATGTCTTCCCATGACTTAGGCCAGCCAGATCATCAGATATTTTGTGTGCGCCTCTCCTGTTTGTGTGAACTTCTGTTGTGGCTCACACCGCAAGACATGCACAAGCGCATGCAGAGATAATTCTTTCTCTGTCACATACACACACACACACACACACACACACACACACACACACACACACACACACACACACACACACACACATCATAAACAAGACTCAACCTCAATGGTTTCACTGAGGGACATTCCCAGGTATTGTGCAAGGCCATTGTGCACCATATGTTGTTGTTTTCCTGTAGAGCTGGAACAAACTGTTCATAAAGATGGAAGTCCAGATAAATGTTCTCTATCGTTTTGGAGGCCAGAGGTTGCTCTCTCCCTCTTCCCTCTCTCTCTGGCCAGAGGTTGCTCTCTCCCCTCTCTCTGTCTCTGTCTCTGTCTCTCTCTCTCTCACACACACACACACACACACACACACACACACACACACAGGAAAGCAATAATTATTGTTGTCATGCTAAATTTATTTATTTGGTTTATTTTGTTGATCAAGTCTAACCTTGATCACAACTGATAAAAACAAAAGAAAGATAGCATAGTTGCATAGTCATCAGTGAAGATTAGATCTGAATAGATTATGGCTTATGGTGGTTGGTACCAGGTCACAGGATTTCCCCGTCGCAACCCACGGAGTTTACAGAGCGGAAACGCTGTATCGAATACTTAACCAACATTTCCTCCTGCTCCGGCTTCTGCCGTTTTCTCGACAGAGATCGGTTGAAACCCACCATCCTCTATGTTTACATTAACATGAAACAAACTAAATTGTTATTTGTCCGATGTTGCAATTTATTGAGAATGATTGCAAATTATGTTTGTTTGGATATGCGCATGTATGCGTCATGACTCATTGTCATACAGTTCTGCAATCTCTCTATGTGCTGGGATAATAAAAGGGACTTTCCGTGTCTATATTGGAATATACGCCTATGCAAATTAGCAGTCGTCGCTTCCCTTATATACCAACTACTGTGTGAGGCCCATCGTGAACGCTGTGAGTTTGGAGAAGGCGGCTAATGATCTCCAAGTGCGCCTCTTTACCCAGACAGCACGGCGGGATGATTCAGCAGTGGCACGGCCGTGATACTGACAGCACTGTTACCAAAATGACTCATCCTGATGATGAAGCCAAAGAAAGAAAAAAGGAAAGAAAACCCCCATGGTAAGTACCAATAGAAAGTGACTAACTACCTAATGAAAAAGCCCTAGGCTATAGGAGTAAATGAGAAGGGTCTAAGCTGTCTAATTTGTATTACAAGTTATGGTTATTTTATTAAGAGGCCTATGTCTATGGGCCTCTATTTAAATCAACTGATTAATTCGTGCAGAATGCATTCAGAGGTGAGTTTACAGCATTTAAGTTTAGACTATTCTAACATTAGGCTACCCTTCTCCCTACAATGTTAAAAGTGTAATACTTTATAGTACTCTATAAAATGCATAGGCTACAATAATGTAATTAGAGGATAATCACATATATAGCATCATTAATCGACCTGAAATAGACCCATGTCTGATAATGTTGTTGAATCATCAAATGGAGGCTTAATAAAAAACAAAACGCATGGCAAGACATTGGTAAACATTTTATATTCGATACACAATTATAGGCCTCGTAATTGTAACTTATTGAAACATTTTCTAAATATGTTTGCAATTTGTAAACATTTTATAAGACAATTTAACAATTTAGTGACTACAGAATAACTTCTGAATAACTTCTGATTAAATTGTTCTATTACTAACATATCAACCAACAAACTGCTATTACAGTTTATGCTACAACTAAGGTATCCTTTTTGATTTAAAACAGTTTATGAGTATTCATGTGACACATTATGGAATGCCACAACACTGTGTTGTTAGATAGTGAAACCTAACCTTTAATGTAAAGTAATTTGCTTTGAAGAAAGATAGGCCTACTATAGATCTAAAGAATCAATTATTATTGTTGCGACAATAGTAACAATAATAACAGCAACAAAAGTAATATTCATATAAATGCACCACATTTTGTTACTTTATTAGCCTAGTATTTTATTCTTTTCTATTGCATATTAATTAATTATTTTAATTAATGGGCAAATATCTGCTTTGAAAATAGTCAAATTAAAGAGCAATGTCCAGATTTTATTAAATGTTTCAAATCTTTGAACAGGCCTTTAATTTAATATTTTCTTAGTGATTTCCTGTTTTTATGCTGGATGTTTGGCAATTGCCACTATTGTGTTTCAGTCACGTGCCCTGCGTTGAAGAATAGAAACCTACAAATATTAAAGTTATTTAAAAGTTAACATTTCATACACCGGAGAACCTGGTATCTGTCATGGGCTGACATTAAATAGGGACAGTGTTTAACTTCGGTAGAGCGTCATGGGATAGTCTGTTTTCACGGTCACAGTATCATGTCCTTTGTACATAAAGGTACCTTTTTAAAGTGAGCTTTCTTTTAATTTAATTAATGTAGTCATGCGGAATTTATAGAATGATAAGACACAATCTAAATATGAAAAGGCATGGTTGTTTATTATTACATGTTTTGGATTGTATCACTTTACAGGATGGATGAGCTGTGCATCCATTTGTAAAGGAGTGCACTGAGCACACTCTTGAGTTCTTAGCTTTGAGAACTGAATTCCAAGGGTTGTATTTCTGAAGTCAGCCCATGGAGCTCAGTTCTTAAGCCTGGATGCTCCCTACTCTTGCACAGACAGATGTGTGACCAGAGCAATCTAAAATGGCAAGAAATAACCCACAGTAAATACCTCCATTGCATAGTATTATTACTCAAACATCAATCTTGTAAAAATTATTTCATCAAACCCTGGATTTGACTTTTATGCTGTACACATTTGACCTTAACCCTTGATTTTAAAGTGTACTCATGTTGCAGATATCACCTGCCTTTTCTTATGCTGTGATAGTCTCTTACTGGATGGATAAGTGTCCGTTTGTAAGATGCTGGACTAGTCTCTAAATGGGCTCTATGGCTCCGTTTTATCAGTGGGCCCTATAGTAGATATTGTAGATTAAACATAAATATTGTATCTTTGGTTTACTCAGAGCTCAAGACGGTTGCTGACGATTCTGCTCAGTGTCAGCCTTTTCCCATGGAGATCTAATTTGAGAATGTACAAATTAACAATGTCATATAATATTATTATTAAATATCTGTTTATGTTGCACAGCTGAAGAGGACACGGATCAAAGCAAGATCAACTCACTGTGCAACTTTCTCACCATCCTTTATAAAACAAGTCAAAGTATCCATGAATTAACCACTACTCACCCAGCGCAAATAAACAGACATGTCCTAACAGCTGCACCAAGTATCGACTATATGCCCTGTAAAGCGGAGCATGGTCTATATGGGCAGCCACAATGCGTCTCTCCTCTCTAGTTTGGCTTCCAAACTGACAGTTTGTAGATTAGTTAACCAAAGAATGCAAGTAATTCATCATTGAGATGGGGGTTTCATGTAAACACTGACTGACTTGTTCTGTAGTATGTTGCTCCTAGAGGTTGTTTCCATGATGATGAAGGGGGAATAAATCAGTATAAATGCATATGGTTCCACGACTGACACACACACACACACGTCTTTTAAGAGGTTCCCAAAAATAAGAATGTGTCCAGTTCATTATGTTATGTTATTGACAGAGGCAGAGAGCGGGAGAGGACTGGAGGGCATGCAGTTCAGCCCTTTCGTATGATGACGCTACACTTTGGAAAAAGACAGATGGCTCCTGTTCTCCACACCCTGGAAACTGCTATTGATTTTGTAATATAAAAAAACAAACAGTTATGTTAGTAGTAAAGGGGACTGGCTCGGCCTGTTAATCAGTAGGGAAAACTCAGTTGTCAGAGCCCAATAGATGGCTCCCCACCAGGCTGCTAATGATGGCGATGACTATTCATCGCTGAGGAAAGAGCTAGACACCTCATTATGGTATGTGGTGAAATAAGTATAGCCAGGTATAATTGTAATGGTTTAACAGATAATAACAAAAGAATAACTATATTTACATGGCTCAAAGAGAAGGAATATAATATCTATTGTTTACAGGAAACTCATTCAACAATTCTAGACGAAGTTGTGTAGAAAAAGGAATGGGGGGGAGAAATATACTTCTCCCATGGGCAAAGAAACTCAAAAGGGGTGATGATATTAATTAACAGTAATTTCGATCCGAATGTGCAAATTGTCCAAACAGATATGCAAGGTAGATGGATTATTTTAAATATGTTATTGGACCATAAACAGATATGGCTCATTAACCTTTACGGACCAAATAATGATGATCCACACTTCTTTGACAATATATATAATAAATTATCAACCCTGCAAGCAATTCAAGACTCTATTATTATGGCGGGAGATTATAATACCGTTTGAAATAGCTCAATGGACCGTAAAGGAAATCAGACTACAAACAATCACCCTCATGCTCTTAAGGAAATCGTCAATGTCATGGATACATTAGAACTAGTAGATATATGGAGGCTTAAATATCCTGATCTAGTGAGATATACATGGCGGAGACTCAATCAAGCTAGTCGTCTTGACTTCTTTCTTATATCATTCTTGTTGGCAACAAAAGTTAAAAAAGTGTTGATGGGGACAGAATGCGGTCAGACCATCATATAATTGGCATATACATTACTCTTACTGAATTTCCACGTGGGCGAGGATATTGGAAATTTTATCAAAGCCTATTGGATGATAACTTGTTTTTAACAAGGACAGAGGAATTTATAACTGATTTTTTCCGACATAACATAGGTACAGCAAATCCCCTTATTGTATGGGACACCTTTATACAGTGGGGAAAAAAAGTATTTAGCCAGCCAACAATTGTGCAAGTTCTCCCACTGAAAAAGATGAGAGAGGCCTGTAATTTTCATCATAGGTACACGTCAACTATGACATACAAAATGAGGAAAAAAAATCCAGAAAATCACATTGTAGGATTTTTAATGAATTTATTTGCTAATTATGGTGGAAAATAAGTATTTGGTCAATAACAAAAGTTTCTCAATACTTTGTTGTATACCCTTTGTTGGCAATGACACAGGTCAAACGTTTTCTGTAAGTCTTCACAAGGTTTTCACACACTGTTGCTGGTATTTTGGCCCATTCCTCCATGCAGATCTCCTCTAGAGCAGTGATGTTTTGGGGCTGTCGCTGGGCAACACGGACTTTCAACTCCCTCCAAAGATTTTCTATGGGGTTGAGATCTGGAGTCTGGCTAGGCCACTCCAGGACCTTGAAATGCTTCTTACGAAGCCACTCCTTCGTTGCCCGGGCGGTGTGTTTGGGATCATTGTCATGCTGAAAGACCCAGCCACGTTTCATCTTCAATGCCCTTGCTGATGGAAGGAGGTTTTCACTCAAAATCTCACGATTCATGTCCCCATTCATTCTTTCCTTTACACGGATCAGTCGTCCTGGTCCCTTTGCAGAAAAACAGCCCCAAATCATGATGTTTCCACCCCCATGCTTCACAGTAGGTATGGTATTCTTTGGATGCAACTCAGCATTCTTTGTCCTCCAAACACGACGAGTTGAGTTTTTACCAAAAAGTTCTATTTTGGTTTCATCTGACCATATGACTTTCTCCCAATCCTCTTCTGGATCATCCAAATGCACTCTAGCAAACTTCAGACGGGCCTGGACATGTACTGGCTTAAGCAGGGGGATACATCTTGCACTGCAGGATTTGAGACCCTGGCGGCGTAGTGTGTTACTGATGGTAGGCTTTGTTACTTTGGTCCCAGCTCTCTGCAGGTCATTCACTAGGTCCCCCGTGTGGTTCTGGGATTTTTGCTCACCGTTCTTGTGATCATTTTGACCCCACGGGGTGAGATCTTGCGTGGAGCCCCAGATCGAGGGAGATTATCAGTGGTCTTGTATGTCTTCCATTTCCTAATAATTGCTCCCACAGTTGATTTCTTCAAACCAAGCTGCTTACCTATTGCAGATTCAGTCTTCCCAGCCTGGTGCAGGTCTACAATTTTGTTTCTGGTGTCCTTTGACAGCTCTTTGGTCTTGGCCATAGTGGAGTTTGGAGTGTGACTGTTTGAGGTTGTGGACAGGTGTCTTTTATACTGATAACAAGTTCAAACAGGTGCCATTAATACAGGTAACGAGTGGAGGACAGAGGAGCCTCTTAAAGAAGAAGATACAGGTCTGTGAGAGCCAGAAATCTTGCTTGTTTGTAGGTGACCAAATACTTATTTTCCACCATAATTTGCAAATAAATTCATTAAAAATCCTACAATGTGATTTTCTGGATTTTTTTTCCTCAATTTGTCTGTCATAGTTGACGTGTACCTATGATGAAAATTACAGGCCTCTCTCATCTTTTTAAGTGGGAGAACTTGCACAATTGGTGGCTTACTAAATACTTTTCCCCCCCACTGTATGTGCCTTTAGAGGCCATGCAATTCAGTACTCATCTCGAAAACAAAAGCAATTTAGGTCAAAAGAGTCCATACTAACGAAGGAAATAGAAGGTCTAACAGAACAGATAGATAACAATAAAAACTGTAACATAGAGGCTCAGAATAAATTAGAGGAAAAATAAATGGAGAAACTTATTCAAGAAAGATAAAGTGTAATATAGTATAAAAATAAGGCAAACTGGATGGAATATGGGGAAAAATGCACCAAATTATTTTTTTATCTTCAACATAGGAATGCTACCAAAAATAATTTACTGAAACTGGTTACAAATGACGGAGCCACCCATGATTCACCAAATTATTTTTTGAAGGAGGAAACAAAGTACTTTAAGCATATGTTTTCGTTTCAGTCGCCTCCATCTCCTCTAACTGAAGCTAATTGTAGAGATTTTCTTTCTATTGATAATGTAAAATGAACAGCCATACAGAAAGACTCATGTGAAGGTGAAATTACAGAGGGGGAACTTCTGGATGCAATTAAAGACTTTAAGTCCGGGAAAACTTCAAGGATGGATGGCATAACAGTCGAGGTATACCAAACCTTTTTTGATATACTCAGACGACCGTTATTAGCATGTTTTAACCACTCCTATGTAAACGGTAGATTATCAGACACCCAAGAAGAAGGTCTGATTTCATTATTACTGAAACAGGAGACAAGTGGAAAATATAAAGATCCAGTCCATTAAAAAAATTGGAGGCCCCTTACACTTCAGTGTTGTGATGCAAAAATTCTAGCAAAATGTATAGCGCATAGAATTAAAAAGGTATTGTCGGACATTATTCATTCTAATCAGACAGGTTTTTTACATGGAAGATACATTGGAGATAATATAAGGCAAGTGCTGGAAACAATAGAACACTATGAAAAATCTGGGAAACCAGGGCTGCTATTCATAGCAGACTTCGAAAAGGCATTTGATAAAGTACGACTGGGGTTTATATATAAATGCCTGGAGCATTTCAATTTTGGAGAATCTCTTATAAATTGAGTTAAAATCATGTATAGTAACCCTAGGTGTAAAATAGTAAATAATGGCTATTTCTCAGAAAGTTTTAAACTGTCAAGAGGAGTGAAACAAGGTTGTCCACTATCGGCATATCTATTTATTATGCCCATTGAGATGTTAGCTATTAAAATCAGATCCAACAATAATATCAAGGGATTAGAAATCCAGGGCTTAAAAACAAAGGTGTCATTGTACGCTGATGATTCATGTTTTCTTTTAAATCCACAACTTGAATCCCTCCACAGCCTCATAAAAGATCTAGAAACATTTTCTAACCTCTCTGGATTACAACCAAATTATGATAAATGTACTATATTACGTATTGGATCACTAAAAAATAAAAAATGTACATTACCATGTAGTTTACCAATAAAATGGTCTGATGGTGATGTGGATATACTCGGAATACGTATCCCAAATGAAATAGATGATCTCACTCCAATACATTTTAATAGAAAGTTAGCAAAAATAGATAAGATCTTGCTACCATGGAAAGGTAAATACCTGTCTATTTGTGGGAAAATCACCCTGATTAACTCTTTAGTATTATCCCAGTTTACCTATTTGCTTATGGTCTTGCCTACGCCTAGTGAACAGTTTTTTAAATTATATGAGAAAAAAATATTCCAATTTATTTGGAACGGCAAGCCAGACAAAATTAAACAGGCCTATTTATATAATGAATATGAATTCGGAGGACAGAAATTATTAAATATTAAAGCATTAGACCTATCACTAAAAGCTTCAGTCATACAAAAGTTATACTTAAATCCGAACTGGTTCTCTAGCAAATTAGTAAGATCGTATCACCCAATGTTCAAGAATGGCCTTTTTCCCTTTATTCAGATTACAACCTCTCACTTTCAGTTATTTGAAAAGGAAATAATCTCCCAAATATCACTATTTCTAAAAACAAGCCATAGAAAGTTGGTTGCAATTTCAATTTAATCTTCCAGAAACGACAGAACAAATAATGCAACAAATATTGTGGTTAAACTCAAATATACTAATTGATAAAAAAAAAACTATTTTTTTGGACAAAATAAATAAATACGGTATAATCTTCGTAAATGATCTCATCAGCCAGTATTTTTTGAAATAATGTTTAAAAAAGGTATAATCTTCGTAAAATATATCATAGGTAGGACTGGTAGAGTTATGTCGCACACGCAGCTAACAAAAACAAATGGAAATGTCTGCTCTACCCAAAATTACAACCAAATAATTGCAGCCTTACCACAAAAATGGAAGAGGAAAGTGGAAGGGGGAAAAAGTAAGGAACTTGTATGTCGGCCTTGCATTAAAGAACATAATTGGTTAAAGAAAACTGTGATAAATAAAAAAAGTATACCAGTTTCATTTAAGGACCAAACGATTGACAGCCGTCCCATATAGATTGCAAAACAGTTGGGAAGAGATTTTTGACGTACCAATTCCATGGCATAGTGTTTATGAACTGATACGCAAAACGACGCCGGATTCAAAACTTAGATTTTTTCAATTTAAATTGTATGCACTCTGGATAAGAGCGTCTGGTAAATGACTAAAATGTCAAAAAATTGCAACCAATAGAATGTTATTTATATGGGGGATACAATCTTCCCAGCTCTGCAGAAATTGCTGCGAAGAGACAGAATCATTAGATCATTTGTTTTGGTACTGTCCATTTGTAGCTTGTTTCTGGACACAGGTCCAGGAATGGCTAAAGGATTGCAATATTTACCTGGAGCTAACCCTGCAGATAGCATTACTGGGTGATCTGAAAAGTCATAGTCAATCGATCAATAATATAATATTACTTTTAGCAAAAATGTTTATTTTCAATTTACAATCTGTAGAAACAATGAGAATAGAAAGGTTCAGAACTTTTGTAAAACATCACAGTACAGTTGAAAAATATATGGCAAATAGAAATCCAATATGGATGGTGTTAAGAGATAGATGGGTGGTGTTGAATGGAGCTGAAGGATGGGACTAAAAACGACTAACAACAACCAATAACAACAAGATAACTAATAATGTAAGCATACTGTGTCCATAATAAGCATAATAAGTATATAGGTTATAGGTTGAGAGCTTTTGTGAAAGAGCACAGTTAGAAAGATATGGTATGGCATATAGAAGCAAACCGGATGGACATCATGAAAATGATCGGAGAGGTTGAGGGTAGTGGAAGTTCAGGAGTAAAAACAAACAAAATAGAATTATTGTAAAATTGACTGTGTCTATAAAATGTATATAGTATGTATAAGCTGGAAGTAGAGACCTAAGCGTTGTTGTTAACTAGTTTACTCCAATTAGGGAAGGGGTGGTGGGGTTGGAAGATAATAAAGGGAAAAATATTTTTTTAAAGGATGTGTATGTGTATGTATGTGTATGTATGTGTATGTGTGTATGTGTATATATATATATATATATATATATATATATATATATATATATATATATATATATTTGCAAGGGAAAAAAACATATGGGGGATTGGAAGTGATGCAGACAATTACATTGATGGAAGTTACAATCTATCTGCAATATTAAAGCTGATCTACCCCCTAAAAAAAAAAAGAACAAAAAGTAAAAAATATTTAAAAAAATAAATAAATAGAGAGCTAGACACTTTATTATATGCTCCGTTGGAAACATTCCTTCATTTTCTGTGACCGACAAGATTCTGTGTATTCTGTTCACTGTGTGCCGACCACAGTTATAAGTGAATGCAGTTTGTTGTGATTTAATGTTTTGGAAAAAATGACAGAGAAGCTTTTCGGAGAATAACAAGGATACATGTAAAGTGCTCTATGTATGGTCATTGTTTTTAGATTGTCATTAAACAACACTGTGTAATACATTCCTATAAATGTGTGCCTGATACACACCTTTAATGGCTCAGGAGAGAGGCAACCTGCCAGTAGACAGCCTGCTTGTATAACTTCATCAGTAGCTGCCCATATGCTGTGTTTTCAGAGCAGTTCAAACACACAACTCCAGGCATGTTTGAACTAAATAAATTGCATCCACAAAAAAAAATACATATCTGTGTAACTGCCAATGTAATCTGTCCCATTTACATAGGTGTAAGGTTGGATAGATTGAATAGAGACTAAATTAACACATCATGTCAGGTCTTAAAACCTTAATTTGCCCTTGTACCTTTTAATTTGCTTACAGCAAGTGTGTGTGTGAGGCCTACCTGCACACTCGTTAGTCTACACAAGTTAAGTAAACTGAAGGACTGCAATATGGTCTTGGCAGTCCTGATGCCATGTGACCCAGGTCATTAGGCTACTGCAGACTGGAGATTTCACAAGAGTTATCCAGGGATTACCAAGAGCACACACCCAGGCACTCCATGACTTTCACATGGACAATATGCTTACGTTGATAGTCGCTACCTAATGAGTGAAAGCACCATAGGCTAATTATTCTATAAGCCCTTCAGCATCATCATCATTATATGACGTCAGGCCTGAATAAGACGTGATAACAGGTCTGGTTCAGATACATAGTCTACATTCTCTGTCCAAAAATGGCTTAGAAACTTTACTGCTGAGACCAATAGAGACCCTCAGTGACAGCAGACAATTCTCAAGCGACCAATAGAGGCAGCACATGCTTCCATTGACAGACAGAGCAGGTGCTCCCATAGAGATAGATAGAGAAGTCTAGTGCCCAAGTTTTAGCATGAGCAGCGCCATTAAGGACTTAACATTTTTGTATTTTAGTCAACTGGGTGGGACTTCCTATGGGTTAAGGAAGGATCAAATGAGTCTATCTAGGTCATCAGGAGGGATCAGCCAATGAATTATACTCGTGAGCAAACATTCCATAACTGCAGGTGGCAGTAAATCGCAAACCTTGGCTTTACACCTGTTTAAACAACACACTCTAGGTGGCACTATGCACCCTTTCAGTTTTGTTTCCTAACTAATAGAAGTAGTAGAAGAAGAAAATTGACTACTTCAAAATGGAGATGGCCTCAATGGCGCTGCCCTTTCCCCCTTTCCCATGCTCTCACAGATGCCATAGTGAGACAGATACAATAATAATACAATGGCGTAATGTCAATCTAAGTCTATGAGTGCTCCCCAGCCTCCCCTAAAATAATAATCCTAATGCTTCCGTCCTCCTCCCTCCATCAAACCCCTCCCTCCAGGGGTGGATCGGCCACCTGGCAATTCTGGCAAATGCCTGATAGTCTGGACAATTTGTTAGTTGGTTGGGCTGGTCAAAATGGACATAGTTTTAGATGGAAATAGAAAAAGAAAAGAAAAAGGGCCTGTTAACTTCTCTGTCAAACTAATCTATAATGAGCCTTTGGCTGGTCAGTGGGCAACGGTCGGCCCCCCTACCAAGATGGGACGGCCCTGTTTTCTGTTAGGCAGAGTTGAGGTCACGCATACTCACATTCAAAGTCCAACGCGGCATCAGCAAAGACACCTGCTCCCACTCAGTTAGACAGCCAAGATCATGGATGGTAAAAAACAGAAAGGGTGCCTGTAAACGCAGAAAGACCACATTCTACATTGTCACTTCACTCAAAATGTCCTATTTTTTGGCCGGGTAAAACCATGATTTGGTCTAACAGTAAAGTGCATTATCCTGTAATTAAAGTGTCTGCCCCTGTGCCTGCCCCTGAACCCCGGCCCTGCCCCTACTCCTGCCCCTGCCCCTGTGCCTGTTTCGCTGGGGCCTGCTGCTATGATGAACAAGCCACTCCCCCATGCGCTCAAGAGAAAAATTTGTTTTGATTGTATAACATTTCAAAATGCAATTGCGGGAAAAACACAGCTTTGGAAGCTTCGTCAAGCTTGTCCCTGTCAAAGAAAAGAGGGTCTCAGCTCTCTGTAGGTATAATCTTTATTTCTCAATACTCAATATTCAGCTCAATAGTAACTATTTTACAACCAAGATATTTGATATGGCTTTGAGATATGGAGCAACGCACTAGCCATTGTGAGGGTATACGCCTATTTAGGTATTTAGAGTTAGCAATCTAGTTCATGTGTTTTGAGTTTCACTTCCTCAGGTGTTGAACCCCAAATTAATTAGCCTATGATATTAATGCACTTAAAGATGTAATTGAATCTCTATTGAACAAAAAAAATCTGGAATTTCTGGAGTCCTATTTTGACAGTAAAATATAGCAAAGTCTAATTGTCAACACAAAATTCATGACAATCACTGGATTAGGTTGCACATTAAAATATCTTTGAATCATGCATTTCTGCTTGGACGTGTTAGATGAAACAACTTATCTATTGAATATCTCAGTAGTCTACTATTACACTTCTTAATTAATAAAGCACTATGAATTACTTTATCAGGTGACTAGGCCTACTCATGATTTGGGTCCGACCAAATCATGGGTTGGTGCCACCAACTGTAAAGGTTAGTGAGACTAGGAGAACATGTTAGCCTGGAGCCCTGTAACGGTAGTTAACACTTAGGGTAGGTGTTGATTCAGGGGAACACATATGACAGGCACACATTTACAATATATAACCTAAGTCGTTAGCTTGGCTTTTATAACGTATAAGTCTTAAGCAGACAGACAGACAAGACAGACAGACAGACAGGCAGGCAGGCAGGCAGAGAACAAGAAGAAGCACAGAGTGACAGCAGAGAAGATGCTGAGACAGACAGACAGCACAACAGGGTGGCAAACAAAATGGCTAGAGCAGAGGCACAGTTATAGTGGTGAGTTTACATTTTAGTCATTTAGCAGATGCGCTTGTCCAGAGCAATTTACAGGAGCAATTAGGGTTAAGTGCCTTGCTCAAGGGCACAACGGCAGATTTTTCACCTAGTCAACTCGGGGATTCAAACCAGCAAACTTTTGGTTACTGGCCCAACGCTTTTAACCACTAGGCTACCTGTTGCCCTAAACAGTGGTGTTTTTGTGTTGTTACATATTGTATTTGTTTTAAACATGAGCTGGTTAAAAAAGAGAAGGAAGACCATGTCTCGCCAGTCATTGGTACAGTGAAATGGGCTGGTGTCGATAAAATGCCAGGTCCGAATTATCTTCCCAGTCCGCCCCTACCGTCCTAGCAGCGGACTCCAGCAAAAATAACATTCTCGTGTCCTGCTGGCGACTAGGGGGAAGAACCATGGTTTATGAGAGTAGCATAGCGCGCGGAGACCTCTCCTCTCTTCCTGCTAGGTTAGCGCTGAAGTAAGGATTCTCTTGTATATAAACCGAGAAAAAGTAATGCCGAAGACCATGACCTCTCTCCAGCGCTCTGTTTTTTCCGGTTTTGTCAGTGCAGTCGGTGTAGAGTAGCCTACGATGTGGACTTGATAGTGATGCGCAGCCAACAACAACAAAAAATATGAAATGCTTCTCCCGGTACCTGCCTTACCTCTTCAGACCCTCGAGCACCATCCTCTCCTCCAGCTGTCACACCGAAGGTAGGCTACCGACCTGTAATGTTATTGCATGTGTGTGTGTGTGTGCGCGCGCGCGCTTTTCTGTGGGTACTGGGCAACCAGCAGCAGGTTAGGTCAGTTCGAGAGCCATCGTACATGCATTTATAGAAGAGGTTGACTGGGACGGAACAGAGCATATCATCCTGCTCTCTGCCGTTTATCTTTCTAGGCGAAACAGCCATAGTCAGATTGACATTTCAGGCGGTGTGAGGTCGGGAGGGACCGCTGTGGAATTGGCTGGGTTTCCTTTGTAGGCCTATATTTGCATAATTAATGAATCTGCAGCAGCTTGTGTAAGGTGTGCGAACTTTCAAGACAGGACATACAACCTTTCTCTCTCAGCCAAAGCTGAACAGAGTAGCTACTCTACTATGGTGGCAATAAACTGCCTGTAACACTGGATGCTGTTAAAAAAGATGAGACAAGCATGTGCCTTTTCCTCAGTCCAACATGGTGGTCAAGGACAGACCATGACAACCAAAACAACTAAGGCTTCATAAGAGCCCATTCATTAGGCAACAATACACGTTCCTAATATTGAGTTGCACCCCCTCCCCTTGCCCTCAGAACAGCCTCAATTGGTCGGGGCATGGGTGTCGAAAGCGTTCGATTGTGGACTCCAATGCTTCCCACAGTTGTGTCCCATACACAAAAATGTATGCACGCATGACTGTAAGTCGCTTTGGATAAAAGCGTCTGCTAAATGGCATATTATTATTATTATTATAAGTTGGATGTCCTTTGGGTGGTGGTGGACCATTCTTGAAACACACTGGACACTTTTGAGAGTGAAAAATCCAGCAGCGTTGCAGTTCTTGACACAAACTGGTGCGCCTGGCACCTACTACCATACCCCATTCAAAGGCACTTACATTTTTTGTCTTGCCCATTTCACCCTCTGAATGGCACACATACACAATCCATGTCTGAATTATCTCAAGGCTTAAAAAAATAATTATTTAACCTGACTCCCCCCCTTCATCTACACTGATTGAAGTGGATTTAATAAGTGACATCAAAAAGGGATCATAGCGTTCACATGTATTCACCAGTCTATGTCATGGAAAGAGCAGGTGCTCCTAATATTTTGTATACTCGGTATATATGGTAATACAAGGTTCCTGCTTTTACTTTAAACTACTGAAATATTGATGTGTACTTTATTTAAGAGAGAGGTTTGACATAAGGCCATCTCACTAAGCCTATGTTATCTCACTAAGCTTATGTCACCTCACTAGGCATATGTCGTCTCACTAAGCTTATGTCACCTCACTAGGCCTATGTTATCTCACTAAGCTTATGTCACCTCACTAGGACTATGTTATCTCACAAAGCTTATGTCACCTCACTAGGCCTATGTTATCTCACAAAGCTTATGTCACCTCACTAGGCCTATGTCATCTCACAAAGCTTATGTCACCTCACTAGGCCTATGTCATCTCACAAAGCTTATGTCACCTCACTAGGCTTATGTCGTCTCACAAAGCTTATGTCACCTCACTAGGCCTATGTTATCTCACAAAGCTTATGTCACCTCACTAGGCCTATGTCGTCTCACAAAGCTTATGTCACCTCACTAGGCCTATGTCATCTCACAAAGCTTATGTCACCTCACTAGGCTTATGTCATCTCACAAAGCTTATGTCACCTCACTAGGCCTATGTCATCTCACAAAGCTTATGTCACCTCACTAGGCCTATGTCATCTCACAAAGCTTATGTCACCTCACTAGGCCTATGTCATCTCACAAAGCTTATGTCACCTCACTAGGCTTATGTCATCTCACAAAGCTTATGTCACCTCACTAGGCCTATGTCATCTCACAAAGCTTATGTCACCTCACTAGGCCTATGTCAAAACTAGCCTACTGTAAATAATACAACAAATGAATTTTGTAGAATTGTTGTAATTAGTTTATTGACATAGTATGTCTCATTAACATGTATCCATGTTTGTTATATATTAAAAGTGTCTGATTATTGAATTATACATTATTACAGCTATTGAATAAAACAGTGTGTGGCTCATCAATCTGGTGAGAGTTGCCAGCTGTAGGGGGTGTGGCCTTCTCTGCTCTGGCTGCATAGAGACAGGACATATTGACCTCTCTCTGTATGTAATGAAAACCATGCCCCTCCTCAACCACTGACAGCTCTTGACTGAGTTGAGTGGCAGGTAAGCGGAGTGTTCCAGTATTATCCCACAAGCCTTAGGACTGTACAGCAGACAGTCTCCTGTTTGTGATGATGAAGTTGTAGGTCATGTGAAGAATAGTGAGGTCAAGACTGAGAACCAGGAAGTGTGAAGTACCCTAGCATTATATCCTGAAGGAGAAGCACAGTGCATAAGTTAACACATGTTTGGTTAGAATGTATAGGACCCTCGACCTTGGCATCACATCTCCCTCATACATACGCCTCCTTGAGTGACACGCTACAGCACTGAGAGGGGACAAAATGGAGGTATGACAGCACTGAGAGGGGACAAAATGGAGGTATGACAGCACTGAGAGGGGACAAAATGGAGGTATGACAGCACTGAGAGGGGACAAAATGGAGGTATGACAGCACTGAGAGGGGACAAAATGGAGGTATGACAGCACTGAGAGGGGAGAGGCTATACGGACACTCCTGGTGCCCAAATTGATGACGTATGTCGCGCAGCTGAGAGTCGAGTGTGGAGACGAATGGATTTAGTTCAGTCAGTCGTCCTGTTGAGCCCTTTCCAGCTTATGCTGGCTAGCTGGCAACAACAGCAGCATCACTTTCTTTTACAAGTTAGGGTTAGGCCTGGGTGACAGCTAAAGCACATTTATTTTAGTGGTTTTCACCGAAAATGTACTACGGCATTAACGTCTACATAATGGAGCTGGGGTTGGAACTGGGAATGGGGCTGGAGCTGGGGCCAGGGCTGGAGCTGGGACCTGGAGCTGGAGCTGGGGCCAGGGCTGGAGCTGGGACCTGGAGCTGGAGCTGGGGCCAGGGCTGGAGCTGGGGCCTGGGCTGGGACCTGGAGCTGGGACCTGGAGCCAGGGTCACCACTGGAGTGTGAGCTTTGGTTGTGAGGTGTTGTTTAGTCTTTTATTTCTTTATTTAGACATGTTGACAGGAAAACATCTCTTGTGATGCACCCTCTTATTTTCAAGTGGGCCCTATAAAAAAAAAAAAAAAAACGGAATTAAACGCTAAAGTAGTGCTCAGAGTGCGTGCAGGCGTGTGTGTGGAGGGGGTGTTACACAAACTGAAGTGAAGTGTGAACTGAGTTCAGCCAAGCAGAGATAACATGTTAGTGTGGCCTCTACATGTTGTAAATAGCTTATTGATGGAGTGCCTCAGAGTGACATGTGTGTATTGGCTGATAGCCATGGCTGGGGGTTGGAGGTAGTCTAGTAGTGTTGTTGATCTATTGATGGTGCTCTTTCCGTGTGACTGTGTTCAGCCTCATTTATAAAACAGCTCATCACATGTACAGTACCCTCAGACTATATAGGCCATTTTCTACTCATTGCATTTAATCATTCACAAATCCATCAGAATAAACCACGTTCAAAGGCTCTCGACAAAGGCTGCTAAAATTGTGAATAATGTTGGGACAAAGGCTCAGAAAGGTGTTTGTTGTGATTTCCATGGGTTAAATGTGTGGGCCTGCACCTCCCAGGGGGCTGACGTCATCACATCTAGCTTCTGTGGAACCAGTTGGTGACATCAGTTGTGCAGCTGGGGCATTTAGCCTATTTCACCCTGGCTGGGAGAGGGCAGTGCAGCACTTGAGAATTATAAAGCTACAGACTCACACACACACACATACACACACACACACACACACACACACACACACACACACAGACACAACCACACACACACACAGACACAACCACACACTCCATTCGGCAAATCAGATCATGACTTCGTACTCCTGCTTCATGTTTTTTTAGTCTATTCTATTAAAACTTTATTTAACTAGGCAAGTCAGTTAAGAACAAATTCTTATTTACAATGACGGCCTACCAAGAGGCAAAAGGCCTGCTGCGGGGACGGGGTCTGGGATTAAAAATAAAAATTTAGGACAAAACACCCATCCCGACAAGAGAGACATCACAACAATACATACCTACGACAACAACACAGCATGGCAGCAACACATGACAACACAGCATGGTAGCAACACCACATGACAACAATACGGTAGCAACACAACATGGCAGCAGTACAACATGGTAGCAGCACAAACATGGTACAAACATTATTGTGGGCGGCAGGTAGCTTAGTGGGTAAGAGCGTTGTGCCAGTAACCGAAAGGTCGCTGGTTCTAATCCCCGAGCCGACTAGGTGAAAAATGTGTCGATGTGCCCTTGAGCAAGGCACTTAACCCTAATTGCTCCTGTAAGTCGCTCTGGATAAGAGCGTCTGCTAAATGACCAAAAATAAAATAAAAATAATTATTGGGCACAGACAACAGCACAAAGAGACAACAATACATCACGCGAAGCAGCCACAAGTGTCAGTAAGAGTGTTTACAAGCAGAAACTCAATCCGGAAGTACCCATGACTCGCTCCGTTGGGAAATGGTCACCAGAATCAGAGAATATGCTACAGGACTGCTTTGCTAGTGCTGATTGGAATATGTTTAGAGACTCCGCTTATAACATTGACGAGCTAACCACCTCCCTCACCGGCTTCATTAGAAAATGTATTGACAGCGCTGTCCCCACGGTGAGGTTTCGTGCTTCCCCAATCAAAAGCCCTGGATTAACATTGAGGTTGCCGCTAAACTAAAGGACAGAGCTACCGCACACAGAGCTATCGTAGACAACCCTGGGGCTACGGCTGAAGACAGGAAGTACAAGAAGTCCCGCTATGACCTCAGCAGAGTCATCAAATGAGCAAAAGGACAATATAGGAATAAGGTGGAATCATATTACACAGGCTCCGTCGCCCGCCGCATGTGGCAGGGGCTACAGTCTATTACGGATTACAAAGGAAGACCCAGCCATGATCTGCCCAACGATTCCGCTCTACCAGACAAACTCAATGCATTTTATGCACGCTTTGACAACAACAACATTGTGCCGGGTGTGAGGGCCATCACCGACCCAGAGGTTTGGGTGATTTCGCTCTCCGAGGCCCACGTGAGGAACATATTTTAATCAGCTCAATACCAGCAAATCCTCGGGGCCCGACGGTATTCCAGGGCGTGTTCTCAGATCATGCGCAGAACAGCTGGCAAGCATATAATGGCTTGCGAAAGTATTCACCCCCCTTGGCATTTTTCCTATTTTGTTGCCTTACAACCTGGAATTAAAATGGATTTTTTTGGGGGTTTGTATCATTTCATTTACACACCATGCCTACCACTTTGAATATGCAAAATATTTTTTTGTGTTAAACAAACAAGAAGTAAGACAGAACTTGAGCGTGCAGAACTATTCTCCCCCCAAAGTCAATACTTTGTAGAGCCACCTTTTGCAGCAATTACAGCTGCAAGTCTCTTGGGGTATGTCTCTATAAGCTTGGCACATCTAGCCACTGGGATATTTGCCCATTCTTCAAGGCAAAACTGCTCAAGCTCCTTCAAGTTGGATGGGTTCCGCTGGTGTACAGCAATCTTTAAGTCATACCACAGATTCTCAATTGGATTGAGGTCTGGGCTTTGACTAGGCCCTTCCAAGACATTTAAATATTTCCCCTTAAACCACTCGAGTGTTGCTTTAGCAGTATGCTTAGGGTCATTGTCCTGCTGGAAGGTGAACCTCCGTCCCAGTCTCAAATCTCTGGGAGACTGAAACAGGTTTCCCTCAAGAATTTCCCTGTATTTAGCGCCATCCATCATTCCTTCAATTCGGACCAGTTTCCCAGCCCCTGCCGATGAAAAACATCCCCACAGCATGATGCTGCCACCACCATGCTTCACTGTGGGGATGGTGTTCTCGAGGTGATGAGAGGTGTTGGGTTTGCGCCAGACATAGCGTTTTCCTTGATGGCCAAAAAGCTAAATTTGAGTCTCATTTGACCAGAGTACCTTCTTTCATATGTTTGGGGAGTCTCCCACATGCCCTTTGGCGAACACCAAATGTGTTTGGTTATTTGTTTCTTTAAACAATGGCTTTTTTCTGGCCACTCTTCCGTAAAGCCCAGCTCTGTGGAGTGTACGGCTTAAAGTGTTCCTATGGACAGATACTCCAATCTCCGCTGTGGAGCTTTGCAGCTCCTTCAGGGTTATCTTTGGTCTCTTTGTTGCCTCTGATTAATGCTCTCCTTGCCTGGTCCGTGAGTTTTGGTGGGCAGCCCTCTCTTGGCAGGTTTGTTGTGGTGCCATATTCTTTCCATTTTTTAATAATGGATTTAATGGTGCTCCGTGGGATGTTAAAAGTTTCTGATATTTATTTATTTATAACCCAACCCTGATCTGTACATCTCCACAACTTTGTCCCTGACCTGTTTGGAGAGCTCCTTGGTATTCATGGTGCAACTTGCTTGGTGGTGCCCCTTGCTTAGTGGTGTTGCAGACTCTGGGGCCTTTCAGAACAGGTGTATATATATACTGAGATCATGTGACACTTAGATTGCACACAGGTGGACTTTATTTAACTAATTATGTGACATCTGAAGGTAATTGGCTGCACTAGATCTTATTTAGGGGCTTCATAGCAAAGGGGGGGAATACATATGCACGCAACACTTTTCCGTTATTAATTTTTTAGAATTTTTTGAAACAAGTTATTTTTTTCACTTCACCAATTTGGACAATTTTGTGTATGTCGAGCTCCCTGCCATCCAGGACATACACACATATATATACAGTGGGGAGAACAAGTATTTGATACACTGCCGATTTTGCAGGTTTTCCTACTTACAAAGCATGTAGAGGTCTGTAATCCATGACGGCGTAGTGTGTTACTAATGGTTTTCTTTGAGACTGTGGTCCCAGCTCTCTTCAGGTCATTGACCAGGTCCTGCCGTGTAGTTCTGGGCTGATCCCTCACCTTCCTCATGATCATTGATGACCCACGAGGTGAGATCTTGCATGGAGCCCCAGACCGAGGGTGATTGACCGTCATCTTGAACTTCTTCCATTTTCTAATAATTGCGCCAACAGTTGTTGCCTTCTCACCAAGCTGCTTGCCTATTGTCCTGTAGCCCATCCCAGCCTTGTGCAGGTCTACAATTTTATCCCTGATGTCCTTACACAGCTCTCTGGTCTTGGCCATTGTGGAGAGGTTGGAGTCTGTTTGATTGAGTGTGTGGACAGGTGTCTTTTATACAGGTAACGAGTTCAAACAGGTGCAGTTAATACAGGTAATGAGTGGAGAACAGGAGGGCTTCTTAAAGAAAAACTAACAGGTCTGTGAGAGACGGAATTCTTACTGGTTGGTAGGTGATCAAATACTTATGTCATGCAATAAAATGCAAATTAATTACTTAAAAATCATACAATGTGATTTTCTGGATTTTTGTTTTAGATTCCGTCTCTCACAGTTGAAGTGTACCTATGATAAAAATTACAGACCTCTACATGCTTTGTAAGTAGGAAAACCTGCAAAATCGGCAGTGTATCAAATACTTGTTCTCCCCACTGTATATATAGTGAGGGAAAAAGTATTTGATCCCCTGCTGATTTTTGTATGTTTGCCCACTGACAAAGACATGATCAGTCTATATTTTTAATGGTAGGTTTATTTGAACAGTGAGAGACAGAATAACAACAACAAAATCCAGAAAAAGGCATGTCAAAAATGTTATAAATTGATTTGCATTTTAATGAGGGAAATAAGTATTTGACCCCTCTGCAAAACATGACTTAGTACTTGGTGGCAAAACCCTTGTTGGCAATCACAGAGGTCAGACGTTTCTTATAGTTGGCCACCAGGTTTGCACACATCTCAGGAGGGATTTTGTTCCACTCTTTGCAGATCTTCTCCAAGTCATTAAGGTTTCGAGGCTGACGTTTGGCAACTCGAACCTTCAGCTCCCTCCACAGATTTTCAATGGGATTAAGGTCTGGAGACTGGCTAGGCCACTCCAGGACCTTAATGTGCTTCTTCTTGAGCCACTCCTTTGTTGCCTTGGCCGTGTGTTTTGGGTCATTGTCATGCTGGAATACCCATCCACGACCCATTTTCAATGCCCTGGCTGAGAGAAGGAGGTTCTCACCCAAGATTTGACGGTACATGGCCCCGTCCATCATCCCTTTGATGCGGTGAAGTTGTCCTGTCCCCTTAGCAGAAAAACACCCCCAAAGCATAATGTTTCCACCTCCATGTTTGACGGTGGGGATGGTGTTTTTGGTGTCATAGGCAGCATTCCTCCTCCTCCAAACACGGCGAGTTGAGTTGATGCCAAAGAGCTCGATTTTGGTCTCATCTGACCACAACACTTTCACCCAGTTCTCCTCTGAATCATTCAGATGTTCATTGGCAAACTTCAGACGGCCCTGTATATGTGCTTTCTTGAGCAGGGGGACCTTGCGGGCGCTGCAGGATTTCAGTCCTCCACGGCGTAATAATAATATAAAATGCCATTTAGCAGATGCTTTTATCCGTCATGTGTGCATACATTTTTACGTATGGGTGGTCCCGAGGATCGAACCCACTACCCTGGCGTTACAAGTGCCATGCTCTACCAATTGAGCTACAGAGGACCACAATTGAGCTACAATTGTTTTCTTGGTGACTATGGTCCCAGCTGCCTTGAGATCATTGACAAGATCCTCCCGTGTAGTTCTGGGCTGATTCCTCACCGTTCTCATGATCATTGCAACTCCACGAGATGAGACCTTGCATGGAGCCCCAGGCCGAGGGAGATTGACAGTTCTTTTGTGTTTCTTCCATTTGCGAATAATCGCACCAACTGTTGTCACCTTCTCACCAAGCTACTTGGCGATGGTCTTGTAGCCCATTCCAGCCTTGTGTAGGTCTACAATCTTGTCCCTGACATCCTTGGAGAGCTCTTTGGTCTTGGCCATGGTGGAGAGTTTGGAATCTGATTGATTGCTTCTGTGGACAGGTGTCTTTTATACAGGTAACAAGCTAAGATTAGGAGCACTCCCTTTAAGAGTGTGCTCCTAATCTCAGCTCGTTACCTGTATAAAAGACACCTGGATTTTTTTGTTGTTATTCTGTCTCTCACTGTTCAAATAAACCTACCCTTAAAATTATAGACTGATCATGTCTTTGTCAGTGGGAAAACGTACAAAATCAGCAGGGGATCAAATACCTGTTTCCCTCACTGTATATGTGTGTGTGTCCTATATCAGGTGGTGTGGTAGGAAGGCCCGGAAAATCGTTGAAGACTCCAACCACCCAAGCCATAGACTATTCTCTCTGCTTCCGCATGGCAAGCGGTACCGGTGCATCAAGTCTGGTACCAACAAGATCTTGAACAGCTTCTATCCCCAGGCAAGAAGACTGAAACATAGCAAACAAAATAGCTATACAGACTATCTGAGTTAACCTTGTATCTTTTATTCAGCTTTTATTTTTATTTTTTGCACCCACAAGGCCCTACAGACTCTCACACACACACTCACTCCATCACCTGCTCACTCACACATAATATGCACATACATTTATACTGACTCTACACACCCACTCACATACTAGCTGCTGCTACTCTGTTTATCTTATGTCCTGTTGCCTAGACACCTTACCCCTATATATATATCTACCCCCATCACTCCAGTATCCCTGCACCTTGTAAATATGGTATTGGAACTGACCCTATATATTGTGCTTACTTACTTCTTGTGTTATTAATATTTCTTCTTATTTCTCATGTTTTTTTCTAGTATCACATTGTTATTGATTATTGCCTTGTTGGGTTTTGAGTTTGCAAGAAAGGCATTTCACTGTGCATGTGACATTAAAACTTGAAACACACACACACACACACACACACACACACACACACACACAAAGTATGTACCCCCGGCCTCCATCAGCAGACCATGAGAAAAGGAGATCACTCTTGCTGAGGTCCAGTTTGCCACATCACACTGCAGCCGGACCCTATAGCCTGGAGGGAAGGAAGATGGACAGTATTTTGTGGCCATCACAGCGTGTCTGGGGGTAATGGACGCAGATACCCCTCTAGGGTCGGTCATCAATAGGGCCTGAATTACTGCCGAGGTCTGGGAGAAAAATATCCTATACCCCATGTGTGTTGCCCATGGAAGACCTGAAGCTATGATTTCTCTCTCTCTCTCTCTCTCTCTCTCTCTCTCTCTCTCTCTCTCTCTCTCTCTCTCTCTCTCTCTCTCTCTCTCTCTCTCTCTCTCTCTCTCTCTCTCTCTCTCTCTCTCTTTTCCCCCTCTCTCTCTCCATCTTTCTAGGGTAGATGTGGTTGCTCTGGTCGGATAAAGAGGGATGGGTTGAATATTTCAGACACTAAGCTGTGGCTGATTTCTTAGCCTTTGTGAACTCAGATTGCCTCAGCAGTGTGCTAGCTCATCCTTGTCTGGGCCCATCTGTAGGCCTCTCTCTGCCTCCTCTCTCTGCCTCCTCTCTCTCTCTCTCTCTCTGCATTCTCTCTCTCTCTCTCTCTCTCTCTCTCTCTCTCTCTCTCTCTGTGCCTCCTCTCTCTCTCTCTCTCTCTCTGCCTCCTCTCTCTCTCTCTCTCTCTCTCTCTCTCTCTCTCTCTCTCTGCCTCTCTCTACCTCCTCTTCCTCTTTCAACCTCTAGCAGTTCCCCCGTTGTCAGCCTGTGTGTTTCGGCCCGCTCCTGTGAGCCAAGATGAGCCACTCTTCAACCTACGGCCAGTGGGTGATGGTGATGTTGGCAGCCCCTCTTCCCCTTCTACCCCCTGGGTACAGCAGCATGGCCCCCTGGGTACAGCAGCCTGGCCCCCTGGGTACAGCAGCATGGCCCCCTGGGTACAGCAGCATGGCCCCCTGGGTACAGCAGCATGGCCCCCTGGGTACAGCAGCATGGCCCCCTGGGTCCAGCAGCATGGCCCCCTGGGTACAGCAGCATGGCCCCCTGGGTACAGCAGCATGGCCCCCTGGGTACAGCAGCATGGCCCCCTGGGTACAGCAGCATGGCCCCCTGGGTCCAGCAGCCAGGCCCCCTGGGTCCAGCAGCCAGACCCGCTGGGTCCAGCAGCCCAACCTCCCGGGTCTCAGCCGGACATGATGTAACAGCGGGATGCCAAGAGTGTGCAAAGCTGTCATCAAGGCAAAGGGTGGCTACTTTGAAGAATCTCAAATATAAAATATATTTTGATTTGTTTAACACATTTTTGGTTACTACATGATTCCATATGTGTTATTTCATAGTTTTGAGTAAGTGTAGATGCTGTGTTGCACACATGCTGAGGTCATGCTGAGGTCATGCTGAAAGGAGCGGAAGAGAGCAGGAACGAGGAGAAAATGAGTGAAGAACCAGAGAGAAGAAGAGATGGAGAGCCAACACCCTATCATCACACTACACCGTGAGGATATACTGGAAGAAGAGATGTAGAGACAACACCCTATCATCACACTACACTGTGAGGATATACTGGAAGAAGAGATGTAGAGACAACACCCTATCATCACACTACACTGTGAGGATATACTGGAAGAAGAGATGTAGAGACAACACCCTATCATCACACTACACTGTGAGGATATACTGGAAGAAGAGATGTAGAGACAACACCCTATCATCACGCTACACTGTGAGGATATACTGGAAGAAGAGATGTAGAGACAACACCCTATCATCACACTACACTGTGAGGATATACTGGAAGAAGAGATGTAGAGACAACACCCTATCATCACACTACACTGTGAGGATATACTGGAAGAAGAGATGTAGAGACAACACCCTATCATCACGCTACACTGTGAGGATATACTGGAAGAAGAGATGTAGAGACAACACCCTATCATCACACTACACTGTGAGGATATACTGGAAGAAGAGATGTAGAGACAACACCCTATCATCACACTACACTGTGAGGATATACTGGAAGAAGAGATGTAGAGACAACACCCTATCATCACACTACACTGTGAGGATATACTGGAAGAAGAGATGTAGAGACAACACCCTATCATCACACTACACTGTGAGGATATACTGGAAGAAGAGATGTAGAGACAACACCCTATCATCACACTACACTGTGAGGATATACTGGAAGAATAGATGTAGAGACAACACCCTATCATCACACTACACTGTGAGGATATACTGGAAGAAGAGATGTAGAGACAACACCCTATCATCACACTACACTGTGAGGATATACTGGAAGAAGAGATGTAGAGACAACACCCTATCATCACACTACACTGTGAGGATATACTGGAAGAAGAGATGTAGAGACAACACCCTATCATCACACTACACTGTGAGGATATACTGGAAGAAGAGATGTAGAGACAACACCCTATCATCACACTACACTGTGAGGATATACTGGAAGAAGAGATGTAGAGACAACACCCTATCATCACACTACACTGTGAGGATATACTGGAAGAATAGATGTAGAGACAACACCCTATCATCACACTACACTGTGAGGATATACTGGAAGAATAGATGTAGAGACAACACCCTATCATCACACTACACTGTGAGGATATACTGGAAGAAGAGATGTAGAGACAACACCCTATCATCACACTACACTGTGAGGATATACTGGAAGAATAGATGTAGAGACAACAACCTATCATCACACTACACTGTGAGGATATACTGGAAGCCCCGTGTAGCTCAGTTGGTAGAGCATGGCGTTTGCAACACCAGGGTTGTGGGTTCGTTTCCCACGGGGGGCCAGTATGAAAAAAAAAAATATATATATATATATATATATGTACAGTGGGGAGAACAAGTATTTGATACACTGCCGATTTTGCAGGTTTTTCTACTTACAAAGCATGTAGAGGTCTGTAATTTTTATCATAGGTACACTTCAACTGTGAGAGACGGAATCTAAAACAAAAATCCAGAAAATCACATTGTATGAATTTTAAGTAATTAATTAGCATTTTATTGCATGAGATAAGTATTTGATCACCTACTAACCAGTAAGAATTCCGGCTCTCACAGACCTGTTAGTTTTTCTTTAAGAAGCCCTCCTGTTCTCCACTCATTACCTGTATTAACTGCACCTGTTTGAACTCGTTACCTGTATAAAATACACCTGTCCACACACGCAATCAAACAGACTCCAACCTCTCCACAATGGCCAAGACCAGAGAGCTGTGTAAGGACATCAGGGTTAAAATTGTAGACCTGCACAAGGCTGGGATGGGCTACAGGACAATAGGCAAGCAGCTTGGTGAGAAGGCAAGAACTGTTGGCGCAATTATTAAAAAATGGAAGAAGTTCAAGATGACGGTCAATCACCCTCGGTCTGGGGCTCCATGCAAGATCTCACCTCGTGGGGCATCAATGATCATGAGGAAGGTGAGGGATCAGCCCAGAACTACACGGCAGGACCTGGTCAATGACCTGAAGAGAGCTGGGACCACAGTCTCAAAGAAAACCATTAGTAACACACTACGCCGTCATGGATTAAAATCCTGCAGCGCACGCAAGGTCCCCCTGCTCAAGCCAGCGCATGTCCAGGCCCGTCTGAAGTTTGCCAATGACCATCTGGATGATCCAGAGGAGGAATGGGAGAAGGTCATGTGGTCTGATGAGACAAAAATAGGGCTTTTTGGTCTAAACTCCACTCGCCGTGTTTGGAGGAAGAAGAAGGATGAGTACAACCCCAAGAACACCATACCTACTGTGAAGCATGGGGGTGGAAACATCATGCTTTGGGGCTGTTTTTCTGCAAAGGGACCAGGACGACTGATCCGTGTAAAGGAAAGAATGAATGGGGCCATGTATCGTGAGATCTTGAGTGAAAACCTCCTTCCATCAGCAAGGGCATTGAAGATTAAACGTGGCTGGGTCTTTCAGCATGACAATGATCCCAAACACACCGCCCGGGCAACGAAGGAGTGGCTTCGTAAGAAGCATTTCAAGGTCCTGGAGTGGCCTAGCCAGTCTCCAGATCTCAACCCCATAGAAAATCTTTGGAGGGAGTTGAAAGTCCGTGTTGCCCAGCGACAGCCCCAAAACATCACTGCTCTAGAGGAGATCTGCATGGAGGAATGGGCCAAAATACCAGCAACAGTGTGTGAAAACCTTGTGAAGACTTACAGAAAACGTTTGACCTGTGTCATTGCCAACAAAGGGTATATAACAAAGTATTGAGAAACTTTTGTTATTGACCAAATAGTAATTTTCCACCATAATTTGCAAATAAATTCATAAAAAATCCTACAATGTGATTTTCTGGATTTTTTCTCTCTCATTTTGTCTGTCATAGTTGACGTGTACCTATGATGAAAATTACAGGCCACTCATCTTTTTAAGTGGGAGAACTTGCACAATTGGTGGCTGACTAAATACTTTTTTCCCCCACTGTATATATGCACTAACTGTAAGTCGCTCTGGATAAGAGCGTCTGCTAAATGACTAAAATGTAAAATGAAGAAGAGATGTAGAGACAACACCCTATCATCACACTACACTGTGAGGATATACTGGAAGAAGAGATGTAGAGACAACACCCTATCATCACACTACACTGTGAGGATATACTGGAAGAAGAGATGTAGAGACAACACCCTATCATCACACTACACTGTGAGGATATACTGGAAGAAGAGATGTAGAGACAACACCCTATCATCACACTACACTGTGAGGATATACTGGAAGAAGAGATGTAGAGACAACACCCTATCATCACACTACACTGTGAGGATATACTGGAAGAAGAGATGTAGAGACAACACCCTATCATCACACTACACTGTGAGGATATACTGGAAGAAGAGATGTAGAGACAACACCCTATCATCACACTACACTGTGAGGATATACTGGAAGAAGAGATGTAGAGACAACACCCTATCATCACACTACACTGTGAGGATATACTGGAAGAAGAGATGTAGAGACAACACCCTATCATCACGCTACACTGTGAGGATATACTGGAAGAAGAGATGTAGAGACAACACCCTATCATCACACTACACTGTGAGGATATACTGGAAGAAGAAGAGATGGACAGGGGAAAACTGCTGTGGAAACAAAGTGTAACCACACACCATGATCGATTTGCTTTAGAAGAAGTGAGTGTTGGCTTAATTGCGGCCTTGTTTACCCTTGCTTTTCTATATCAGCTCCATTCGTTCTCTCTCGTTGGTAGCCTGTCTGTGGCGGGCTCAAGCATTTATTTTGCTACTTCCCATAATGTATTTTGCTTCAAGTGTAGAAGTTGTTCTGGTGGAGTGAGTGCCATCACATATCACATATCAGAGTTTTAGAATAATATTACAATACATTCTGTCCCCCAGAAGATGAGCATGGGAAATGTTAGTCACAGTAGCTAGCTATGATCAGAGAAAAGTTCAATTTATTTTCTATGATAACAGGTCATACTGACTGTTTTGCCAGTGCAGTCACACAAGGTAGTCATACATTCTGAACCCTTGTTAGTGAGGACCACATGAAAATGATCTATGAAAATAGAAAATGATTATTTTCTTTCATCTAAGTCTCAGAGAAATAAAAGTGTAAGATTTCCTTACAGAAGCACTCTGATCCAATGATTACTGTGCCAGAGTTTCTGAAATAACAACAGAAATGTGGCAAGGTCAGAGATATTGATTTGAGGAAATGGAAAAGGAAAAGGATATTAGCATATGTGATATAACCAGACTTGTTTCGTATCTGGGAAAGACATACTGGGCCCTTGGTGTCACACCCTGGCTATGGGACTCTAGTTGTTGAGCCAGGGTGTGTTTGTTCTATGTGGTGTGTTTCTATGTTGGGGGTTCTAGTTCGTCTATTTCTATGTTTTGCCTGAGTGACTCCCAATCAGAGGCAACGAGTGTCAGCTGTTGGCTGGTTGTCTCTGATTGGGAGCCATATTTAAACTGTATGTTTTCCCTTTGTGTTTGTGGGTTTTTGTTCCGTGTTCGGTCATTGTCACCGTGGACGTTACGAGTCGTTTGTTGTTTTGTTCGTGCTTTAATTTAATAAAGTAAACATGTTCATTCATCACGCTGCGCATTGGTCTCTCCCTGACGATCGTGACAGAAAAACCCACCAAAACTGGAGCAAGCAGCGTGAAGAGGAGAGAGGAAGGACTTGGGATCGATGGAGTAGGGGTCTCGACTGGGCTAAGCCGAGTGAAGAGCAGAGAGGGTGGACTTGGGAACAGTGGAGGAAGAGTCTCGACTGGGTCAAGCCTAATGAAGAGCAGAATGGCTGGAGTTGGAGGCAGAAGAGCGAGAGTTGGGCGAAAACTATAGAGGCCTGGCCCACGGGGAGGAGAGACCCCCAGAAATTTTTTAGGGCGGGGCTCACGACGTCGGGGCAGCAGGAGGCCGCGATAGAGCGGTCCAGCGGGTTGGCAGAGGAGGCCGCCATGTTAAGGGGGCCACTGGTCACTAAGGGGAAGGAAAGTGTGGAGGCACGGCGAGAGGTACTGGGGTGTGTTACCAGTCCGGTCCGGCCCGTTCCTGATCCCCGCGTAGGGCCAGGGGTGTGTGTCCCCAGTGCGGTCCGGTCTGTTCCTGTTCCTCGCATCGAGCCTGTGGTGCGCGTCGCCAGCCCGGTCCGGCCTGTTCCTGCTCCCCGCATCGAGCCTGTGGTACGCTTCGCCAGCCCGGTCCGGTCCATTCCTGCCCCTCGCACCAAGCCTACGGTGCGCATCGCCAGCCCGGTAAGGCCCGTTGCTGCTCCACGCACCAAGCCTACGGTGCGCGTCGCCCGGCCCGGCCTGTTCCTGCCGCTCGCACCAAGTCTATGGTGCGCGTCGCCAGCCTGGCCCGGCCTGTTCCTGCCACTCGCACCAAGTCTACGGTGCGAGTCGTCAGCCTGGTCCAGCCCGTGCCTGCCACTCGCACCAAGCCAGGGGTGCGAGTCGTCAGCCTGGTCCAGCCCGTTCCTGCCACTCGCACCAAGCCAGGGGTGCGAGTCGTCAGCCTGGTCCAGCCCGTTCCGGCCACTCGCACCAAGCCAGGGGTGCGAGTCGTCAGTCCAGTGAGGCCCGTTGCTGCTCCACGCACCAAGCCAGGGGTGCGTATCGTCAGCCAGGTCCGGTCCTTTCCTGCCTCACGCACCAAGCCAGGGGTGCGCGTCGTCTGTCCGGCACAACCCGTGCCTGGGTCACCGGTGCCTAACCAGGTACCGGTCAACGGCTCCACTACGGAGTTGAAGCTAACCGCTCCTGCTACGTCCAGTCCAGCTCTAGCCAGCGGGGCCAGACCGGACCAGGGGCGCTATGGGGGGTTTGTTGGAGGGTGGTGGGCAAGCACGGAGCCAGAACCGCCGCCGAGGAGGTATGCCCACCCAGCCCTCCCCTGTTTTGATCTTTTTGAGGCGCGGTCGCAGTCCGCGCCTTTAGGGGGGGGTACTGTCACACCCTGGCTATGGGACTCTAGTTGTTGAGCCAGGGTGTGTTTGTTCTATGTGGTGTGTTTCTATGTTGGGGGTTCTAGTTCGTCTATTTCTATGTTTTGCCTGAGTGACTCCCAATCAGAGGCAACGAGTGTCAGCTGTTGGCTGGTTGTCTCTGATTGGGAGCCATATTTAAACTGTATGTTTTCCCTTTGTGTTTGTGGGTTTTTGTTCCGTGTTCGGTCATTGTCACCGTGGACGTTACGAGTCGTTTGTTGTTTTGTTCGTACTTTAATTTAATAAAGTAAACATGTTCATTCATCACGCTGCGCATTGGTCTCTCCCTGACGATCGTGACACTTGGGAACTGAGCATCAATTAGTTATGTACACTACTGTTCAAAAGTTTGGGGTCACTTAGAAATGTCCTTGTTTTCGAAAGAAAAGCTATTTTTTTGTCCATTACATTAACATCAAATTGATCAGAAATACAGTGTAGACATTGTTAATGTTGTAAATGGCTAGTGTAGCTGGAAACGGCTGATTTTTAATGGAACATCTACATAGGCGTACCGAGGCCCATTATCAGCAACCATCAGTCCAGTGTTCCAATGGCACGTTGTGTTTGCTAATCCATGTTTATAATTTTAAAAGGCTAATTGATCATTAGAAAAACCTTTAGCAATTATGTTAGCACAGCTGAAAACGGACTAGTTGAGTATCTGGAGCATCAGCAATTGTGGGTTCGATTACAGGCTCAAAATGACCAGAAACAAAGATATTTCTTCTGAAACTCATCAGTCTATTCTTGTTCTGAGAAATGAAGGCTATTTCATGCAAGAAATTATCAAGAAACTGATGATCCCGTACAACGCTGTGTACTACTCCCTTCACAGAACAGCGCAAACTGGCTCTAACCAGAATAGAAAGAGGAGTGGGAGGCCCTGGTGCACAACTGAGCAAGAGGACAAATACATTTAGAGTGTCTAGTTTGAGAAACAGACTCCTCACAGGTCCTCAACTGGCAGCTTCATTAAATAGTACCCGCAAAACACCAGTCTCAACGTCAACAGTGAAGAGACGACTCCGGGGTGCTGACCTTCTAGGCAGAGCTGCAAAGAAAAAGCCATATCTCAGACTGGCCAATAAAAATAAAAGATTAAGATTGGCAAAAGAAAACAGACACTGGACAGGAAGATTGGAAAAAAGTGTTATGGACAGACAAATCGAAGTTTGAGGTGTTCGGATCACAAAGAAGAACATTTGTGAGACGTACACTAAATGAAAAGATGCTGGAGGAGTGCTTGATGCCAACTGTCAAGCATGGTAGAGGCAATGTGATGGTCTGGGGGTGCTTTGGTGGTGGTAAAGTGGGAGATTTGTACAGGGTAAAAGGGATCTTGAAGAAGGAAGGCTATCACTCCATTTTGCAATGCCATGCCATACCCTGTGGATGGCGCTTGATTGAAGCCAATTTCCTCCTACAACAGGACAATGACCCAAAGGACAGCTCCAAACTATGCAATAACTATTTAGGGAAGAAGCAGTCAGCTGGTATTCTGTCTATAATGGAGTGGCCAGCACAGTCACCGGATCGCAACCCTATTGAGCTGTTGTGGGAGCAGCTTGATCGTATGGTACGTAAGAAGTGCCCATCAAGCCAATCCAACTTGTGGGAGGTGCTTCAGGAAGCATGGGGTGAAATCTCTTCAGATTACCTCAACAAACTGACAACTAGAATGCCAAAGATCTACAAGGCTGTAATTGCTGCAAATGGAGGATTCTTTGACGAAAGCAAAGTTTGAAGGACACAATTATTATTTCAATTAAAAATCATTATTTCTAACCTTGTCAATGACTACATTTCCTATGCATTTTGCTATATTTCCTATTCAAACTCATTTAATGTATGTTTTCATGGAAAACAAGGACATTTCTAAGTGACCCCAAACTTTTGAACGGTAGTGTATGTGGTTAGAATATTTACACCAAAGCTTCAGCCAAGTTAATCATGTGAGCTTCTCTCGACTTCTCATGTCAGCTGAGCCACAGTCCACCGTTAGGCTATTCATTTAAACCAAAACTCTATGGTAGGACCCTTTATATGGTATTGTGTGCAGAAGCAGCTGTTCAGATCCCTGAGGAGACACTTCACATCAGGAGAAATATTTAATTATATTGGTTTCAATCAATATCTATTTGTGCAGCACGGATGGGTAATGTAAAACATGGGGGCAATTTAAGCTGCTCTCGATAAAGGAGAGA
Source organism: Coregonus lavaretus (assembly GCF_964263955.1). NCBI lineage: Eukaryota > Metazoa > Chordata > Actinopteri > Salmoniformes > Salmonidae > Coregonus > Coregonus lavaretus. The sequence continues at coordinate 3,368,848 of NC_140002.1, read as the reverse complement.
GTGCCAAGCAACCAGGAATTGATGTGAGCTGTTGAAAGAAGAGCAGGGTTTTGACATGGAGCCACAGTTCTCAGCTCAGCCTATGGTCCTTGTTGTTATAGTGGTGTGATAAAATAACTGAAGTGTTTTGTATTGTGGCCCATTTTCAAATCAAATCAAATTGTATTTTTCACATGCGCCGAATACAAGTGTAGACTTTACCGTGAAATGCTTACTTACGAGCCCTTTCCCAACAATGCAGTTAAAAAGTATGAAAATAAACAAATAGATCAAATAAAATAGTAATATAATAAAATAACACAATAAAATAACAATAACAAGGCTATATACAGTCTATATACAAGGAGTACCGGTACTGAGTCAGTGTACTGGGGTACGAGGTAGTTGGGGTGATTGATTGAGGTAATATGTACATATAGGTTTGGTTAGGTGATTGATTGAGGTAATATGTACATGTAGGTAGGGGGTGAAAAGCAGAAAGTCTGGGTAGCTGTTTAATTAACTGTTCAGCAGTCTTATGGCTTTGGGGTAGAAGCTGTTCAGGAGCCTTTTGGTCCCAGACTTGGCGCTACGGTACCGCTTGCCGTGCGTTAGCAGAGAGAACAGACAGTGACTTGGGTGGCTGGAGTCTTTGATAATGTTTAGGATCTTCCTCTGACACCGGCTGGTACAGAGTGAGCTCGGCCCCAGTGATGGAATGTATTTTAGCTCAGTAACACTGCTAACAGACACGTTACGTTGTGCATTGTCCTTTACAAGCAAATGTATTTCGATTAGCTTCCACCACCACGTTTGCCTGGCTGCGTTTGATCATGTTTGGGCCTTCATGTGTGTTTTTGCTCTGATGAAAGGAAAACACAGGGCAAGTCTCTCCCAGGCTCTCTGCTGCACCTCCTGGTGCTCAGCCTCACACCGATCAGCTGACGGAAGGAAGCATGCGCTCTGATCATCTGACAGAGAAAGAAATAGGAGAACTTGCCAGAGAGATGATTCACAGAAATACATGTTTCCTTCCCTTGTCTGCATAGCTTCCCACCCACAGTTGTTTTTGTGTGTTTTTTTGTTGTTGCTGGGCAGCTTGTCAAAAAGCGTTTGGAATTGAGGAGGGAGGTTGAAAGTAACAGAAGTCATATCTCAGCAGCAACAGATGATAAGCATGCATTTGGTAGTAATGAGTGCCTTCATTTACAGCACTGTCGAGTTTTCCGTTTTAGGAAGGCTTAAAAATATATATATATATCTCTGTGATTTTGTGGTGCTTTGCCTCTGAAACCAAATGCAGTGATAATTAATCACAGTATTTCTGCTTGTGTCATGAAGATGATACCCATTTGGTTCCTGGCCAGTCATGCAGCCTTCAATTAAATTCCTATTTAGCTAGTGAGCAGAAACAGCTTTACTTTTCCCTGCCTGTCATAAGATGTAGATCATGTTCTGCTCCTAGCTGTGCTGCAGACCGGGTTGGGTTCATTTCCCTGCCTGTCATAAGATGTAGATCATGTTCTGCTCCTAGCTGTGCTGCAGACTGGGTTGGGTTCAATCTGCAGTAGCTACACTATAGGATGAACAGTAGTGGTGCCTCCCACACATTTAGAAGGGAGGGGCCCTTTGCTCACAGATCTATTTTAGCCTATTTAACCTTAGCGAGGTTTTCTAAAGATTACCTGGGTTAGGCTCACAAAAGCAGAACTATTGGATAATATCAGTATTTATAAGTATATATTTACATACATTTATTGCATAGCAGAAGCAAAAGTTCTATGCAATTCAGGTTAACTTTTAGAACCATTCAGCCAGTGATTTTGTTGTTTTGGCAAACTGGACACTTTTTACATGTTCTAAATAAACACGTTTTACGTGTTCTAAATAAACACGTTTTACGTGTTCTAAATAAACACGTTTTACGTGTTCTAAATAAACATGTTTTAAGTCTTCTAAATAAACATGTTTTACGTATTCTAAATAAACACGTTTTACGTTACAAAATAGCCTCCAACACTCTACTCAGCAAATTGGATGTAGTCTATCACAGTGCCATCCGTTTTGTCTCCAAAGCCCCATACACTACCCACCACTGTGACCTGTACGCTCTTGTTGGCTGGTCATCACTACATGTTCGTCGTCAAACCCACTGGCTCCAGGCCATCTATACATCATTGCTAGGCAAATCCCCGCCTTATCTTAGCTCATTGGTCACCATAGCAGCACCCACCCGTAGTCTGCGCTCCAGCAGGTATATCTCACTGGTCATTCCCAAAGCCAACACCTCCTTTGGCCGCCATTCCTTCCAGTTCTCTGCTGCCAATGACTGGAACGAATTGCAAAAATCTCTGAAGCTGGAGACTCTTATCTCCCTCAATAACTTTAAGCATCAGTTGTCAGAGCACCTTACCGATCACTGCACCTGTACACAGCCCATCTGAAATTAGCCCACCCAACTACCTCATCCCTATATTGTTATTTATTTTGCTCTTTTGCACCCCAGTATCTCTATTTGCACATAATCTCTTGCACATCTAGCATTCCAGTGTTAATACTATTGTAATTATTCTGCACTATAGCCTATTTATTGCCTTACCTCCATAACTTTCTACATTTGCACACACTGTATATATATTTTCTGTTGTATTTCTGACTTTATGTTTTTTACCCCATATGTAACTCTGTGTTGTTTTTATTGCACTACTTTGCTTTATCTTGGCCAGGTCGCAGTTGTAAATGAGAACCTGTTCTCAACTGGCTTACCTGGTTAAATAAAGGTGAAATAAAAAATAAAATAAAAAAACGTGTTCTAAATAAACACGTTTTACAAGTTCTAATGAAGGAGACTGCATGCAGACCTATTCTCTGAATGGGGATAAGAGAGCTGTGACAATGGCAGTGGGCTCTGTGTATGTTAGGCAGTTCAGAGTTGCCCTCTGGCACTCTCTGACCCCAGTGGATGAAAGCGGACATGTAATTTGCAGGGTGAATTCGCTGACTGACAGAGCAAACGAATGGAGCCCAATAATAGCTCTGCGGGTCTGGCTGTAACATTAGTCCCATCTCTAGGCTTTGTTTCAGTCTCTCTCTCTTTCTGTGTGATTTATTGTGTAATCACCAGGGTGCTTCAGCTCCACAGCACCAGGGAGGGCACAGCAACCTCCTCCCTCGGCTCACGGCAGCTCCATTCATCCTGGAGGAGCTGGGCTGAGAAAGGAGAGGAGGAAATGTGTGGCAGGAGAGAGGAGAGTAGCTGGGTAGGCTGTGGATGAATAGAGGGATATGAGGAGGAGAGAGGAGGAGAGAGGAGAGTAGCTGGGTAGGCTGTGGATGAATAGAGGGATATGAGGAGGAGAGAGGAGGAGAGAGGAGGAGAGAGGAGAGTAGCTGGGTAGGCTGTGGATGAATAGAGGGATATGAGGAGGAGAGAGGAGGAGAGAGGAGGAGAGAGGAGAGTAGCTGGGTAGGCTGTGGATGAATAGAGGGATATGAGGAGGAGAGAAGAGGAGAGAGGAGAGTAGCTGGGTAGGCTGTGGATGAATAGAGGGATATGAGGAGGAGAGAGGAGGAGAGAGGAGGAGAGAGGAGAGTAGCTGGGTAGGCTGTGGATGAATAGAGGGATATGAGGAGGAGAGAGGAGGAGAGAGGAGAGTAGCTGGGTAGGCTGTGGATGAATAGAGGGATATGAGGAGGAGAGAGGAGGAGAGAGGAGGAGAGAGGAGAGTAGCTGGGTAGGCTGTGGATGAATAGAGGGATATGAGGAGGAGAGAGGAGGAGAGAGGAGGAGAGAGGAGAGTAGCTGGGTAGGCTGTGGATGAATAGAGGGATATGAGGAGGAGAGAGGAGGAGAGAGAGGAGAGTAGCTGGGTAGGCTGTGGATGAATAGAGGGATATGAGGAGGAGAGAGGAGGAGAGAGGAGGAGAGAGGAGAGTAGCTGGGTAGGCTGTGGATGAATAGAGGGATATGAGGAGGAGAGAGGAGGAGAGAGGAGGAGAGAGGAGAGTAGCTGGGTAGGCTGTGGATGAATAGAGGGATATGAGGAGGAGAGAGGAGGAGAGAGGAGGAGAGAGGAGAGTAGCTGGGTAGGCTGTGGATGAATAGAGGGATATGAGGAGGAGAGAGGAGGAGAGAGGAGGAGAGAGGAGAGTAGCTGGGTAGGCTGTGGATGAATAGAGGGATATGAGGAGGAGAGAAGAGGAGAGAGGAGGAGAGAGGAGAGTAGCTGGGTAGGCTGTGGATGAATAGAGGGATATGAGGAGGAGAGAGGAGGAGAGAGGAGGAGAGAGGAGAGTAGCTGGGTAGGCTGTGGATGAATAGAGGGATATGAGGAGGAGAGAGGAGGAGAGAGGAGAGTAGCTGGGTAGGCTGTGGATGAATAGAGGGATATGAGGAGGAGAGAGGAGGAGAGAGGAGGAGAGAGGAGAGTAGCTGGGTAGGCTGTGGATGAATAGAGGGATATGAGGAGGAGAGAGGAGGAGAGAGGAGGAGAGAGGAGAGTAGCTGGGTAGGCTGTGGATGAATAGAGGGATATGAGGAGGAGAGAAGAGGAGAGAGGAGGAGAGAGGAGAGTAGCTGGGTAGGCTGTGGATGAATAGAGGGATATGAGGAGGAGAGAGGAGGAGAGAGGAGAGTAGCTGGGTAGGCTGTGGATGAATAGAGGGATATGAGGAGGAGAGAGGAGGAGAGAGGAGAGTAGCTGGGTAGGCTGTGGATGAATAGAGGGATATGAGGAGGAGAGAGGAGGAGAGAGGAGGAGAGAGGAGAGTAGCTGGGTAGGCTGTGGATGAATAGAGGGATATGAGGAGGAGAGAGGAGGAGAGAGGAGAGTAGCTGGGTAGGCTGTGGATGAATAGAGGGATATGAGGAGGAGAGAGGAGGAGAGAGGAGAGTAGCTGGGTAGGCTGTGGATGAATAGAGGGATATGAGGAGGAGAGAGGAGGAGAGAGGAGGAGAGAGGAGAGTAGCTGGGTAGGCTGTGGATGAATAGAGGGATATGAGGAGGAGAGAAGAGGAGAGAGGAGGAGAGAGTTGCCCATGGGGCGGAACTAGAGAAAGTTGTCAGGGATATGAGGAGGAGAGAGGAGGAAAGAGTTGCCCATGGGGCGGAACTAGAGAAAGTTGTCAGCGATATGAGGAGAGAGGTGTCCCATGGGGCCTAACTAGAGAGAGTTGTCAGGGATATGTGTTAAAGGCTACTATTCTTCACTTTTGAAGCACCGACTTTGTCCCAATATCCTATCTAGCCTGCAATTTATTATGCATGGCCAATAAATCATTTAGTAGTGTGCAAATGTAGCGTAGATATTGGGTTACGGAGACCAGCAGCACTAACCCCTTTGTCCTTCTCAAAGAAGGAGAGCATCAGTCCCTGTGATTCCTCTGATGTTCCATATTTAGAGCCTCTTCAGGCACCTTTTAAAGAGCTATGGGCTGCTGCCCATGTGACTCAGAGGCTGGGTGAGATCTTCTGCCTCCCTCCTCTCTCTACCTGCTGTCCTCTCCCCCTACTGCCCTCTCTCCCTCCCTCCCTCCCTACCGACCGACCTCCCTCCCTACCGCTCTCCCTCCCTCCCTACTGCCCTCCCTCCCTCTCTACCGCCCTCCCTCCCTCCCTACCGCTCTCCCTCCCTCCCTACTGCCCTCCCTCCCTCTCTACCGCCCTCCCTCCCTCCCTACCGCCCTTCCTCCCTACCGCCCTTCCTCCCTACCGCCCTCCCTCTCTCCCTCCCTCCCTACTGCCCTCCCTCCCTCCCTACTGCCCTCCCTCCCTCCCTCCCTCCCTACTGCCCTCCCTCCCTCCCTACCGCCCTCCCTCCCTCCCTACTGCCCTCCCTCCCTCTCTACCGCCCTCCCTCCCTCCCTACCGCTCTCCCTCCCTCCCTACTGCCCTCCCTCCCTCTCTACCGCCCTCCCTCCCTCCCTACCGCCCTTCCTCCCTACCGCCCTTCCTCCCTACCGCCCTCCCTCTCTCCCTCCCTCCCTACTGCCCTCCCTCCCTCCCTACTGCCCTCCCTCCCTCCCTCCCTCCCTACTGCCCTCCCTCCCTCCCTACCGCCCTCCCTCCCTCTCTACCGCCCTCCCTCCCTCCCTACCGCCCTTCCTCCCTACTGCCCTCCCTCTCTCCCTCCCTCCCTCCCTCCCTCCCTACTGCCCTCCCTCCCTCCCTACCGCCCTCCCTACTGCCCTCCCTCTCTCCCTACCGCCCTCCCTCCCTCCCTACCGCCATCCCTCTCTCCCTACCGCCCTCCCTCCCTCCCTACCGCCCTACTGCCCTCCTTACCGCCCTCCCTCCCTCCCTACCGCCCTCCCTACCGCCCTCCCTCCCTCCCTCCCTCCCTCCCTACCGCCCTCCCTACCGCCCTACTGCCCTCCTTACCGCCCTCCCTCCCTCCCTACCGCCCTCCCTCCCTACCGCCCTCCCTCCCTCCCTACCGCCCTCCCTACTGCCCTCCCTCCTTCCCCTCCATCCCTCCCTCTGCCTCCTCCCTTTGGGGAATGACTCACATTGTAGCTGGCTTGTATAACATGCAGTAGCATTGGGGTAGGGCGCGAAGGGGAGGGCAGGCTAGCACAGCACATTGAGTCAGCCAGGAGGAGACTCTGTGACACAGAACACACACACACACACACACTCACATATATACACACACACACACAGTAGAGAGATGGACACATGCATGAGCATATTCAGGGTCAGACACTTTTACAAACACGTGCAGTACACATAGCAACCTTTAACTGACAGTGACATAGTTATAGTCAAAGATGAGTTACATGTACGTCATTGCCTATACAATTACATAAATATACAATTAATAGTCATAAGTCAGATTTTGCACTTATTGGAATGTTGTTTGTGTTGTGTGTTCACTGTTCAATCGTGTGTGTGTGTGTAGTGTTTATCAGATAGGCAGACTCCCTGCTGCATGGTAGAACTCTAAGCAGAGGCTGGGATTTCCACGCTGGTTCCCATGAGATCCTACGTCCTTGCCTCAGTCAGTGTGTATTTGCCGTTATGGAGGTGGCCTGGTGATTGAGCCGTGGCTCTGCTGAACCCTAAACCAGTCAGGTCTGTCCCATGTCTGCTTAGGCTGAGACAGTAGGTAGTAAATCGTTTAGGAAGTTCCTTTCTATATATTCTCCTTTGTGGATTCTTTCCTTCCCTGCTGTGGAGGGGTGGGCTGGGGTTATCCCTGCAGGGCTGAGCAGGAGGCAGGATGGAAGGACGTGGGGCTGTGGGCCGTGGGAGGTCAGGCTCAATCTGGGACTGGAGAACCAGATACATGCAGCAGATGCTTCTCTTCTCCACATGTCACCCATATGGGAAGAACTCTGAGGTTTCTAGAAAACCCCATTCACAAACAAACAATGCTAGGATTTTGGTATCAGAGTGTCTTACTTCTCAGGTGATCAGGTTAACCTGGTCTGTAAATGCACTGCAGTGCATCATCTGTAGAGAGAAGCCTCGAGGGAAGTTGGCTAGTTTGATTGGTTGGAAGGAGGAGGTGCTACCCAGACTCCTTGGGAAATAACAATAACCGTGACCTCACTCATTAACATGACATTTACTTTATTTCACCTCCCTTGCCAAGTTCCTCCCATTGTTTGCTGACTAGATTCTGACATGCAAAGCTGGCCTTAAATCCTTGCTAATGCTCTTACTGCTAATGTGGAACTGTATCAGTCTCTCTGAACCTGTGTGGTAGTCAGTCTAGATTTTGACAGAACAGGATTACTCAGGTGTGCAATGAAAGGCTTGTTTTCAGCAGGAGAGGAGTGAGGAGGAGTTATTTTGAGACTTTGAGGCCAGTTCTCTGTTACCCACGGAGCCCACCAGTAAAGATCTGTCTGTCTAGACTCTAGACGCCCCCATGAGCCCTCGCTCCACTCCATAGATTCAGCAGCTCGCCTCACACCCACATGAAGAAAGACTACAGTTTACTATAGAATACTACAGTACTTACTATAGAATTCTATAGTAAACTGTAGTATACTGTAGAATACTATTACTGCACACTATAGTATCCCTCGATCATGTGTAGTACTACTATAGAATGTTGTAGTATACTGTTGAATACTACAGTAAATACCACAGTATTATCCGGGGGGAAAACACTGTAGTCAATACTACAGTGATGACCGCAAAAACGCAATTTGTGCCACCCATAAGTGAGAAACCTACATCCCAAGTATAGACCATATTGTGTTCCCTACAGCTTATACAAAAGAGCAGAAGCTCTGAGCTATCAGTAGTGGTCCTCTGTAGCTCAGCTGGTAGAGCACGGCGCTTGTAACGCCAAGGTAGTGGGTTCGATCCCCGGGACCACCCATACACAAAAAAAATGTATGCACCCATGACTGTAAGTCGCTTTGGATAAAAGCGTCTGCTAAATGGCATATTATTATTATTAGTTCAGACCCCAGTCCTACCTACCTACAGGTTATGGAAAATTTGCTCTTTTAGTATTTCTCCATTAGGTTTCCTTAAGGAGAAAGCCTCCACTTCAATGTCAAAGATAATAAAACAATAACACTATAGTAAATACTATGGTATACCAAAGTAATGTCTGCAAAAACACTAATACTACAGTATACTACAATCCACAAAAACACTTCATGCATTACTATAGTATATACTACAGTTTTCTTTTACTACAGTATTTATACAATCGTTAACTGTAAATACTACAGTATACTACAGTATATACTACAGTAAATACTACTACGGTAAAGTCTGCAAAAACACTACAGTGAATACTGTAGTATTTATACCATAGTGTACTATAGTATTTTTTTATGTGGTGATGCCAACAACAGACCAGTATTGATTCAGACTGGAGTTATTTCCTCTCACCACTGCACTTTTTGGGGAAACTTTTCTGCCTCTCTGCAGTCGCCTCAAAAGCAGGGCTCTCTGTCTTTTTCACTGTAAAGTCGGGAAACAAAGAGACGGGTGGAAACAGCACTCTGAATACGAAGCCACGACTTGAATAATAGCCTAGATGTTTTTATGAATGTTTCAAGGGTTTTCTGATGCTGCTGAAACATGTTCTTCTGAGCTTTGATTAATGGTGTTGTGGCATTTATTTTACTGATCGGTTCCTTTCTTACATTAAAAGCAAATACCCATGTGAGTGAGTGAGTGAGTGAGTGAGTGAGTGAGTGAGAGAGAGAGAGAAAAAACACCCTCTTCCTCCTTGTTAGCCAACTTTAAATGTCACACATTTGGCCTTTTCCTTATTTCAATACCTCTACCCCATTATAAACATACTGACAGTAAATTCCAACCCAACCTTTCACACAGACATTCCAACAGAGACATTAAAGGCATTAACCTGGCGCACACAGAAAACACATGAATCACAGTTTTACTCATGACACAGAAAGGACACCCCTTTCCAACTCCCGGTGCCAACCAGCTGTTAGTGGCCAAGGCTCCATGTAGAATCCTCCACTGGAGGTCCTCTGACCTCTTTGGTACTGGGAGTTTGTATAATATAATAATATGCCATTTAGCAGACGCTTTTATCCAAAGCGACTTACAGTCATGTGTGCATACATCTTTACGTATGGGTGGTCCCGGGGATCGAACCCACTACCCTGGCGTTACAAGCGCCATGCTCTACCAATTGAGCTACAGCCCCCTCCATCTAAAACCCACCATACACTCCTCCCCACATACATTTACATTTACGTCATTTAGCAGACGCTCTTATCCAGAGCGACTTACAAATTGGTGCATTCACCTTATAGCCAGTGGGATAACCACTTTACAATGTGTTTTTTTTTTTTTTTTTTTTTTTTGGGGGGGGGGGTGGGTTGGGGTAAGGGAGGGGTAGAAGGATTACTTTATCCTATCCCAGGTATTCCTTAAAGAGGTGGGGTTTCAAATGTCTCCGGAAGGTGGTGAGTGACTCCGCTGTCCTGGCGTCGTGAGGGAGCTTGTTCCACCATTGGGGTGCCAGAGCAGCGAACAGTTTTGACTGGGCTGAGCGGGAACTATGCTTCCGCAGAGGAAGGGGAGCCAGCAGGCCAGAGGTGGATGAACGCAATGCCCTCGTTTGGGTGTAGGGACTGATCAGAGCCTGAAGGTACGGAGGTGCCGTTCCCCTCACAGCTCCATAGGCAAGCACCATGGTCTTGTAACAGATGCGAGCTTCAACTGGAAGCCAGTGGAGTGTGCGGAGGAGGGGGGTGACGTGAGAGAACTTGGGAAGGTTGAACACCAGACGGGCTGCGGCATTCTGGATGAGTTGTAGGGGTTTAATGGCACAGGCAGGGGGCCCAGCCAACAGCGAGTTGCAGTAATCCAGACGGGAGATGACAAGTGCCTGGATTAGGACCTGTGCCGCTTCCTGTGTAAGGCAGGGTCGTACTCTCCGAATGTTGTAGAGCATGAACCTACAGGATCGGGTCACCGCCTTGATGTTAGCGGAGAACGACAGGGTGTTGTCCAGGGTCACGCCAAGGCTCTTCGCACTCTGGGAGGAGGACACAACGGAGTTGTCAACCGTGATGGCGAGATCATGGAACAGGCAGTCCTTCCCCGGGAGGAAGAGCAGCTCCGTCTTGCCAAGGTTCAGCTTGAGGTGGTGATCCGTCATCCATACTGATATGTCTGCCAGACATGCAGAGATGCGATTCGCCACCTGGTTATCAGAAGGGGGAAAGGAGAAGATTAGTTGTGTGTCGTCAGCGTAGCAATGATAGGAGAGGCCATGTGAGGATATGACAGAGCCAAGTGACTTGGTGTATAGCGAGAATAGGAGAGGGCCTAGAACTGAGCCCTGGGGGACACCAGTGGTGAGAGCACGTGGTGCGGAGACAGCTTCTCGCCACGCCACTTGGTAGGAGCGACCGGTCAGGTAGGACGCAATCCAAGAGTGAGCCGCGCCGGAGATGCCCAGCTCGGAGAGGGTGGAGAGGAGGATCTGATGGTTCACAGTATCAAAGGCAGCAGACAGGTCTAGAAGGACAAGAGCAGAGGAGAGAGAGTTAGCTTTAGCAGTGCGGAGAGCCTCCGTGACACAGAGAAGAGCAGTCTCAGTTGAATGACCAGTCTTGAAACCTGACTGGTTTGGATCAAGAAGGTCATTCTGAGAGAGATAGCAAGAGAGTTGGCTAAAGACGGCACGCTCAATAGTTTTGGAGAGAAAAGAAAGAAGGGATACTGGTCTGTAGTTGTTGACATCAGACGAATCGAGTGTTGGTTTTTTGAGAAGGGGTGCAACTCTCACTCTCTTGAAGGCGGAAGGGACATAGCCAGCGGTCAAGGATGAGTTGATCAGCGAGGTAAGGTAGGGGAGAAGGTCACCGGAGATGGTCTGGAGAAGAGAGGAGGGGATAGGGTCAAGCGGGCAGGTTGTTGGGCGGCCTGTAGTCACAAGTCGCAAGATTTTATCTGGAGAGAGAGGGGAGAAAGAAGTCAATGCATAGGGTAGGGCATTGACTTAACAAACGAGGATCGGATGTCGTCAACCTTCTTTTCAAAGTGGTTGACGAAGTCATCCACAGAGAGGGAGGAGGGGGGGGGGGGATTCAGCAGGGAGGAGAATGTGGCAAAGAGCTTCCTAGGGTTAGAGGCAGATGCTTGGAATTTAGCGTGGTAGAAAGTGGCCTTAGCAGCAGAAACAGATGAAGAAAATGTAGAGAGGAGGGAGTGAAAAGATGCCAGGTCCACAGGGAGTCTAGTTTTCTTCCATTTCCGCTCAGCTGCCCGGAGCTCTGTTCTGTGAGCTCGCAATGAGTCATCAAGCCACAGAGCTGGAGGGGAGGACCGAGCCGGCCGGGAGGATAGGGGACATAGAGAGTCAAGGGATGCAGAAAGGGAGGAGAGGAGGGTTGAGGAGGCAGAATCAGGAGATTGGAGGGAGAAGGATTGAGCAGAGGGAAGAGATGATAGGATGGAAGAGGAGAGAGTAGCGGGAGAGAGAGAGCGAAGGTTGCGACGGCGCATTACCATCTGTGTAGGGGCAGAGTGAGTAGTGTTTGAGGAGAGCGAGAGAGAAAAGGATACAAAGTAGTGGTCGGAGACATGGAGGGGAGTTGCAGTGAGATTAGTAGAAGAACAGCATCTAGTAAAGATGAGGTCAAGCGTATTGCCTGCCTTGTGAGTAGGGGGGGACAGTGAGAGGGTGAGGTCAAAAGAAGAGAGGAGTGGAAAGAAGGAGGCAGAGAGAAATGAGTCAAATGTAGACGTAGGGAGGTTGAAATCCCCCAGAACTGTGAGGGGTGAGCCATCCTCAGGGGAAAGGAACTTATCAAGGCGTCAAGCTCATTGATGAACTCTCCAAGGGAACCTGGAGGGTGATAGATGACAAGGATATTAAGCTTAAATGGGCTAGTGACTGTGACAGCATGGAATTCAAATGAGGAGATAGACAGATGGGTTAGGGGAAAAATTGAGAATGTCCACTTGGGAGAGATGAGGATTCCTGTGCCACCACCCCGCTGACCAGATGCTCTCGGGGTATGCGAGAACACATGGTCAGACGAGGAGAGAGCAGTAGGAGTAGCAGTGTTTTCAGTGGTAATCCATGTTTCCGTCAGCGCCAAGAAGTCGAGGGACTGGAGGGTAGCATAGGCTGGGATGAAGTCTGCCTTGTTGGCAGCAGAACGGCAGTTCCAGAGGCTGCCTGAGACCTGGAACTCCAGGTGGGTGGCATACCCCCTGCCACTGATGTGCCTTCACTCTTGTTAGGCTCCTAATGTTCCTTACCTTAGCACAGAGGTTGTATAGGGCTTTACCTCCCACCCCCTCAAACTCCCCCAGGCTCGGAGTGTTAAACTCTAACAAGTCCACCAGACCCCCTTGCCAGTCCCCAGTCTCTGCCGTCACCTGCAGTGGCGGAAACATTGGTGGCCCCTCCCACTTTGGCCACTCAAACACCCCCCTTACCGGCTCAGACAGTGCCTCCTGGACTTCTCCCAGGAATCTCTCCAGCAGCCTAAGAGATGTTAGTTCTGTTTGTTGTGCTAGGACTTCTGGGGTTTTCCACCCCTCCTCTCCCAGCAGTCGCAGGTCACCCAGCCTTAGTAATCCCGCTGCCATCAGTCGCCTCTGCAGGGTGGCCGACTGAACCGATATCAAAAGGATGGCTGGGTTGTGGAAGATAGGCTCCTCCCACAGCCCAGGCGCCACACCCCCTTCTCGTGTGGGCCTTTGCAGCTGCCAGGCCTTCAGCACCGCAGAGTAAAAATCAGAGAGACCTGCTGTACTCAGCCTCATGAAGAATAGCTACTGGTCCAACACTAATTCGCCAGCTCTCCTCAGGAGCATGCTGGTTCCCTCCATCTGACATCAGTATGGTACAGCAGTCTCTGCGCCGCCTTTAGTCGGAATGCAGCCACCCTGCTCTCCAGTTCCACCAGGCCCTGTCCTCCTTCGTTTACGGACATATACAACACAGCCGCCCTCAGCCAGTGATGGCCCGACCTGAAAAAATCCACCAGCTTGCGTTGCAGGTCTGCGAGCAGGGGGGTTGAGGACAGCCAGTGTTATGATGAGTTTCTAGTATTGAGAAGTGAGGATGCAAGAATTTACTTAGACATTCTGTGGAGATTTTACCAAGTATTTATTTGATCACGAGCTCGTGGGTTCATCTAACAAACGGACATAGCCTTGCCCCCTTGTCAGTTGAACTGCCCACACACACAAATCTCACAGCTTTTATACTCTTGGTTATCCTTCCTTTCACATATATCTGGCAACCATCATGGGCACTCCCTTTCTCTGTTGCTATTACCCTTTGCCCCAAGTCAGTATATCCTGTCCATCCATCATACTATCATAAACATCACTAATCTCCTTTGACATAAGGAATGTAGACTCCATGGCCCCAAACCACTTATCTAGTAACTCTTCCCTGGTCCACACAATACTATGACATGACATCATTACAGCCAGTTTATGCCACAGGGAAGATGCCACCAGGTTGTTGATTATCAGCACCCTCCCTCTATATGACACTTGGGACAGGAGCCACCTCCACCTGGCCAGTCTTGACACCACTGCCTGTGACAGCCCCTCCCAGTTCTTCCTGACCCACCTCTCCGAGCCCAAAATGTTAAGCCCTTCACAACCCCACTGCAAACCCCCTGGAAGCAGAGGGGCCCTATCCCCCCATGCCTCACATAACAGAGCTTTGCTCTTGCCCCAGTTTACTTCAGACTAGTCTCTAGTGCCTGCATATCCTGACCATCCCTGACCATCACAGAAACGTAATCTGCATACGCTGACACTGCTATGCCTGTCCAGCACACTCCCTGCAGTCTCCTGCGTAGCAGGCCCAAAAAAGGCTCAATGGCTAGTGTATATAACTGCCCCGATAGAGGGCATCCTTGTCTAATGCCCCGCCTCACCCAGACTGGCCTACTGAGACCCCCTCCCACCTTGACCATACATGACGCCCCTGCATACAACATCTTCACACAGGCCAAAAACCTTTCCCCAAACACAGACATCACATTATACAGATACTCACGCAACACGCAAAAGAAGTCCAGTGCAATTATTCCCCAGAATTTTGTATAAATCTCCACTGGGAGTCCATCAACCCCCGGTGCATGGCCGGGGGACATCTGGGTTACAGCCTCTGCCAGTTCATGGGACAATAGGGGAATATCCATTTCATCCCTCTGTGCCAGAGAGAGCTTAGGGAGTTCTGCAAACAAAACCTGAGCACACATAGGTTCACACAGTTCTGCCCTATACAACTCAGTATAAAACTCCACAGTCCGCTCCCACATCTCCCCCACCACAGAGGTCACCTGCCCATCCGAAAGCCGTAGACAATGCATACCCTTTGCTTCACCGCTCTGTCTTTCCAAACCAAAGAAGAAGGTGCTGGGAGCATCCATCTCCTTGAGCATGGAGAACCTAGCTCTTACAAGTGCTCCCTTTGCTTTAACCTGGAAGAAACTGCCAAGGTCCCAACGTAGTTCAGCTAAATTAGCCTGGAGGCCTACATTGCCTTCCCCCACCAGCTCTACCTCCATCTCACTAATACTATGCTCGTGTTCCCCCAATACTCTCCTAGCCTCTGAGGATGAGAGAGCTGTATACTGTTGACAGAAAAGCCAAATTTGGATTTTTCCCACATCCCACCATTGACTCAGAGACTCATACTCGTCTCTTCGCTGCCCCCACCTTTCCCAAAAATTCCGGAAACCTGAGCAAAAAGTGGCATCTTGTAAGAGCTTTACATTAAACTTCCAATAGGATGCCTGCTGAGGCCCTGGTGAAATAGACAGCCGGGCCATGGTTATGTGATGATCCGAGAAAAAAAACACAGGGAGAATGGTAGTGCCCAACAGCCTATTGCTCTGATTCCTGGACATGTAAAATCGATCAAGCCGGGCTGCACTCACCCTAGCCCCAAAGACCTTCACCCATGTATACTGTCTTGTATTGGGATGTCTAGTTCTCGAAACATCCACTAGGTCAAACTGATTAATGATGTCCCTTAACACCCCCACTGAGCCTGAATGAGGCTCCTCCCCATTTCTGTATTTCGTAAAATCCATCGTACAGTTCCAGTCCCCGCCGACCACCAGCGTCTCCTCATGTCCTACCTGTGAGAGTTCCTGTCTAAGACACCCAAATAGAAGCCCCCTATCTCTCCCTGTGTTAGGCGTGTACACATTTATAAAGACAAAACCCCTGTTGTTAATTTCTGCTTTTACTACAAGCAGTCTACCCCTACACACCTCTTTTGAGGAGCACATTTTACAGACAGATCCGGTACAAAAAGGACTGCCACCCCTGCACTAACATTTGTCCCATGGCTCAGCACACTTGCCCCTTTCCACCAGAGCTCCCAATCGACTTCATTAACCACATCACTATGCGTCTCCTGCAGAAACATCATCTGTACTTTTTTTGGCTTTACATATTCACCCAACACACCCCTCTTTCCCACATCTCTGGCACCATTAATATTAAGCAAGCCTACCCAAAGAGTCTCCATAAGAAGTGGGAGAAAAGCCAGCAAAGAAAGAGACCAATAGCAAAGCTCAAAAAGCCCCAGTGCCAGAAAGAAACTATTCATCTAAACAGTGTCTGAAGGTAGACCTTCACGCACAGTTGTGACCCACTTCCTCAACCTAAACTGTTTCCTGGGTGAGAGGACACCATGCCCCTCATTTTTCATAGCATGTTGTACTGATCTTACAAATGTTCCCAGATCGCAAAAAAGCCTCAAGATTAACTTTTTTCCCATTAGTCTCATTCAGGAACCTTGACAGTTCCCTCACCGTGTACTTTGACCCCTCTGCCTGACTGGCTCTCAGCTCTGGACCCTTTGAGGAGGAGTCTGAAAATAAATCCTCCTCATCATCCTCTTCCTCAGACTCACCTTCCTCATCTCCATCTCCCATCCTGACCACCTGCCCCTTTCTCTCTAGTCAGGGCCTCCCCCTCAGCACCAGGCAAAGGTTCCTTGGTGCCTTTGACCACACCAGCCTCTCCCCTCCCACCTCCTTTCTTCTCCCCCTTTTACCTCTTCCGCATGACACCCTCCTCCACCCCCCTAGTCGCTTACCCTTCCCCACTATACTCTCCTCATCCACTAGCATAACCTGACTAGGCCCAGCCTCATTTACACCACCATCCATAACATGACTAGACCCAGCCTCATCTACACCACCATCTATAGCATGACTAGGCCCAGCCTCTGCTGTGTGTAATGAGGAATCACTGGCACATCATGTGAATCTCTCAATAAAGTTGTTCTACAAATTTGATGCCATTATGTGTTTTCTTCTACCTCCTCAGTCTTTCTCTCCTCCACATAGTTCAAAAATACTTTAACACAATGTCGCGTTCCAATCCAACCCCCTCATAGTGTGTTCAGGAAGCTGTGTGGTCAATGTAGCTAAAAATAGTGTCCTGGCCAGTACACTCTGCTGATTTCCCCTAACATAGCACTTTTTCCTGATGAATCTGTATCTGGGAGCTCTGTAGGAGTGTCTGTGTGTGTGTGTGTGTGTGTGTGTGTGTAGATGTGCGTGAAATGCATGGTTGGGGAGCAGTGATAAACTCAGTTCTTGTCCTCTTCCACGGTGCCGCTCGGACATTATTAAACAAGATGGGTTTGTGTTACCAGGGCGGCTGGGCTCTCATGCAGCACCATGACCCCTGACCCCTTGCGTTTGAAAGCCACACTGGTTTATTCTCTCTCTCGTGCTCTCTCTTTCTCTCTCGTGCTCTCTCTTCCTCATTCTCTCTCACTCTCTCTCTTTCTCTCTCTTTCTCTCTCTTACTCTCTCTTATTCTCTCGCTCTCTCTCTCTCTCTCTCTCATTTAATTTAAGGGCTTTATTGGCATGGGAAGCGTATGTTAACATTGCCAAAGCAAGTGAAGTAGTTAGTAAACAAAAGTGTCATATTATGTACAGTTGAAGTCGGAAGTTTACATACACTTAGGTTGAAGTCATTAAAACTCGTTTTCAACCACTCCACACATTTCTTGTTAACAAACTATAGTTTTGGCAAGTCGGTAGGACATCTACTTTGTGCATGACACAAGTAATTTTTCCAACAATTGTTTACAGACAGATTATTTAACTTATAATTCACTGTATCACAATTCCAGTGGGTCAGAAGTTTACATACACTATGTTGACTGTGCCTTTAAACAGCTTGAAAAATTCCAAAAAATGATGTCATAGCTTTAGAAGCTTCTGATAGGCTAATTGACATAATTTGAGTCAATTGGAGGTGTACCTGTGGATGTATTTCAAGGCCTACCTTCAAACTCAGTGCCTCTTTGCTTGACATCAAAATAAATCAGCTAAGACTTCAGAAAAAATAATTGTAGACCTCCACAAGTCTGGTTCCAAACGCCTGAAGGTACCACATTCATCTGTACAAACAATAGTACGCAAGTATAAACACCATGGGACCACGCAGCCGTCATACCGCTCAGGAAGGAGACACGTTCTGTCTCCTAGAGATGAACGTACTTTGGTGCAAATCAATCCCAGAACAACAGCAAATGACCTTGTGAAGATGCTGTAGGAAACAGGTACAAAAGTATCTATAGCCACAGTAAAATTAGTCCTATATTGACATAACCTGAAAGGCCGCTCAGCAAGGAAGAAGCCACTGCTCCAAAACCGCCATAAAAAAGCCAGATTACGTTTTGCAACTGCACATGGGGACAAAGATCGTACTTTTTGTAGAAATGTCTTCTGGTCTGATGAAACAAAAATAGAACTGTTTGGCCATAATGACCATCGTTATGTTTGGAGGAAAAAGGGGGTCACTTGCAAGCCGAAGAACACCATCCCAACCGTGAAGCACCATCATGTTGTGGGGGTGCTTTGCTGCAGGAGGGACTGGTGCACTTCACAAAATAGATGGCATCATGAGGAAGGAAAATTATGTGGATATTTTGAAGCAACATCTCAAGACATCAGTCATGAAGTTAAAGCTTGGTCACAAATGGGTCTTCCAAATGGACAATGACCCCAAGCATACTTCCAAAGTTGTGGCAAAATGGCTTAAGGACAACAAAGTCAAGGTATTGGAGTGGCCATCACAAAGCCCTGACCTCAATCCTATAGAAAATGTGTGGGCAGAACTGAAAAGGCGTGTGTGAGCAAGGAGGCCTACAAACCTGACTCTGTCAGGAGGAATGGGCCAAAATTCACCCAACTTATTGTGGGAAGCTTGTGGAAGGCTACCCGAAACGTTTGACCCAAGTTAAACAATTTAAAGGCAATGCTACCAAATACGAATTTAGTGTATGTAAACTTCTGACCCACTGGGAATGTGTTGAAAGAAATAAAAGCTAAAATAAATCATTCTCTCTACTATTATTCTGACATTTCACATTCTTAAAATAAAGTGGTGATCCTAGCTGACCTAAGACAGGGAAGTTTTACTAGGATTAAATGTCAGGAATTGTGAAAAACTGAGTTTAAATGTATTTGGCAAAGGTGTATGTAAACTTCCGACTTCAACTGTATATATACAGTGTTGTAATGATGTGAAAATAGGGAAAATAAATAAACATAAATATGGGTTGTATTTACAATGGTGTTTGTTCTTCACTGGGTTGCCCTTTTCTTGTGGCAACAGGTCACAAATCTTGCTGCTGTGATTGCACACTGTGGTATTTCACCCAATAGATATTGGAGTTTATCAAAATTGGATTTGTTTTCAAATTCTTTGTGGGTCTGTGTAATCTGAGGGAAATATGTGTCTCTAATATGGTCATACATTTGGTAGGAAGTTAGGAAGTGCAGCTCAGTTTCCACCTCATTTTGTGGGCAGTGTTTACATAGCCTGTCTTCTCTTGAGATCCAGGTCTGCATGTGCCGGCCTTTCTCAATAGCAAGGCTATGCTCACTGAGTCTGTACATAGTCAAAGATTTCCTTAGTTTTGGGTCCGTCATAGTGGTCAAGTATTCTGCCACTGTGTACTCTCTGTTTAGCGCCAAATAGCATTCTAGTTTGCTTTGGTTTTTTGTTAATTCTTTCCAATGTGTCAAGTAATTATATTTTTGTTTTCTCATGATTTGGTTGGGTCTAATAGTGTTCCTGTCCTGGGGCTTTGTGGGGTCTGTTTGTGTTTGTGAACAGAGCCCCAGGACCAACTTGCTTAGGGGACTCTTCTCCAGGCTCATTTCTCTGTAGGTGATGGCTTTGTTATGGAAGGTTTGGGAATGGCTTCCTTTTAGGTGGTGGTAGAATTTAATGTCTCTTTTCTGGATTTTGATCATTAGTGGGTATCAGCTTAATTCTGCTCTACATGCATTATTTGGTGTTTTTACGTTGTCTGAATTTGGTTTTTGTCGCATTTTGTGAATTCCTGGTTGGTGAGCAGACCCCAGACCTCACAACCATAAAGGGCAATGGGTTCTATAACTGATTCAAGTATTTTTAGCCAGATCCTAATTGGTATGTCGAATTTTATGTTCCCTTTGATGGCATAGAAGGCCCTTCTTGCCTTGTCTCTCAGATCGTTCACAGCTTTGTGGAAGTTACCTGTGGTGCTGATGTTTAGGCCGAGGTATGTATAGTTTTTTGTGTGCTCTAGGGCAATGGAGTCTATATGGAATTTGTATTCGTGGTCCTGGCAACTGGACCTTTTTTGGAACACCATTATTTTTGTCTTACTGAGATTTACTGTCAGGGCCCAGGTCTAACAGAATCTGTGCAGAAGATCTAGGTGCTGCTGTAGGCCCTCCTTGGTTGGGGACAGAAGCACCAGATCATCAGCAAACAGTAGACATTTGACTTCAGATTCTAGTAGTGTGAGGCCGGGTGCTGCAGACTGTTCTAGTCCCCTCGCCAATTTGTTGATGTATATGTTGAAGAGGGCGGGGCTTAAGCTGCATCCCTGTCTCACCCCCCGGCCCTGTAGAAAGAAATGTGTGTGTTTTTTGCCAATTTTAACCGCACACTTGTTGAAGTACATGGATTTTATAATGTCGTATGTTTTCCCCCCAACACCACTTTCCATCAATTTGTAGAGCAGACCCTCATGAGTAGGCCAAATTGAGTCTAAAGCTTTTTTGAAATCAACAAAGCATGAGAAGACTTTGCCTTTGTTTTGTTTTGTTTGTTTGTCAATTAGGGTGTGCAGGGTGAATACGTGGTCTGTCGTATGGTAATTTTGTAAAAAGCCAATTTGACATTTGCTCAGTACATTGTTTTCGTTGAGAACATGTACGAGTCTGCTGTAATGATAATGCAGTGGATTTTCCCAAGGTTGCTGTTGATGCATATCCCACGGTAGTTATTGGGGTCAAATTTGTCTCCACTTTTGTGGATTGGGGTGATCAGTCCTTGGTTCCAAATATTGGGGAATATGTCAGAGTTGAGGACGATGTTAAAGAGTTTAAGTATAGCCAATTTGAATTTGTGGTCTGTATATTTTATCATTTAATTTAGGATACCATCAACCCCACAGGCCTTTTTGGGTTGGAGGATTTGTATTTTGTCCTGTAGTTCATTCAATGTAATTGGAGAATCCAGTGGGTTCTGGTAGTCTTTGATAGTTGATTCTAAGATTTGTATTTGATCATGTATATGTTTTTGCTGTTTGTTCTTTGTGATAGGGCCAAAAGGATTGGAGAAGTGGTTTATCCATACATCTCCGTTTTGGATAGATAACTCTTTGGGTTGTTGTTTGTTTAGAGTTTTCCAATTTTCCCAGAGTGGTTAGATTCTATGGATTCTTTAATTACATTGAGCTGATTTCTGACGTGCTGTTCCTTCTTTTCCGTAGTGTATTTCTGTATTGTTTTAGTGATTCACCATAGTGAAGGCTCAGGTTTTCTGGGTCTCTATGTTTTTGGTTGGATAGGTTTCTCAATTTCTTTGTTAGGTTTTTAAATTCTTCATCAAACCATTTGTCATTGTTGTTAATTTTCTTAGGTTGTCTGCTTGAAATTCTTAGATTTGATAGGGAAGCTGAGAGGTCATATATACTGTTTAGGTTTTCTACTGCCAAGTTAACACCTTCACTATTACAGTGAAACATTTTGTCCAGGAAATTGTCTAGAAGGAATTTGTTGTTGCCTAATAGTTTTTTGGTAGATTTCCCAACTACTTTCCTTCCATCTATAGCATTTCTTAATACTATTCAGTTTCTTTGGCTTTGGTGCCTCATGATTGAGCATTGCTCTGTTCAAGTACTGTGATATTGCTGTGATCTGATAGGGGTGTCAGTGTACTGACTGTGAACGCTCTAAGAGACTCTGGGTTGAGGTCAGTGATAAAGAAGTCTACAGTACTACTGCCAAGACATGAGCTATATGTTTACCTACCATTGGAGTCCCCTCGAAGCCTACCATTGACTATGTACAGTGGGGGAAAAAAGTATTTAGTCAGCCATCAATTGTGCAAGTTCTCCCACTTAAAAAGATGAGGGAGGCCTGTAATTTTCATCATAGGTACACGTCAATTATGACAGACAAAATGAGAAAAAAAAATCCAGAAAATCACATTGTAGGATTTTTTATGAATTTATTTGCAAATTATGGTGGAAAATAAGTATTTGGTCAATAACAAAAGTTTCTCAATACTTTGTTATATACCCTTTGTTGGCAATGACACAGGTCAAATGTTTTCTCTAAGTCTTCACAAGGTTTTCACACACTGTTGCTGGTATTTTGGCCCATTCCTCCATGCAGATCTCCTCTAGAGCTGTGATGTTTTGGGGCTGTCGCTGGGCAACACGGACTTTCAACTCCCTCCAAAGATTTTCTATGGGGTTGAGATCTGGAGACTGGCTAGGCCACTCCAGGACCTTGAAATGCTTCTTACGAAGCCACTCCTTCGTTGCCCGGGCGGTGTGTTTGGGATCATTGTCATGCTGAAAGACCCAGCCACGTTTCATCTTCAATGCCCTTGCTGATTGGCTGGATGTTTTCACTCAAAATCTCACGATACATGGCCCCATTCATTCTTTCCTTTACACGGATCAGTCGTCCTGGTCCCTTTGCAGAAAAACAGCCCCAAAGCATGATGTTTCCACCCCCATGCTTCACAGTAGGTATGGTGTTCTTTGGATGCAACTCAGCATTCTTTGTCCTCCAAACACGACGAGTTGAGGTTTTACCAAAAAGTTCTATTTTGGTTTCATCTGACCATATGACATTCTCCCAATCCTCTTCTGGATCATCCAAATGCACTCTAGCAAACTTCAGACGGGCCTGGACATGTACTGGCTTAAGCATGGGGACACGTCTGTCACTGCAGGATTTGAGTCCCTGGCGGCGTAGTGTGTTACTGATGGTAGGCTTTGTTACTTTGGTCCCAGCTCTCTGCAGGTCATTCACTAGGTCCCCCTGTGTGGTTCTGGGATTTTTGCTCACCGTTCTTGTGATCATTTTGACCCCACGGGGTGAGATCTTGCGTGGAGTCCCAGATCGAGGGAGATTATCAGTGGTCTTGTATGTCTTCCATTTCCTAATAATTGCTCCCACGGTTGATTTCTTCAAACCAAGCTGCTTACCTATTGCAGATTCAGTCTTCCCAGCCTAGTGCAGGTCTACAATTTTGTTTCTGGTGTCCTTTGACAGCTCTTTGGTCTTGGCCATAGTGGAGTTTGGAGTGTGACTGTTTGAGGTTGTGGACAGGTGTCTTTTATACTGATAACAAGTTCAAACAGGTGCCATTAATACAGGTAACGAGTGGAGGACAGAGGAGCCTCTTAAAGAAGAAGTTACAGGTCTGTGAGAGCCAGAAATCTTGCTTGTTTGTAGGTGACCAAATACTTATTTTCCACCATAATTTGCAAATAAATTCATAAAAAATCCTACAATGTGATTTTCTGGATTTTTTTCTCAATTTGTCTGTCATAGTTGACGTGTACCTATGATGAAAATTACAGGCCTCTCTCATCTTTTTAAGTGGGAGAACTTGCACAATTGGTGGCTGACTAAATACTTTTTTTTCCCCACTGTACATACCCAGCATCCGACAGAGCTGCAGGAGTTGAGATAATTTCCTTATTAATTTCTAGCCAGATGTAAAATGTTCCTGTTTTGACAAATTTAATGGAGTGGGTTAGGTCTGCTCTTTACCAAATTAGCATACCCCCCTGAGTCTCTTCCCTATTTCACAGCTGGTAGTTTGGTGGATGGGACTACAAGCTCTCTGTAACCTAGAGGGCAACCAGTGGGTCCATCTCCTTTATACCATGTTTCTTGTAGGATGACAATGTCTGTATTTCCAATTTCTTTGATGAAGTCTGGGTTTCTGCTCTTTAGGCCAAAGGCAGATGACCTCAGACCTTGTAAATTCCAGGATGAGATAGTAAAAGCTTTGTGTTCCATAGTGTCTAGTGTTGTTTTCATGTGGTTTAGGCCCGGACCATCACAGTAGGTGGAGCAGAGCATGTTGAGCATCTGATACATACCTCTTAGGTCGCAGGATGGTGCTTGGGCGGGTGTAATAGTTGGGTTGGGCCTGTTGCTCTGCTCTGCTCTCTCTCTCTCTCTCTTTCTTTCCCTCCCTCCCTCCCTCCCTCCCTCCCTCCCTCCCTCCCTCCCTCCCTCTCTCTCTCGCTCTCTCGCTCTCTTTCTGAGACCACAGCCCTACCTGCCTGACTGCCACTCTCTCTCTGATGTCAAATGAGCCTGTCTGCACAGATGACAGAGTTGCTGGGGAGAAACAACAGTCCCAGTCATTTCGCCTCATTCTCTATCCCTCTATGGAGGCTACTGCTGCTGCTTCTGTTGCTGTGAGAATATACCAATTATGGTAATAGTCTGTCTGCGACACAATACACACCAACGTCAGCTGGACTGTGTGTGTGTATGACACCTTGATTTAAAACCGTTCTCGTAATGCTCTGAAATTCAAACAGGTTTTGCCCTCATTTTTAGATGCTGCCTCAACGTTCTGACCAAATGTTATGATTGATCACTCATTTAAACTCCTGGCTCTGCCAAGCTGAGATGGATAGGAGAGAGAAAATTGCCTTGTCGCCTGTTTAAATATCTGCCAGCATCTGCTAGGTGAAAATAGTAGACTAGAATATGATTTGTGGTCCATTAGCTCACCATTACATGATACAAAACCATTAAAATGGGTTTAAAATGTCTAACTTCCTCAGGGTTATTTGGGGTCATTGGTATGCATTTGTTATGCTTATACAGTGTGTGTGTGTGTGTGTGTGTGTGTGTGTGTGTGTGTGTGTGTGTGTGTGTTGAGGGGGGTGTGGGGGGGTGTGGGGGGGGGGGTCCAGTTCTGCTTACCTTGTCAAATGTAACGGCTTTGTCAGCTGAAAACAGATACTGACAAAGAGAAAAAAAATCCCATCTTTAGTTTCATCTGGATTTAGAGGATCAATGCGTGGCATGTACCCTTTGTAAAATAACATGACATTTATTTTATTTGACATTTGCACACAAAAAAATCTGGTTCCCCACATATCTTGTAGACACTACTGATTGGGGGAAAAAATCTATTCATTTACGTATCGGGATATTATTTTTGACGATATATCACTGTACCTGCACCAAAACGCCAGTATTTGTCCTTCATAGCTTGTTCACCTCTTCTTTTTAAATAGTGAGCTAACTTTATTTCCATGACTGATCAAAACTCGTTTTCTCATGGCTCTCTCTTGTCCCTCTGCAGCAGACATATGGTGAGCAATATGTTTGGAACATCGAATCGCAAATAAAAATCACAGTATCGAATCACAATACATATAGAATCGTGAGAATTGTAATACATATCGTATCGGCACCTAAGTATAGTGATAATATCGTATCGTGAGGTCCCTGGCAATTCCCAGCCCTGTAAGACACTCTATGGAATGAATTTCACCTTCAATGCGAATGTAACTTTTGGTTATTGACTAATTTAAATGGTCTATGGGTAGAGATAATAATTACTGAGTATGTACTGATTTCCATACTGGTTGGAAGTGAGCTACATTTCCGTATTACTGGTGTAATAGCTCAGACTGTCCAGTTGGGGGTGATGTAGGGTAAGACTTGGCTCCAGTATGTTCTTTACAGCAGCCTCACACAGACAGGTCATATGAAACAGCTGTGTTTGACAACAAAAGACAATGTTAAAGGATAAGCTATGATATCTGCTTGACTTCTCCCCATGGGCCCACGCCCTGGATGAGAGGATTGTGATTTCTGTGTGTGTGTGCGTGTTTGCGTGTGTGCGTGCGTGCTCTCTTACCTGCCTTCCTGCATGTGCGTATTAGGTGGGGGGGTTTCGTTGATAAAGATGTCCCTGTAAGAACCTCAATAATAATCATTCACTGTGTATACAATGAGTCCAACCCACAGAATTGCATCCAATTGGCTGTAGTGAATGAGAATGAAAGGCAGGTCATGCTGTGAAATGAGCTGAGGGATTTCGACCCTTTTCCAACTGGGAGATCTGACCAGCCAGTTAAGCTCAAGGCTTTGGATGCAATTTAAACCTGACACTGAAGGGCTCATTGATGTGGCGTTGAGCTGTAAAAAGGTCCTACAAAGCTAGTAAAGACATATTATTGTTTGCTCGACTATGAACCTGTTGACATATTATATCTGTCTGTGCCTTATTGAAAATGCATGGACGATCATATAAAGCATCTCCCAATGACAGTAGAGTAGAGCACCTTTATTTGTTTAATGAGGGGCTGTGTCTGTGTCTTCTCGTGTTGCACTGACACAGTTGTCATGGTGATGGGATGATCATAGGGGCGCAGGCAAAGTCAGCGGGAGGCGGGACACCCCCAGCCACGGTCCCGTCTGCCTGATCCCCAGAATGCCCTTAGCCCCCGTCAGGGAAATGTCCAGCTCTTTCTCCTGTCTGCGGTAGCAGGGTAAAAACAACAGGTCTCCGTTTAGAGTGTGTTGCTCCGGCAGTGAGCTGGCCATATGGTGCTGGTATTAAGCTCCCTGTGCAGAAAGCTGAACCAGGCCTGCAGGCAGGCAGGCAGGCAGACAGACCAGGCAGGCAGGCAGGCAGACAGACCAGGCAGGCAGGCAGGCAGACAGACCAGGCAAGCAGGCAGACAGACCAGGCAGGCAGGCAGACAGACCAGGCAGGCAGACAGACAGACAGACAGACAGACAGACAGGCAGACAGACCAGGCAGGCAGACAGACCAGGCAGACAGACAGACCAAGCAGACAGACCAGGCAAACAGATAGGGAGGCAGGCATACAGACCAGGCAGATATACAGACCAGGCAGGCAGACAGACAGACAGACCAGGCAGGCAGACAGACCAGGCAGGCAGACAGACCAGGCAGACAAACAGACCAGGCAGACAGACAGACCAAGCAGACAGACCAGGCAAACAGATAGGGAGGCAGGCATACAGACCAGGCAGGCAGACAGACAGACCAGGCAGGCAGACAGACCAGGCAGGCAGACAGACCAGGCAGGCAGACATACCAGGCAGGCAGGCAGACAGACCAGGCAGACAGACCAGGCAGACAAACAGACCAGGCAGACAGACAGACCAAGCAGACAGACCAGGCAAACAGATAGGGAGGCAGGCATACAGACCAGGCAGATATACAGACCAGGCAGGCAGACAGACAGACCAGGCAGACAGACAGACCAGGCAGACAGACAGACCAGGCAGACAGACAGACCAGGCAGACAGACTGACCAGGCAGACAGAGGCTGTCTATTCTGAACTTTGTGTGGTGAGCTGTCTGGTGCCCAGAGCTGCCGGGGCATTACCAAGTGGGTACTACACAGAGTGGAAGAGGAGAAGTCCAGTAGCTGTAAGACTTGCCCTCTACAAGATCATCAGCCGACTCCATTACCATCCTCTACCATCCTCTGACCAGCTCCCTCCGCTCAATCCAATGAACCTATCTGCAGAGGATGCAACGTTCAAAGACTTGGCCTCTATTGGTTGACCCTGTCATAATATATTGCTTGTTTGTTCGTTTTTTGCTTATTAAGTGTTTTTAGATTTCTATTATGAAAAGTGATATAGTTTAATAAATTATTATTATTAGTGTTGCCTCTCTCTCTCTCTCTCTCTCTCTCTCTCTCTCTCTCTCTCTCTCTCTCTCTCTCTCTCTCTCTCTCTCTCTCTCTCTATTAGAAAGTTATTCAAGTAAAAGTGAAAGTCACCCAGTAAAATACTACTTGAGTAAAAGTCTAAAGTTTTAAATATACTTAACCTCTTAAGGATCGGACCCTTTTTTCGCCTAAAATGACATTCCCAAATCTAACTGCCTGTAGCTCAGGACCTGAAGCAAGGATATGCATATTCTTGATACCATTTGAAAGGAAACACTTTGAAGTTTGTGGAAATTTGAAATTAATGTAGGAGAATATAACACATTAGATCTGGTAAACAATAATACAAACAACAACTTTTGTTTTGTCATCTTTGAAATGCAAGAGAAAGGCCACAATATAATATTGCAGTTTAGGCGCAATTTAGATTATGGCCACTAGATGGCAGCAGTGTGTATGCAAAGTTTCAGATTGATCCAGTGAAGCATTGCAATACCGGACTATTTTGTATCAAGTCTGCCCAAATGTGCAGAATTGGTCAATTCATACATTTTCAAGTACATAACTATAAAGAACATACAAAAATGATATGGTAATACAGAATGTAAGTTTACACACTCCCAGGAATGTCATACATGATGGATCATTAGCTTATACACTAACTTTCACACATCTAGATGGCCGGTCAGGGTGGGTGTGGAGCCAGAGACAGCATGGGGTTCAAACTGTAGAACCCAGTACCTACATTTGAAAATAAAAATTGATTTTATCAAACAAAGCTATGCTACATTTTATCTCTGGGACCCTTAGGATGACAAATCAGAGCAAAATGTAACAAGTACTTTGGGTTGTCAGGGAAAATGTATGGGGTAAAAAGTACAATTTTTCTTTAGGAATGTAGTGAAGTAAAAGTAAAAGTAGTCAAAAATATAAATAATAAAGTAAAGTACAGCTACCCCAAAAAACTACTTAAGTAGTACTTTAAAGTATTTTTACTTAAGTACTTTACACCACTGTCTATCTCTCTCTCTATCCCCCACTCTCTCTTTCTCTATCCCTCTATCTCTCTCTCTATCCCTCTATCACTCTATCTCTCTCTCTTTCTCGCTCTCTCTCGCTCTCTCTCGCTCTCTCTCGCTCTCTCTCGCTCTCTTTCTTGCTCTCGCAGAGGCACAAAAGTGGGCATACAACCACTGCATTGGAGATTTCTATCAGAATTTGATCCAACACTCTCAAAAATCTCAAGCATGTGCCTAACATAATGCTTGAGTTCCCAAGGACTTAGTAATGAGAACACTTCTATTCTGCACGGCACCACCATCATTTCCCTCTGTAAGCTTCAGTAGGGATCCTGATTGAATATTTAGACAGCTAAGCCTGACGCTGTTCTCTGTTGAATAGAATCATGTTGTAAGAGGGAATGACAGAATGGGAGAGATTAAACCCTGTTCTGTTTGGGTTCAGACACAGCACACCCTCTAAGGCAAATGGAGAGAGTAGTTGTACCTGCAGGCAACAGAGATTACGGAGTGTGTTGCCCTTTTAAAATACGGAGTGTGTTGCCCTTTTAATTACGGAGTGTGTTGCCGTCTAGCTGTCAGTAAAACTGCGCTGGGCTCCTCAGACATTATGTATTGTGTACATATTCTATTTGGGAGCTTCTGTGTTCAGTGTTCAGTGTTCTGTGCTGCAGTTGGAGGGGAGCCACAGTGTCTGCTGGGTATCTAGGGAGCTACCTGTGCCTAGCTTGCTTTTACTAACTAGTCCTCCTGGGTCCCCCCGAATCCTGCTCACAGGTGATATACATCACTGTCACAGGTTCACCAGCACTGTCATATGTGCTGTTCATGTGGTATGATTTCAGACACAGCCCTGGACAGTATAGAAATATTCAATGTCTTTGCAAGACAGGTTGAATTAGATGTCACATAAAATATATTCACCTCACCACACAAGACCATCAGTAGGCCCATCTTACATGTATTGATTTGAGAAACAGCAAATGTTTTTTTTTTCCATTAGAGATCAAATGCAGTGTATCAAGTCTTCCTGGCCAATTTATAGACAACAGTCTCTGGCAGTATCTGGTCTACTGCCAGTCCTTGTCATAATGGTTCTTTCACAGAGAGGGCTCATTTAGTCAGAGAATGATCAAAAACGGGGGGTGGGGTGGGGTGGGGGGGTTCTAAGGCTTTGGAACTTTGATTTCTGACTCGCCTGGAATAAGAAATCAATAGAACAAAGGGTAGGATATGATGGTGAAGAAATGGACTGGTCATGCTGGGCGGATGTGACATCTGTCAATGAGTCAAATGTATTGAGGATGAATGTCACGTCTGGCGAGAGAAGCAGAGATTAAAGAGCGAGTGAGGACAGTGGGACAGGTCACTCTGTCATCCTCTGATCTGGCCTGGATGAATCACAGATATACGGCCTCTGTCACGCGGACAGTTATTTCCCTAGGTCTTTACTTTAATGACAATGTATTCTCAGTCAACTCACCTGGTAAAATAAATAAAAATGAAATGTCACACGAACCCACTATACAGGAATAGGCTATAGGGAAAAGACAAATCCTTTAAGCCATACATCTGAAATGCATGCTGGTATTATTATGACTTGGCATGGTCATAAATAATGTCAGAATTATTTTACATTTTATCTTCTTGATTTAATATCCAACATGTACAGTTGGCCCACACAAAACTGTGTTTGACAGCCATATCAAACCAATACCATGTTATTGTATGTTTTATGTGATTCTAGAATGTAATTGGTGGTGTTTTTATGGATCCCAGCCCAGGACAAAAACAATGAGAGAGAAAGTGAGAGAGAGATTATTCTGGAAAATTCTCACTGAATCCATTTTCTATTCTGTGACCTATATTTTGTTGCCTGATGACTCAAACTGAATTATTCCAATGCTCTATCATTCACTACATACTGCAGTCTGACACTGCCATCATTCAAGTTGTTTGTGCTGACGTCAAAATGAGGGGTGTTGTACAAAACAAAGTCATCAGCGATTGGATCATCTTTAACCAGAGTATCAAAGCCAATGATGTATTTTCAAAAATGGCCCAACCCATGGGTTTCTGGGACAGATCAGATCCAGACTCATTGCGGAGAAGAAAGTAACGTCTGTGGGCGGCGGCGTAGCGTTTGGCCGTAGCAAGGAGTTTGGGAAGCCAGGCAATATATTTTGCTCAGCATGTATCTCTTCCTCCTCCACCCTCTCTCACCCGCTTCTTCCCATGTTCCCATTCCTTTATTCTATGTGTCTCTACCTTGCAGCTCCGGTCCTAACCCCCTCCTGACTAAAATAGATGAGTTGGCTCTCTTCCTAAAAGCAGTTTGTGGAGCATATTGAGGCGTCTCAGTCGACAGGGGCTCGGCAGAACTGATTTTCGAAATCATTCCCCTCTCGTAGATAATTCAGTCTGCTATTAAAACAGACAACCTCTGAGACCTCACCACCTGAAGAGAATACATTGCCAACAATACCCTTATAATCATTCTCTACGTTTAGCATTTTATTTTCTTCAGAACAGGTCTTTGCCTGCATCTGAGTAACTACACTCTTAGAAAAAAGGGTTCCAGGAGGGTTCTTTGGCTGTCCCCATAGGAGAACCCTTTTTGGTTCCAGGTAGAACCCTTTTGGGTTCCAGGCAGAACCCTTTTTGGTTCCAGTTAGAACCTGTTTGGGTTTCATGTAGAACCCTCTGTTGAAAGGGTTCTACATGGAACACAAAAGGGTTCTACCTGGAACCAAAAAAGGTTATTCAAAGACTTATCCTATGGGGACAGCCAGAGAACCATTTAAAGTTCTAGATAGCACTTTTTTTTACTAACAGTGTACACTAAACAGTCGTGTTTCCCAGTTATTTAGGAGGGCAGTTGTGACAGTTCTGCAGTCAGTCATGTCTTGTTGTAACACATTGTTCTATACAATACAGTGACTCTGTTAGCTGATCCCAGGTCAGAGTCCTATGTGGACAGACGAATAACCCTGTATTAGCCCAGTCTTTTTCTTAAGAGCAGGATGGATGGTTAGTACGCATAGCAGTGCACAGCTAGGCCTGTGGAGCTGTGGACCCTGGGTGAGCAGAGCACACTGACTGGGGTGGTGGCTCTGGGCTCGGTTTGGATGGAGGAGGGCCAGGCTATGGAGAGATGGAGAGAGAGAAGGGGGGATGGGAGAGAGGAAACGCGACACACCGGGATTATTCCCCATAGCCACTGTAGCAGGAGCCAGGAGTGCACAGGGGGCAGGTTGAACAACTGAGACAATTTGGAGGCAGACCCTGGCCATGCATGTTCCCTGTGGAGGACAACCCCGTGTGTTCTCATCAGGCTCCATCCCCCCCGAGGCCATGTAATTATGACGGCATCTACAAGAGAGATTGTGTGATAAAATAAGGCCATTACTGTCTGGGTGTTTCTGATGCTCAGTGCTTGAAGCAGGTGTCTCATTGTAACAGAATGTAATGTGCTGGAATACTCTGCATTATACACTCCAATGACTGATATAATGATGATTCTGAGATCACACTTAGGTGTGTGTACACACACACACACACAAACACGCGCATGCACACAAACACACACACACACACACACTCCAGTATTTGTCCTGGGAATTGCCAGGGACCTCACGATACGATATTATCACTATACTTAGGTGCCGATACGATATGAATTGTGATTCTATCACGATTCTATATGTATTGCAATTCTATATGTATTATGATTCGATACTGTGATTTTATTGTGATTCGATGTTCCAAACATATTGCTCACCATATGTCTGCTGCAGAGGGACAAGAGAGAGCCATGAGAAAAACAAGTTTTGATCAGTCATGAACATGAAACAAATTAGCTCCCTATTTAAACAGAAGAGGAGAACAAGCTATGAAGGACAAATACTGGAGTTACAGCCAACTAGCGCTAAAACAATATTGCAATATCGGTAAAAAAATATATGCAAAATATATTTATACACACACACACACACACACACACACACACACACACACACACACACAGATAGAGGTTTCAGTTTGTGTCCTGGAAGCTGAAGGTTTAATTAAATCAGTCAGATTATTGATCTCAGTCTGGGCCCCCTCAAGGCTGTTTCCACCCCCTACAGTATCATTGCAGAATAAAATGGTCTCTCTGCAAGCCCCTTAGACCTGTGTGTGTCAGAGCTTGTGTTATGCACGCTGCTGTGTGTCTGTCTGTCAGAAGACACAGTAAAGAGCAATTTGGTTTACAGCCCTACAGTACGGCCATTCCTTCATGCTTCCCCAGGACAGCAATGAGCTCTGCCTGTTAATGTCATCCATCAGAAGGCTTCTCTTAATGCAGTCTCCCAGTCTCCCAGTCTCTCAGTCTCCCACTAATAGAGCACATTCCAGAGTGGTGATTCTGAAGAAAAATCAATGCCTTTTTAATTCCCTCTTCCCATTGCTTATACGCTCCAGAGCCCAAATAGAATGATCATAATAGTTTGTTAAGCCCACCATGAAGGCAAAGACAGATTCTATACCATTTAGAGTGAATGTTTATGCAGATGATTCAGGGGCTGGTGAGGACTATCTCCTAAAAGGATTAGGGGTTGAGGGTATAGGTTTGTCATGGTGAGGGGACAATCAGATTGGGAATATTCAACTGGTCACAGGTGGTGGGGTGGATGGAACTTCTATTCATTGCATGCATCAGTAACCCTTATTATTGGGGGATGTAGATAATGGCTGTGATTTATTCAGACCTAGCTGAAGGGCAGTGGGCTGTTAAAAAACCTGTGCCATAGCAGAATGTTTCAACATGTAGGGGCAGGATTGGCAGGGGAACATCTCAGACAGACACCCACCACCACCACCACCATGCCCAAATCCAACCAGGGGAAATGTAATTGGAAATTGGGTTTGTGAGAACACACATGAGCAAACACACACACACACACACACACACAAACAAACACTTTTTGGGGCAACAATTATCAGAAAGGATTATTAGGAGGCTATCGTTTTTATTTTGATGTTTGTGGAGATCAAATTGAGCGAATCTGTTGAAGTTTGACCACCATGTCCCCCTGATATGAACGGTGCATCCGTGCGCGCTGTCCCCGCATGTTCGCACATATCACTGTGATGCTGACGCAGGTCGACAGAGGTAACCTGTCGGGGAGGAGCCAATAACGCAATGCGCGAATGGAGCAGTTGCAACAGCAGGCAGCAGTGGAGCACCCGGTGCGGTTTGGCGGCAAAGTCACACGTCTCCGCGAAACGGGGTGATCCTACACGACAAGAGGAAACTGACCCTGCTATGCAAGCGGACTGAGGCAAAATAAGGACCTGCACACACACCCTGCTATAACAACTTGCTCACACACCATGCTATAACAACCTGCTCACACACCCTGCTCTGCCTGCACTGATTTCTGGACTGATTTATTGCGCCTCTGGTAATTGAGAGGAAAATGCGCAGATATTATATTGCTGTTGGTTTTATAGTTCGTTTTCTCACACTTTTAATCTGAGCCCCGTCGTGCCTGACATCCAACGTCTCGAAAAGGACAAGTATTTTCCTCCTATCACATTGATACGAACTGTGAGGTTTCTGCCTCTTTTTCACGTTCTTATTTCTGGGAAGGGTTGAATCATGACGAACAGTGCGCAGCTCGCGCCGACCCTGTGCTGAAGCGATGTTTCAGGACCATGGATACTTGTTTCTCTGTTTCTGGCTTACAAAATAAAAGCGTCACAAATGGATGAAGAAATCGACACCCGCAAAATCAACAACAGCTTCCTCCGGGACCACAACTATGCAACTGAAGGTATCTATCCATATTTAATGAATGCATATATCGCTTTAAATAAAATGTAGGCTATAGAATGCGAACCGGTGTTCCACCAGCGGTATGTAGGCTATCATCGGAATTGTTCTAATTTGGGACACCGTTTTGGGGGTGTGGTGCATGGCTTTTTAGGGACAACGGTGTGTTACTGACCTGTCACATGCTTGAAATTAAAAAACATTTGGTCAATACTAATTACTGTAGGCCTGCAGTCTCTTTCTCAGATAAGAGAATATAATATAATTAATGGCTGTCTTGCATTAGCATATACTATAGTTTGTCAGTGGTGTGGCATTATCGAGATGTTCAGATATTAGAGAATGCACAGTGCAGTCACGGATATGTTCATTTCTATGTATTCGGAGTAAATCACAGACGCTACGCACATCCAGTTGCGTTAGAAGCGCGGGTCTTTAAGTCCAGAGTGGAGTCGGTGACAGTTCCCACAGGGAAATAGGCTTATCCTTCCGGCCAACTACAACAGCAGATCACAAACAGCATTATGATGACAATTTCGTATCAACCTCGAGTAAATATTGATCGATACGCAGTAATTCATTTAGAGAGACATTGATAAGGTTACTTATTATTATTATTCTTATTCTTATTATTATCAGCGTTTTAATCGGCTAGATCTGGAGTCTATAAACAAACATTTTCTATAAACTATCCGGATTCCATCTGCTTTCTTAATGGATGGTTATGCTGTGTTTGTAGCAGTGGAACAACGCTTTGGGTGTGCAGTAACAGCTTTAGGGGCCGAGTATTGCAGGTGTCAGAGTAGCGTAGGATGCAACAAAGTATTTCAAGATGCAACATGAGACAATCAGATTTTTGCTATTCAGAATTCAAGTTAAGTTTTCTAAACATTTTGTCTTTTTAATGTCAATCCTGAAATATGCAAGATAGCACAAAGAGAATGCTGGTCTTTTCAATTTTGATTTCCATCTTGCACATGGCTTTGATTGATTGATTGATTGATTGATTCAGAGCTATATCAACAGTAAGCAGAGAAATCATATTGAGCAGCCCAGCCAGTGAGAGGAGCAAGGAGAGAGCTGAAATAACCATAAAGGCTTAAGCTGAACCACCAGACAGGCAGATGCCACTGGCTTCAGACCGCTACAACAGGCAGATGCCACTGGCTTCAGACCGCTACAACAGGCAGATGCCACTGGCTTCAGACCGCTACAACAGGCAGATGCCACTGGCTTCAGACCGCTACAACAGGCAGATGCCACTGGCTTCAGACCGCTACAACAGGCAGATGCCACTGGCTTCAGACCGCTACAACAGGCAGATGCCACTGGCTTCAGACCGCTACAACACATAACACGAGATCAACTCTTATTTCTGTCTCCCATTCTCTCCTCTCTGTAGTTACCCTCACCGCTAAGCTGCCTAGCTACTACACCTTTCAGGAGGGCTTAACCTGTTCATAGGAGCACATCACATTTCATGTCAAATGAAAGCTAAGAGTCTATACTTTTTAGAAATGAAAACATATATACATTTCTCAACCATTTTCCATTCCAGAAATGTGGAATAAGCAAAGGCTTTGATTTCCGGTCAAACAGATGGAAAAGGGGTCTTAGAAAACATCTACATTTTACATTTTAGTCCTTTAGCAGACGCTCTTATCCAGCGCGACTTACAGTTAGTGACATCGACCAGAAAAGTCTTACAAGAGTTTATAAATACATCAAAACACAATAATGTTGAATACCCCTGCCAACTTATATCAACATTTCTATTGAGTTTTTCTGAAATGATTTGCCTTCTGTAAGTTTAAGAAACATTGCCTAGTGTCTTGTCATTCTGTTACCAAAAACCCACATATCTTTTAAGATATTTTCTAACAAGTAAAGGCAGATCTACCAATTAGTTATAGTGTTTTTACTGATAACTGTTTGGTTTATGATTTATTAAGTGATTAAAACGCGTCATTCTGTTACCAAATCGGTAACAGAATAACCAAAAAATCTGTAACAGAACTGTGAAAACAGTCTGGACAACCCCTCCCCCTCTCTTCTCTCTCTCTCCAGTTATTGTCACCTCTCCTGGCTCTTACTGACACTGCTTTGCTTGCTCTTTGGGATTTTAGGCTGGGTTTCTGTATAGGCACTTTGTGACAACTGCTGATGTAAAAAGCCTTTCCATTTACTGTAACCAGCTCTCTCACCCACTGAGCACCGACAGACAACGAACATCCATGGACGTTGAAAAGTCTTCCCAATGCTGCATAGCTGGAAGGAAAGGACGGTTTTTCCATATCTTACATGTTACAGGCTCCGTGGTGTACAGCTCTCTGATTTCTCCTCTACTGTATTTGTGAAGGCACTGAGCCTCGGGTTAAAGTGAGCAGCAGGAGTTAATCTGTTGTTCATAACAGCCTACCTAGCTTTACTTGGATATATTTTCAATATACTTTATTTGTGATTCCCAACAAATGAGTCAATTGACGAATTGTGAAGTGATTTTCCTTATAATAGTCTCTTCATACCCCTCACAATATGATGTGAATAATGAGTAAATCATTACACTTCTGAGGCAACACAATGTAGACAAATTATGTTCTCCCCTCCCCCACATCTCCTTCATAAAAGCCCATTACTACCATCACTGTCTCCAGCACCTTCTCAAGGGCAAGAGGGCTGGAGAGGGCTGAAGGCTGCCAGTAACCCCCCCCCCCCCTCCACTACCCCCCTCCTCCATTACTAAGAGACCAGGTTAAGCCTGTTTCCGAGTGAACAACCCTGCCTCACCCACTGACCTACAGACTACCCTCCACCTTCTCACCAGGAGCTTAGCACCCCCCCCCCCCCTCCCCCTCCCTCCTTCCTCATGGTCTGCTGTCTCTGACCGTGTCCTAATATAAGGTCCTTCATTTGTATGGGAAGGAGAGGAGATGAGAGGCTGTCAAGGCCACCAGACTGCTGTCTCCATCTCACTATTACTACTAAAACACAAATGCATACATAGCCTCTAGACATCTATAAAGACAACTCATGTGATCTCAGTCGATGCAGAGGTAGTTGACATGAAATAGGTGGCTGTCATCTACTCTGTTTGTGTCTTGGAGGATTGTCTAGAGTTCTCTATGGGAGATGCGTTTAGGAGCAGACAACGTAAAAAAAAAAAAAATGGATACCAACAGTTCGGTGCCGACCTTTTAGTGCTTCTAAACCCCCTTAAAAGTAGTGCGTTTGAGCTAGAGACTTCCGGGTAGGCGTACTTCTTGCGTTGTACGCGTCTAAATTCACTGATTCCGCCGATGTCGACCATTAGACGGGGGGCTGAGCTAGAGTGATGTTTGTGAGATGAGAGGATACTAAAAACGGTTCTTCTCACGAAAACGTCTCTGAAGTCAGAACGGTTTGAGCTACAAACTATCATTTCGAAAAGCTGAGACTCTCACGAACGTACGCACGTCAAGTTTTTTCTACGACGCTCACAGGACTTGTTAGAACTCTACATAGAAGATCATACACCATTATTGCATTGTGATTGTCCCTGATGTTTTCCTGAGCTTTACTTTAAAAGTCTGATGCTTTGAATCACAACAACAATGCTATTCATCCTGGACGTTTCAGTACTGTTACCTTAATTGACTAGGAGAGAAATGACCTTTTTTGCCGTGCACTGTCCACTGTCCACGGAAGTTAGAGCAGGGAATATGTTGTTAGGAATCAGGAAGGACCCATAGAAATGGCCAGGGGGTAAACTTGTTCTCTTTATGATGGTCTGATGCTACTGGTTTGACAACCAGATTAATAAATTATGACTCATACATTTCTAAAGATATTTTCATGCATGTTGTGTTTCGCTCTGCCTGTTACTGTGGTAACCACTGTTAGCTTCCTCCACTAGAAGAAAATACTAAACGTAGACTGGGCACTTTAACCTATTGTATGATACCATCGCAACATAATGTATCTGCATATCACAATTTTAGTCCCCAATCCCCTCGCTTTTTCTTTGCTTGCTCTCTGGGGTCTAGGCTGGGTTACTGTAAAGCACTTTGTGTCAACTGCCGAAGTAAAAAGGGAATTATACAATTAATTTGATAGAATTTGAACAGAAAAGAGAAAAACCCTTTCATGGTGTTATCTTGACTGATTACATGAGAGTGAGAGCAGAGCAGTAATTAGACCAGGGCAGTTATTAGACCAGGGCAGTAATTAGACCAGGGCAGTTATTAGACCAGGGCAGTAATTAGACCAGGGCAGTAATTAGACCAGAGCAGTTATTAGACCAGAGCAGTTATTAGACCAGGGCAGTTATTAGACCAGGGCAGTTATTAGACCAGGGCAGTAATTAGACCAGGGCAGTAATTAGACCAGAGCAGTTATTAGACCAGAGCAGTTATTAGACCAGAGCAGTTATTAGACCAGGGCAGTTATTAGACCAGAGCAGTTATTAGACCAGGGCAGTTATTAGACCAGGGCAGTTATTAGACCAGAGCAGTTATTAGACCAGGGCAGTTATTAGACCAGAGCAGTTATTAGACCAGAGCAGTAATTAGACCAGAGCAGTTATTAGACCAGAGCAGTTATTAGACCAGAGCAGTTATTAGACCAGGGCAGTTATTAGACCAGAGCAGTAATTAGACCAGAGCAGTTATTAGACCAGAGCAGTAATTAGACCAGAGCAGTTATTAGACCAGGGCAGTTATTAGACCAGGGCAGTTATTAGACCAGAGCAGTTATTAGACCAGGGCAGTAATTAGACCAGAGCAGTTATTAGACCAGGGCAGTTATTAGACCAGGGCAGTTATTAGACCAGAGCAGTTATTAGACCAGGGCAGTAATTAGACCAGAGCAGTTATTATACCAGGGCAGTAATTAGACCAGGGCAGTTATTAGACCAGAGCAGTTATTATACCAGGGCAGTAATTAGACCAGGGCAGTTATTAGACCAGAGCAGTTATTATACCAGGGCAGTAATTAGACCAGAGCAGTAATTAGACCAGGGCAGTTTTTAGACCAGAGCAGTAATTAGACCAGGGCAGTTATTAGACCAGGGCAGTTATTAGACCAGAGCAGTAATTAGACCAGAGCAGTTATTAGACCAGGGCAGTTATTAGACCTGGGAAGTTATTAGACCAGAGCAGTTATTAGACCAGAGCAGTTATTAGACCAGAGCAGTTATTAGACCAGAGCAGGGCAGTTATTAGACCAGAGCAGTTATTAGACCAGGGCAGTAATTAGACCAGGGCAGTTATTAGACCAGGGCACCAGACCAGGGCACCAGACCAGAGCAGAGCACCAGACCTGGGCACCAGACCTGGGCACCAGACCAGGGCACCAGACCAGGGCACCAGAGCAGAGCTAATGTAACATCCACGGTCCTCTATGGTGTCTGTCCAGGAGGGAACACCGCAGCACCACTGGGAGCTGTTTCCACTCAGAAAACCTTTGGGAGAGAGGATCTGCCTGCTGAGAGATGGTGTGGATTAGTCCTGATTGAATGCACACACTGGGTGTGGTCTGTGTGTGTGTGTGTGTGTGTGTGTGTGTGTGTGAGAGAGGTGGTGTCACACTGTGATTGTTCCCTCTGTAATCAGATCTCAGCTTCTTAGAGGGCTCATCCTCTCCCCTCCCAGCTAGCTCCCTCCCTGACCGGGACAGAGATTCATAGACTTCCCAATTCACACAAAATGGATACGGGTAGGGTGGTAGGGGGAAGAGAGGGGGGAAGATGGATACGGGTAGGGTGGTAGGGGGAAGAGAGGGGGGAAGAATGGCTACAGTTCCAGGGACAGACACATTGGCCTTTCTGAAATGACAGGTTCTAAGAATGAAGCTCTGTCTGAAGACCTTTAGCACGAGCCCATCAATAATCACTCTGTGACGGCCCATTTTGGAATATTTCCTGTGCACTTATTCCAAAATATACATCATTATAGTATTCAAAGCCTTTGTCATTAATGTGACATTATGTCATAACTCATGAATATGTTGGAAATGATTATACATGTTAATAGTTGTACGAAGCTAAATAAGGAGCCAACTGCCATGCAAGCAATTACATCAGACTAAGGGGAAAGCACTAACTGGAATTGCTCTGCATATATACGACTCAAACTGAGAGGCCACTGTTTATGCCCTGTGAACAGACCCTACAAACTACTCTCAGGAAATATATTGACTGCTTGAGTGACGGCTTTACAAGCAAATTAGATGCACCAAACCAGAGAGGAGAAAGTTACCAAAGTCAATATGTAACATAAATCCTACAGTATTCTTTTGTACCACCTGACTTCGGTTCAGTGGCGATTTTAGCATGTAAATCTAGGTGGGGCAAACACAACACAATACTTAACAATACATTAATTGCACTATAACGGTGACAAATGGTGCCCACAAACTGTTAGGGCCTACATAAAGCTGTCCCAACAGCAGAGTCCCAACAGCAGTCCCAACACCTTACCACTGCTACACCTGGCTATCAGCGGAGCCTTGTCTGGCAGCGAAAAAGTTCATTCAGCCTCATTTACTGCCTTTAAAAAAATCATAGCTGAAATGGCTGACTTGCTTAAACGAATGTGGTTTCTACTGACAATTGAGATGTACAAACTATGGCATAAGGGAACGATGAGCGGATAAGAGGCAATCTGTAATTTCGATTAAGACATTAATGAGCGAGCTAGGACGGACGTAGTCAATATAACTATTTGTTCAGCACTTTTGAAATGTACATCGACAGAATTCAGAACATGGGCCGTTCTTACAGTATTCTTCCTGTACACCAAGTCAGAACCATAGGATAAATAAAGGGGGCATATAAGCAGACAATGAAAGCTCTTACAATATTTGATGATGACATTTCTCTAAAACAGGCTGTAGGCTACATGGGCACCACCAAGTCAGAACAGTTGGTTAAGTTATGAGGGGGAAAGGGACCAAATTATTAGGGCGAGGCACATGGGCTACTAACAGCTTACTACACAACATACACTTAGTATTACTTTCTTAGCTACAGTATACATATCTCCCTGGCATGTTACATCATTTATGCAGCAGCATACAATACATTTTAGACTCACCTTGTTGTGCTGTGCTCACTTGAACAGGAAGGTGGCGTGGCGGTCCTTCTTGTTGGCAAATTTTGTCATCTAAGTCTGGATCTCTGGATTTATGGTGCTTTCAAGACTACTGGGAACTCAGAAAAAAACAAGGTTGAATCATGACGTCAGTGATCTTCAGGTCGGAGCTCTAGAAAGAGGCCCGAGTTCCCGAATTGGAATTCCGAGTTGGATGACCGCTCAAAACATATTTTCCCAGTCTGAACTCAAGTTTCAAGTTGTCTTGAACTCACTGAAGTCTGTGGGCGGCAGGTAGCTTAGTGGTTAAGAGCGTTGTGCCAGTAACCGAAAGGTCGCTGGTTCTAATCCCCGAGCCGACTAGGTGAAAAATCTGTCGATGTGCCCTTGAGCAAGGCACTTAACCCTAATTGCTCCTGTAAGTCGCTCTGGATAAGAGCGTCTGCTAAATGACCAATTAATTTTATAAGTCTGAGATTTCCCAGTTCAGATTTTCCAGTTGTTTTGAATGCGGCAGAAGTCAGGCTGGATTGACAGTCTGGCCAATGTATTCAACCTTTTCTGACCTATGGTGTTGCATGTGAATGTTTATCCTTTTAAGCTTGGAAAATATACCCTTAAACAGAGACTTGGACCACACACACTCTCCACTGAATAGAAGGCTAGTGATTGCTTTGCAATGCTTGCAGTTAGCCACTGATTCCTTCCAAACCACTCATTGTTGAATTTGCGATTTCCAACTTGTTGTGTAATGTTTATGTCCAATGGCTGATGTGCACCT
This sequence comes from Coregonus lavaretus, assembly GCF_964263955.1. Lineage (NCBI taxonomy): Eukaryota > Metazoa > Chordata > Actinopteri > Salmoniformes > Salmonidae > Coregonus > Coregonus lavaretus. The sequence continues at coordinate 3,326,723 of NC_140002.1, read as the reverse complement.
ATATGTTTTATCTATAATTTCTCTTCATATGACAAGGATTGAAAAGGATTTGCCAGTAGATTGTCGACTCGATTCATGATGATGACTGCTAGCTTGCTAGCTAAGATTTTGAAAGTATGTTGTTGACATGATCAGTCCAATCAAAGCTACGGTAAATATAACGTGATTTGACGTCATTTTATCTGTGGCCAATGACCTTGAGCCTTCTTGGATGGGCACTTCTAATGTAAATCTGTGGCAGCAACAAAGGGGCTTGAATTCTTGAGCTCTCCCCGTAGATTTTGCGGTGATGTAGTGTCCCCATGAGTGACAGAACTCTGAGCCAATCACGGTGCAACTAGAGAACATTACCAACCTCTACACTCTGTATTTTCCGCTGGCTGCCCCACCACCACCGAAAGCACTGAGCTAGGCTGAAACACCTGTATTTTGGAGCTGCCTTAGTCAAGAAAGCAACAAAGAGACCATGTTTGTATGCAGCTTTATTAACTCAATGATATTTTTTTTACATTGTTATTTATAATTTTTTTGTTTACAAAGAAAAACAATTATTTTATTTTTCTGGGGGTAGATCAGCTTTGATATTGGAGAAAGATTGTAGCTTCCATCAATGTAATTGTCTGCATCACTTCCAATCCGCCATATATATTTTTGCAAATATATATATATATATATATATACATATACACACATATACACACACATATACAGTGGCTTGCGAAAGTATTCACCCCCCTTGGAATTTTTCCTAATTTGTTGCCTTACAACCTGGAATTAAAATGGATTTATTTGGGGTTTGTATCATTTGATTTACACAACATGCCTACCACTTTGAAGATGCAAAATATTTTTTTTTGTGAAACAAACAAGAAATAAGACAAAACAAAACTTGAGCGTGCATAACTATTCACCCCCCCCAAAGTCAATACTTTGTAGAGCCACCCTTTGCAGCAATTACAGCCGCAAGTCTCTTGGGGGTATGTCTCTATAAGCTTGGCACATCTAGCCACTGGGATTTTTGCCTATTCTTGAAGGCTAAACTGCTCCAGCTCCTTCAAGTTGGATGGGTTCCGCTGGTGTACAGCAATCTTTAAGTCATACCACAGATTCTCAATTGGATTGAGGTCTGGGCTTTGACTAGGCCATTCCACGACATTTAAATGTTTCCCCTTAAACCACTCAAGTGTTGCTTTAGCAGTATGCTTAGGGTCATTGTCCTGCTGGAAGGTGAACCTCCGTTCCAGTCTCAAATCTCTGGAAGATTGAAACAGGTTTCCCTCAAGAATTTTCCTGTATTTAGCGCCATCCATCATTCCTTCAATTCTGACCAGTTTCCCAGCCCCTGCCGATGGAAAACATCCCCACAGCATGATGCTGCCACCACCATGCTTCACTATGGGGATGGTGTTCTCGGGGCGATGAGTGGTGTTGGGTTTGCGCCAAACATAGCGTTTTCCTTGATGGCCAAATAGCTTAATTTTAGTCTCATCTGACCAGAGTACCTTCTTCCATATGTTTGGGGAGTCTCCCACATGCCTTTTGGCGAACACCAAACGTGTTTGCTTATTTTATTATTTAAGCAATGGCTTTTTTCTGGCCAATCTTCCATAAAGCCCAGCTCTGTGGAGTGTATGGCTTAAAGTGTTCCTATGGACAGATACTCCAATCTCCGCTGTGGAGCTTTGCAGCTCCTTCAGGGTTATCTTTGTTGCCTCTCTGATTAATGCCCTCCTTGCCTTGGCCTTGAGTTTTGGTGGGCGGCCCTCTCTTGGCAGGTTTGTTGTGGTGCCATATTATTTCAATTTTTTAATAATGGATTTAATGGTGCTCTGTGGGATGTTCAAAGTTTCTGATATTTTATTATAACCCAACCGTGATCTGTACTTCTCCACAACTTTGTCCCTGACCTGTTTGGAGAGTTCCTTGGTGGTGCCCCTTGCTTAGTGGTGTTGCAGACTCTGGGGCCTTTCAGAACTGGTGTGTGTATATATACTGAGATCATGTGACAGATCATGTGACACTTAGATTGCACACAGGTGGACTTTATTTAACAAATTATGTGACTTCTGAAGGTAATTGGTTGCACCAGATCTTATTTAGGGGCTTCATAGCAAAGGGGGTGAAATACATATTTTCCGTTATTTATTTTTTAGAATTTTCTGAAACAAGTTATTTTTTTCATTTCACTTCACCAATTTGACTATTTTGTATATGTCCATTACATGAAATCCAAATAAAAATCCATTTAAATTACAGGTTGTAATGCAACAAAATATGAAAAACTCTAAGGGGATGAATACTATTGCAAGACACATATAAATGCATACATATACACATACATATATATATATATAATTAAAAAATATATATTTTTTCCTTTATTACTTTCTAACCCTACCACCGCTCCCCTAATTGGAGTAAACTAGTGAACAACAACGCTTAGGTCTCTACCTCCAGCTTATACATTTTAATGACAGTCTATTTTACAATAGTTGTATTTTGTTTGATTTTACTCCTGTCCTTCCTCTACCCTCCACCTCTCCCATCTATTTCTGTGCTCTTTCACAAAAGTTCTTAACCTATATACGTTTTACGGACACAGTATGTTTTGCATTAGTTATCTAGTTGTTATTAGTCCCAACCTTCAGCTCCACTCAACCCCTCCCATCTATCTCTTAACACCATCCATATTGGATTTCTATTTGCCATATATTTTTCAACTGTGCTGTGATGTTTCACAAAAGTTCTGAACCTTTCTATTCTCATTGTTTCTACAGATTGTAAATTGAAAATAAACATTTTTGCCAAAAGTAATATTATTTTATTATTTATTATAAATATATTTTTGTACATTATTTGCAAACTGATATGTGACATGTATTAATGCCAAAATAACATGCAAAACAGGCCAAAAATATATATTTTTGCTCAAAAGGTGTGGCTCTCCCCCACCTGCACTGAATGACGGGTCGCCACTGGATTGGTTCATGGTTTATGATGAGCAAATACTACTGGGTTTTAGAGTCTTCGTGTATCTGTGCCTGTGGATAAAAGGCCATTTCAAAAGAAGGCATTGTTTGAAAGGAACATTCAGTAAACATCTAGAATGTACAGTAGGTTCAGTATAACTCTTGAGGAACAACTCTGTCCCCATCCTCTTGGGTTTATGGCCCGGCCCAGGGCCCAGTCAGGCAACTCATTTCCCATTCAGTATGAGCAGTAGTCAGAGAGTGGCATAATGAGACAGGTGTCACATCTCTCTCTCTACTCTGGGGCCAGAGGAGGTAACATTGCAAGGCTGTTGTGATGGATGCTGTAATCCTGGGAGACTCTCCTCCAGAATCCATACTACACTCAAATAAGCCTTCTGCCTTGTGGATGGGCTGGGAGTTCACAGGAAACAGAGAAGAGAGAGAGAGATGCAGGAAGATGGAGGGAGGGAGGCGGGGTTATGTGGATAAATAAAGCTCAGAGAAAGTTTGTATTAGCCAGGGAGCTGGCTGACCTAGAATTGTGAGCTGATGTTTTTTTTGAGCTACATACCAATATACTACTATTGCTCAAAGTAACTGCAGTAAATTAAAATCAGATGGATTGTTTTGTATTTTAGGCGCAAATGGCTTTGAAATGAATGAGCATGTGTGGCATTTCCCAGGATTAAAATCGCAGATGCCGATGTGTTTGATGCCTGGGTTTGATTAGGCCTGGATGACTTAGCATGATGCTCTGAATATTTATACGTTGTGGAGCAGAGTCCCATGTGTGGCGACTCCCCATCCTGGTAACATATGCTTCTGTGAGCAGGCCTTTGTGAGCTTCCCAATCCCACTGGAATCCCTTTGGGTGCAGGAGAGGGAGTGTGCCTTAGGACTGGCTGTTTGTGTGTCTCTGTGGAGGTGTGTAGATTAAACCACATGGGTCAGCAGCCAGTGTTTGCTCCATGGATGTTGGGCATCCACGCAGTGTCTTTTGATTTTCCATGCGCCTTTTTCTATCAGTCCAGTGGCACCTCTCTTCAGAATCTAAATGCTGAAGCACTGGGCTTATTCTGTGACCTGATTGGTTCATACCATTATCCACTCTGACCCTGCAGTGCCTCTGTACCCTTTGGCCAGAATGGGTATTTTGCTGTAAATGTGTATGACTCCTGGTACTTCTAAGATTTGAGTTGCATTCCTTTTGGGTCTCTCTTTGGAATAGATCAGGACTAACACTCCAACAACAGAATTCCACTCATTCTTTAAACCTGTTTTGTTGCCTGCAGCTTGTTTGTCTTGTTTGGTGGTTCTGTTAAATACACATCTGTTTTAGCAATCGATGGGGTATTGTTTTGCTGCTGCTGCAGCCTCTACCCTGGCACTGCTGTCCAATCAAGAGGCTTTTTGTGTAATAATAATAATAATAATAATAATATGCCATTTAGCAGACGCTTTTATCCAAAGCGACTTACAGTCATGCGTGCATACATTTTTGTGTATGGGTGGTCCCGGGGATCCCAGGGATCGAACCCACTACCTTGGCGTTACAAGCGCCGTGCTCTACCAGTTGAGCTACAACAATGGTGAGGAAGCAAGGACAAACCCGCACAGCGAACACGGAACATCCACCCTCCGTGTGCGCTGTGTTGCCCAGTGAAAGGTTCCTCCTACTACCCCTCCACTCCTCCACCCCCCTAGTCGGTCCTGGGTGGAGTCTCAGGGTTAGCCTTTGAGGGGCTGAGTAGCGGTGGGCTAAGGTAGTGGTGGACTGTGGGAGCTGTGGACTGTAGTAGTGGTGGACTGTGGTAATGGTGAACTGTGGTAGTGGTGGACTGTGGTAGCGGTGGACTGTGGTAGCGGTGGACTGTGGTAGTGGTGGACTGTGGTAGTGGTGGACTGTGGTAGTGGTGGACTGTGGTAATGGTGGACTGTGCTAGTGGTGGACTGTGCTAGTGGTGGACTGAGCTAGTGGTGGACTGTGGTAGAGGTGGACTGTGGTAGTGGTGGACTGTGGTAATGGTGAACTGTGGTAGTGGTGGACTGTGGTAGCAGTGGACTGTGGTAGCTGTGGACTGTAGTAGTGGTGGACTGTGGTAGTGGTGGACTGTGGTAGTGGTGGACTGTGGTAGTGGTGGACTGTGGTAGTGGTGGACTGTGCTAGTGGTGGACTGAGCTAGTGGTGGACTGTGGTAGAGGTGGACTGTGGTGGACGGAGGTAGTGGTAGACTGAGGTAGTGGTGGACTGTGGTAGAGGTGGACTGTGGTGGACTGAGGTAGTGGTGGACTGAGGTAGCGGTGGACTGAGGTAGTGGTGGACTGTAGTAGAGGTGGACTGTGGTGGACTGAGGTAGTGGTGGACTGTGGTAGTGGTGGACTGAGGTAGTGGTGGACTGGTAGTGGTGGACTGTGGTAGAGGTGGACTATGGTGGACTGAGGTAGTGGTGGACTGAGGTAGTGGTGGACTGAGGTAGTGGTGGACTGAGGTAGTGGTGGACTGTGGTGGACTGTGGTAGAGGTGGATTGTGGTAGAGGTGGACTGTGGACTGTGGTGGACTGTGGTAGTGGTGGACTGTGGTGGACTTTGGTAGTGGTGGACTGTGGTAGTGGTGGACTGTGGTAGTGGTGGACTGAGGTAGTGGTGGACTGAGGTAGTGGTGGACTGAGGTAGTGGTGGACTGTGGTAGAGGTGGACTGTGGTGGACTGAGGTAGTGGTGGACTGAGGTAGCGGTGGACTGAGGTAGTGGTGGACTGTAGTAGAGGTGGACTGTGGTGGACTGAGGTAGTGGTGGACTGTGGTAGTGGTGGACTGAGGTAGTGGTGGACTGGTAGTGGTGGACTGTGGTAGAGGTGGACTATGGTGGACTGAGGTAGTGGTGGACTGAGGTAGTGGTGGACTGTGGTGGACTGTGGTAGAGGTGGATTGTGGTAGAGGTGGACTGTGGACTGTGGTGGACTGAGGTAGTGGTGGACTGTGGTAGTGGTGGACTGTGGTGGACTTTGGTAGTGGTGGACTGTGGTAGTGGTGGACTGTGGTAGTGGTGGACTGAGGTAGTGGTGGACTGAGGTAGTGGTGGACTGAGGTAGTGGTGGACTGTGGTAGAGGTGGACTATGGTGGACTGAGGTAGTGGTGGACTGAGGTAGTGGTGGACTGTGGTAGTGGTGGACTGTGGTAGTGGTGGACTGTGGTAGTGGTGGACTGTGGTAGTGGTGGACTGTGGTGGACTGTGGTAGTGGTGGACTGAGGTAGTGGTGGACTGAGGTAGTGGTGGACTGTGGTAGTGGTAGACTGTGGTAGAGGTGGACTGTGGTGGACTGTGGTAGAGGTGGACTGAGGTAGTGGTGGACTGTGGTAGAGGTGGACTGTGGTAGAGGTGGACTGTGGTAGAGGTGGACTGTGGTAGTAGTTGAAAGTGGTAGTAGTGGACTCATTCATTAGTCTCTCTGTCTGGCTCTGGCTCAGTGACCTGCTGACCCTGTGATGACAACACCACCGGACAATGGTCAGGAGTCTGTTGACATGCCGAGTGTTTGTCCAGAGGAAGGAGATCAGCTCTCCAGTCCCCAGGCAGGCTTCATGACCAGGTCCCAGAGGACATGTGATATAAGACTGGCTAAACAATGCTATATTGTTCTTCTGCATCAGCATATCGACCCACAACCCACCAGCATCTGTGCATACTGCATACCAATCACTAGAGTTTAGATGGCATGACCTCTATTGTGAAACGAAGACAATGCTACCTGTCAGACACTATAGATCAGGGTTCCCCAATTAGATTTCCAAAAGGGCCAAATTTGGTCAGGCATGCCAAGCCGAGGGCCAACATGTTTGTTTTTTTGGCGACAGTTTTATGTTTTATCAGTTTTCACTTCTATTGTGATTTTATAATTATTAGTAGTGGTGTTAGGAGTCACATAAGAGAAAAATGAAAAATACTAAATTAGTCCAAAACCAACTATTTAATTATGAAATGCCCCTGGAGCATATTCTGTGCAAACAGTCAGCAAACAAAAAGTCCAGCATTCACACACACACACACACACACACACACACACACACACACACACACACACACACACACACACACACACACACACACACACACACACAGCGCCCACTTCTGTCTGGAACACCCATGCTTTGGATATCTGCGTTCAGGCGGGCTTTCTAAGAGAAGAGACAGAAGGACAAACACAGACAGACAGACATTTTTAGTTAGGTACTTTTCAAATGAGTTATCAGAATATGCCACATTAGTTTTTAAACTTTTAAAATATGTGAACCAAATAATATCAAGCTGTTAACAACCAAAGGTGTTTGATATTAATGTGACAATATAATTAATTAGCTTTTATTTGTGTATTATTTTTTTATTGCTGTGTATTAAGTTTTAAATGTTACTAACTAGTTGGATGCCATTTACTTTTATTTAAGCTGTGAAGCATATTTAGTAGGAAACATGCTATTAAATATGAAATGGTTATTTCATTGTAATAATTATTATACCACAAGAAGATTGAAAAAAAGCAACAACAAAAAATTGGATCTGGTTCACTCACCAATCAGTGAGAGAAGTGAGAGCGACGGGATGAGGCAACCTTTCTGATGTCAGGCTTGTATTCTGTTGTGGCAATCCTGAGGCACTGTCCAAGATGTGAATCTGAGAGTCTGTTTCTGTCCTGGCTCTTGATAGCATTCATTGAAGAAAATGCTGATTCACAGATGTATGTTGAGGGGAACATCGTGAGTAGGAGCATTGCAATATCTCTGGTGTTTTTAAAAATGAGCTTGGGGAACCATGTTGATCCAAAAGTCACTCACCAGTGCATCCTTGTGTTGAGCTTTGAGCAAATCAGATGTTCCCATCTCCAAGATTTCCATCTAAAGAGCAGCCTCATCTATGGAAGGCACCAGCTTTTTGGCCTCTGCAGTCCACTGGCCGTCAGCTGACACAGAAAACGGCTGTCTTATGAAGAGAAGGATGTCAGCTGAGAGTTTAGGGGAGCTTTCAAATCTTTCCTTGAAGTTTTCTTCCAGCCTGGACACAAAATCCTTCATTGCTGGATCTTCCTGCATTTTATTCTTCTCACAATGCTCATGCAGACGTGGAAAGTGCAACTTTCTCCCATGAATGTCTCTCTCCAGGAGGTGCAGCTTTGACCCGGAAAGCTTCAATCGCCTCATACATGTCAGCAACAGTGTGGTTCTTGCCTTGTAGTCGCAGGTTAAGGTGATTTAGATGAGACATGATGTCACACAAAAAAGTAACATCTGATATCACCTTGTTGTCAGTTAAAAAGCTCAAAAAGTCGCTGGCTTTTTGGCTCTGCAGGCTGGATAAAAATGACACAAGTTCATCACGCAGGTCACACACCTTCTCCAACACACAGCCTTTGCTCAGCCAGCAAACGTCATTGTGGAGCAAAAGATCCTTGTGTTCAACTGACATTTCCTCGAGTAATGCTCTAAAAAGGCGATTCTGCAGACTAGAGCTCTCACGGACAAAGTTAACTAGTCGAGTCACAGTATCCATGGTCTCTTTCATTTTTCCACACAGTTATGCGCACAAAACTGACTTGTGAATAATGCAGTGAAATGCCAGGAGTGCTGGGTTAACGGCAGAAAGCCTGCTTACCAAGCCCTGGCGGTGTCCCACCATTGACGGAGCCCCGTCGGTAACAACAGAGACAATTTTACTCACATCTAAGCCATTCCTTTCGAAGAACTGTGTCAGCTCGTTGAATATTATTTCCCCGGTTGTACGCCCGGGTAGAGAAATCAAACACAGCAGCTCCTCCCGGAATGTCTTCCCATCAAAAAATCTTGCGAACACAGACAGCTGTTCCATGTCGGTTCGGTCACAAGACGAGTCTATTGCCAGTGAGAATGCTTCGGTTTTCCTCAAATCTGTGAGTAGACTGGAAAAACACTCCTCCGCTAAAACTTCAACTCTTCTGGTTGCCGTGTTAGCCGACAGCGGCACTTGCTTCAACAGCTCAACAACTTATTTTTTTATTGGTTCCTCTTGGTTTAAAACTTCGGCAGCCATGTCGATTGCACATTGTTTAAGTAACTCTGCATCGGCGAATGGCTTCTTAGCTCTTGCAAGCTTCCAAGAAACGTGTAATGAGGCAGCTGTTGCGCTCTCTTGTGCCGATGTTGTTTTACACATAGTTAAAACCAAGTGCTTCTATGACGTTAACATGCTTGCAATTTTTTGTTTGCTCTGGTCAGATTCTTCTGGGTAGTTTGCATTAAAACTGGCAGCATGAATAGAGTTAAAATGCCGCTTCAGATTGTCCGCTTTGATTACAGCTACAGTCTGCATGCATATTAAGCATGTGGGCTTAGCACTGTTGTGGTCAGGTAAAAAAAAGCAATACCTCTCAGTCCAGTCAGTTTTGAACTGACGGTTCTCCTGGTCTACCTTGCGTATCTTGGCGAATGCCATGTTGGTTTGACTGATTTAATAATTTTTTGTGAGGAAGTGGTCAGTCCTTTTGATGAAAGAGGGTTAACTGGCGAGCGGCTGCGGCTACTGTGTGTGTGTGACACTACACTAGGTAGCTAGTTGAGTGGAGACGAGTACGCAAAGCACGCAAAGCACATCTTACGTATGCACGCGGTAAAGGCCACAGGTCAAGGTGTGGGATAATTTCAAAATAAAGCAGAGCCGCGGATATTAAATTCATGTTTATTATAACAAGTGAATGCCAATGCTGTCAGTGTGGGCCAGATATTTGGTTCTTGCGGGCCGGATCTGGCCCGCGGGCCACTTATTGGGGTTGGCTGCTATAGATTGTGTGGCATCTTGGTGAGACAATAGAAACCTTAGCTCCTGTACGGTTTGCTGAGTATTTCAAGATGGATGTGCTCAGAATTAAAGACACCTCAAGATCCAAGCTACTCACAAAGGAAATGGTATTAAGAGTGATGTTGATGCCATCCCTTCTCGTCTCCTCTTTAAGAGGATATGATTGATCAAGAAGTGATGGACTACAGGACTGCCATTACATGCTGCTGAGTCTGTTCATGTTTAGCTGTAGTTAGCAAATATTAGTCTTACATTTTAACTCTACAATGTTGGGAAAGGGCTCGTAAGGAAGCATTTCACTGTAAAGCCTACAACTGTTGTATTCAGCGCATGTGACCAATAACATTTGATTTGATGACTGTCTATTGTCTGTCTTATCTCTGAGAGAAGAGGAGTGCCGGTAAAAAGCTGCGCTGCCTGCTGTCTGTTCCTCTGCCCTGGGAGGATTACTGTTAATCTCCGATGAGGACCAGCAAAACCTCCCCAAAATCTCCTGTAAACGCTAATCTGGCTCGTAGAGAGTGACCTCATCTCTGCTCCAAAAACAAGATTGTGGTTGTGATTTGAGAACAAGGCTGTGGGGTTGAGTCATGCAAGAGACAAATGAATGTCATGTCTTTGAATTTGAAATAGTAGAGTGCAATGGCATCGGAAAACAAGGGATTGAGGATGATTTTCTTTCTATTTTTGGAACTGGAAGCGTTGCCATAGAAGTGTGTTGCACAGTACCCACATTATATTTTGCAATGACATAATTTTTGATATGACCAAATGTGGCCATGACTATTTGCACTAATGGGTAACATTTCCAAATTGATGCAGTGGAATTTAATGCTGTTGTGCTAGCAGAGTCCCCCCCCCCCCCACCCTAATGGAGTCTAACAGGGGCAAATGTACAGTGTATGTGTGTGCGTATATGTGTGTGTCTGTGTGCGTGCATGCATGAGTGTGTGTGTGTGTGTGTGTGTGTGTGTGTGAGTGTGTGTGTGTGTGTGTGTGTGTGTGTGTGTGTGTGTGTGTGTCTGTGTGTGTGAGTGTGTGTGTGTGTGTGTGTGTGTGTGTGTGTGTGTGTGTGTGTGTGTGTGTGTGTGTGTGTGTGTGTGTCTGTGTGTGTGAGTGTGTGTGTGTGTGTGTGTGTGTGTGTGTGTGTGTGTGTGTGTGTGTGTGTGTGTGTGTGTGTGTGTGTGTGTGTGTGTGTGTGTGTGTGTGTGTGTGTGTGTGTGAGGGGGAGAGTGTTCAGTACCCGTTTCCACTGATTACCTCTCTGGCAGCGGGGCTGGATCTCCCACTCAGACCCCCTGACCCTGAGTTAGTTTAACAACAGCGTGGCAGAACAGAACAGAACAGGGGGCTGGGACGGAGGGCTGGAGGGTAAACCAGGGGGGAACCAGGGCTCCTGACAGAGGGACTGCCACCCTCTCTTGTAAGCTCATTAAATGCAGATTGCTGATGCTTATTTTTCTGGATACAGCGATCTGTTTATCTCTCAACCAGGCTGGTGGGATGCTAATAGGTTGGGACTTGCTGTAATTGCCACCTGAGCCCAACCATTGTAGGCTGTTTATACTGTATACCTTCAGGAAGCTGTAGTGCTTCAGTTCCTAGAGATATAAGGAAGTAATACTGAGGCTATTTATAACCTCTATAATCTCCCTTTCTTACACAGTATGGGCTGAAAAGGCACACAGGCACGTAACATACAAACTCAAACCCTTTGGGGTGCCTCCTATAGAACACAGAAAGAATGTACACAGCTCAGCTCAGCTACCTGACCAAAGCCAGGCTATGGGTGAGGGCCAGAGAATGTACACCACCCTGAGCCCAGTCACAAAGGAAAAGCCAATCTGAATGCATGGCTGGGGTGGAGGTTTGCTGAACTGTTGGATTTCAATAGAGGAGCATACCAAAGTAGGGTGGCTTGTCAATATCAGGTTGTCTGCTGTTGAATTCCCTGACCTGGACTAGCTTTAAAACATACTTACAATTTAATCTATGTGGATTACGCCACACCATTTTCATCACCACATTTTCCATGGATCTTTTTAATCAATTATTTTAAACATGTGTTATTGCCAGGCGATGAAACGCTCTGCTTATGGACCAATTCCAGAGTGGAATGGTTCCTCGTCAGTGGATTGTAGGAAATGAAAGGCCAGACTCTGCAGGCAGTTCTGTTGTTGATATGATATGATATACTTTATTGTCCCTGATATACTTTAAATCTGACTGGGACTATAGAGAGTGCTGCTGCTTCCACATCAATACATAGAATCATAGAGTCATACAATCAGAGATGACTGGTCCTGGTATCTGGTCTCTGAGGCAGCTCTCTCTCTCTCTCTCTCTCTCTCTCTCTCTCTCTCTCTCTCTCTCTCTCTCTCTCTCTCTCTCTCTCTCTCTCTCTCTCTCTCTCTCTCTCTCTCTCTCTCTCTCTCTCTCTCTCTCTCTCTCTCTCTCTCTCTCTCTCTCTCTCTCTAAGCCTTTGTGTCTGTCTCAGGAACTGTCTCATAACCCACACACACCTCCATAAAGGCAGTAGAAGCAAAATGGTGCCTCTCCCATTGTACCCATGTATATGGTTGAGTGGTTATAACAGCCACATGAATACATCTGTGTTTTATGGGTGTGAAAGGCTCACACTGAGAGAGACTGGGCTCTGGCCCATTAACACAGAGAAGAGAAATCTGCTTTTATGCTCAGCCCTTTTGGCGCTCTGATATTTGCAAACCATTTACATGATATGGTTCAGTTGACCTTCTCTGTTTTGATACGACACTTAACACTCTGCTACTACTTCAGTATTGTGTCTGAACACCCTGAATGTTGATGTGGTTAAAGCATTATTGTTAAACCCAGATGCAGACACTTATGTCAACAAATCTGTGTACTTTCACACTATTATTTCTCTGCCAGCCAGCTGTGTCGCTGGCTATAACTGCTGACAGGATTAGATCACCCTTCATTGGAGATTTGAGATGAAGTCATCATGAACAGGAAAGGGAAGAGGAACACAGAGAGACTTTGGCATGGCCAGTAATTAATGAAACATAATGTGCTACATTTAACTGGATTCTTCCTATTACCTCAGTACCTAGTCAGCAGTTCTGCTCCACCAGCCAAGTGTTCCCAGGACACCGCGGGAACATCACGGCAACGCTCTCCCTCTTATTTAATTTCCCATGCTAATGCACCCGGAGTCCCAACAGCAGTCAACCCAGGTCCCAGAGCCAATCATACCTGGGTAGTGGGAGCTAGTCAGACAGGAATGCTAGCGTAAAAAAAAGGTGTTGTAGATCATATGGAGACACTTATTACTGTCTCTCTCTCCAAGGAGTCTCTTCCCTCTATTAACAAGTCATTCCAACCCATTCCCCAGAACTGTTAGTAGCCTATGTTGTTGGGTTATATTGCCGCAGATCCTCAGGGCATGAGACTGATAAAGGTGTGTCACCATGTCCAATTTGAAATAGGCTAGAGAATTGTTGTTGTTGTCTCTTCTCTGGCGGTGTGGATGTAGTGGAGATGGTTTGGTAGCTAGCTGACCCTATTGCATAGGAAATCAAAGGCACATCACTTTTAATATGATGCTGGAATGGAAGAGTCCACCGGTAGCCCGGCACACTCACATGCTCCAGATACATAGCTTTACTGGTTGAGCGTTTCAACCCAAACAAATCTATGTAGCTAACAGGTCTGGCCTAAAACTGATGTTGTACTGATAACCATGGTCCCCTTACTGAGCCACGGTGACTGGTTTGGGCAGGCTGGTTTGGGCAGGCTGGTTTGGGCAGGCTGGTTGCAGCAGCTGGCACAGCAGTGACATCCTGCCACAGTCACTGGGGGATCGCTGTGATCTGTCTTACAGCCGGCTCAGAGACGCCTGTGTTCCCTCCTCCGCTCTGCATGTGTCAGACGGCTCTATCACAACACACACACACTCTAACCCGTGGCGTATGTCAGCAATAAAACCTGTATTAGAAGCAGAGGGTCACAGATGCACCTGTAATAGAGACCCATGTTCATGTGTTTAGGGCCAATTTAGACAAGGTGTGTGTGTGTGTGAAGATGGTGCTGGGATAGCTGCTTATACGAGGGGCTACCTGCTGCAGAGATTACATTTGAGCTCATTATCATAGACCAGATGTCTGTCTCTCTCTCTCCTATGAAATTGCTCTAGATGTTGATACAGACCCGATGCTGTACAGTCAACTGGTGATCTCAATCTTCATTTGAGCAGACAGTAGAGGTTGAGGAGAATGGAGCGAGAGAAAGCTCAGAGCAGCATGATTCAGCAGAGAAATGTGTCTAGGTTGCACATTCGATCTCCAGCCAGGGAGTGATACTGCCTTCTTGCTCTTGGGTCCGGCCAATTTCACTTACTACGGCTAAATGGACAGAATCAAAGATGCAAAGATGTCCTCTGACTGTAATAGCTGGCGCTGTTGTATAATGACAGCCCCTGACTGTTGATATGTTAACTATTTATATTGGCTAGTATCATTAGTGTCATTATCATTATGTTTGTCTCGTGTGTTCCATTAGATCATGGCTGTTAGAGGAGCTAGCTTCACCAAGCATGTCCAGTCTACTGCTGAAGGTTGTTTATGTGGCTCTGCAGAGCACCGTACTATAGAGCCGTACTCATCTCTCCTCTCCTCCTCTCATCTCTCCTCTCCTCCTCTCATCTCGCCTCTCATCTCTCCTATCCTCCTCTCATCTCTCCTCTCCTCCTCTCATCTCTCCTCTCCTCCTCTCATCTCTCCTCTCCTCCTCTCATCTCGCCTCTCATCTCTCCTATCCTCCTCTCATCTCTCTTCTCCTCTCATCTCTCCTCTCCTCCTCTCATCTCTCCTCTCATCTCTCCTATCCTCCTCTCATCTCTCCTATCCTCCTCTCATCTCTCCTATCCTCCTCTCATCTCTCCTCTCCTCTCATCTCTCCTATCCTCCTCTCATCTCTCCTATCCTCCTCTCATCTCTCCTATCCTCCTCTCATCTCTCCTCTCATCTCTCCTATCCTCTCATCTCTCCTATCCTCCTCTCATCTCTCCTATCCTCCTCTCATTTCTCCTATCCTCCTCTCATCTCTCCTCTCATCTCTATCCTCCTATCCTCCTCTCCTCTCCTATCCTCTGCTCTCTCTCCTTCTCTCCCCCTCTCCTCTCCTCCACTCCTTTCCTCTCCTGTTCTGCGGCTAAAACAGAGAGCTACAGATACAGTACCCTTTATTGACACACAGCAATCCCCCCCCCATCAGCATCCACAGCCAATACCCCAGGGGGAAATCTGTCTGCTCAGGCCCTGGCAGCTAACTAAAGAGACGGAGCAGTGGGGAGTCAGTCAGAGGCCTGTTAGTGCTGCTGGAGCCCAGAGCCCAAAGACTATTCTCCAGTAGAAGAGTAGAGGACAGTTAGCCTAGCCCCGTGGCTCTGGATGTCTCTGTGCCTGTGGCCCCAGGCCTTGGTACTCTGAGCCCAGGCAGCCCCAAAGTCAACCCCAGCTTCAGTCAATCCCACCAGTGATTTATGGCTCCAGAGCTGCCTTGGGACTGCAACAGCTGGCCAATCTGCATTGCAGCAAAAGTCCCTCACACACTGAAGTTCAGTACACAGTCATACAGACAGGGGAGAATGTTAATAGACCTACACATGGGTACATACAAGTCCGTTCTAGGGTTACTAAGGGAGAAGGTATATTACTGGAAACTTTCTAAGTTTACCAGTAAACTACCAGAATTTTGGTATCTTTCAAGGATTTTATGTAAGTGGCCCTTTTGGGTACATCATATTATCACAGGTCTGTAATTGTCTCTGGCCCTCTGTGTGGCCTTATCACATGTACAATATATGAAATAATTCAATATTTTAAAATGAATAGAATGAAAATGCTATAAAACATTATCCGGAATATAAACCATCAACTTATTGAATACTATTGGTGTTTAATGAGGGTTTCAGCACAAAATAGCCTTGATTTATTTTATTTTTACACGGTTTTATTCATTTTACTATGTCAATACGTATTTGTTGTCAATGTTTCGGTGTCAAACTGGTGGCAGCTGTGAAAAAGGTAAATAGTTGGAAGAGTTGAAGAGTTAATTGTAAATAATGCTATTGTTGATTTGATGCTTTTTAATTAATTAGGCTATTTTCTCTTGAACTATATGGTCCATCTACTAGAATCTCATGGACAATATGGACACAGATATAAAAACATTTGTATACTATATATGAATACATATTTTTTAAGTTATTCAAGTATAAATTACCAAAGTTACTGAAGATTCCAGTTACTTTGGTAAACTACCGGTAGCGTTGCAATCCTACTCTGTAAATCACAGGAGGCTGTTGAGGGGAGGACGGCTCATAATAATATCTGGAATGGTGTAAATGGAATGGTATTAAAACACATAGAAACCATGTGTTTGATGTGTTCGATACCATTCCATTTACTCCGTTCCAACCATTACTATGAGTCCGACCTCCCCAATTAAGGTGCCACTACCCGCCTGTGGGACAAACCGATACACTGCAACACATTGGAGGTAAAAAGCATTCTGCTGTTCTTCTGCTCAGTCACATATTTCACATCTACAGCCTCATCAGAAACACAAGCAATGCAGTGTAAAGATATTTCATATGCTGCTGTGTTGGAACAGGGAATAATCGCACACACACACACACACACACACACACACACACACACACACACACGCACACACATACTGATGCCACACACACGCATGCACATACTGACCCCACCCCCACACACACACAAACACACACACACACACACACACATATACTGACCCCACATACATTCACACACCCACCCACACAAACACTATCACACATGCACACACACTTACCACCATATTCAATGCTACTACGTGTATTATTATTTATCCTGCTGCCTAGTCACTTTTTACCCCTACCTACATGTAGGCTACATATTAACTCAACTTCCACCGTATCGCTGCACACTGGGGTCTGGGGGGTTGACCTGGGGGCTGGGGGCTGAGGGGCTGGTCTGGGGTCTGGGGGCTGGGGAGCTGGGGTCTGGGGGGCGGGTCTGGGGGCTGGGGGGCTGAGCTGGGGTCTGGGGGGCGGGTCTGGGGTCTGGGGGGCTGAGCTGGGGTCTGGGGGGCGGGTCTGGGGTCTGGGGGGCTGAGCTGGGGGCTGGGGGGCTGAGCTGGGGTCTGGGGGGCGGGTCTGGGGTCTGGGGGGCTGAGCTGGGGTCTGGGGGGCGGGTCTGGGGTCTGGGGGGCTGAGCTGGGGTCTGGGGGGCGGGTCTGGGGTATACTGGGTGCGGAAGGCTGAGCTGGGGTCTGGGGGGCTGAGCTGGGGGTCTGGGGGGCGGGTCTGGGGGCTGAGCTGGGGTCTGGGGGCTGAGCTGGGGTCTGGGGGCTGGGGGGCTGCCTGTTAATAACTGGGCTGCGGTACTGCTGCCTGTGCC